>NC_041751.1:21906831-22224989 GCF_004115215.2 Ornithorhynchus anatinus
TTACTACCCGACCTCTGAAAGAGTTTTGTGTCTCCATTAGAACGTAGTTCTCCCGCTGATTTTTTTAATGGTCAATAATAATAATAATGTCGGTATTTGTTAAGCGCTTACTACGTGCAGAGCACTGTTCTAAGCGCTGGGGCAGATACAGGGCCATCAGGTTGTCCCACGTGAGGCTCACAGTCTTCATCCCCATTTTAAAGATGAGGGAACTGGGGCGCAGAGAAGTGAAGTGACTTAATAATAATGTTGGTATTTGTTAAGCGCTTACTATGTGCAGAGCACTGTTCTAAGCGCTGGGGTAGACACAGGGGAATCAGGTTGTCCCACGTGGGGCTCACAGTCTTAATCCCCATTTTACAGATGAGGGAACTGAGGCACAGATAAGTTAAGTGACTTGCCCACAGTCACACAGCTGACAAAATGGCAGAGCTGGGATTCGAACTCATGAGCCCTGACTCCAAAGCCCGTGCTCTTTCCACTGCGCCACGCTGCTTCTCAACCGTGACTTGCCCACGGCCACAAAGCTGACAAGCGACGTTAAGCGCTCACTCCGTGCCGGGCCCCGCGCTGAGCACTGGGATAGATACGAGTCAATCAGGCCGGACACAGCCCCTGTCATTCATTCAGTGGTACCGACTGAGCGCCTACCGGGTGCAGAGCACTGCCCTAAGCACTCGGGAGAGTTCGACGGAACAAAAGAGGCGTCCCCTGCCCACCGGGAGCTTACGGTCTAGGGGGACTCGCAGTCTCGATCACTGCCTGGGCACGCGTGGCTTGGGAGGCGGAGGTCGTGCGTTCGAATCCCGGCTCCGCCACTCGTCTGCTGTGTGACCTTGGGCAAGTCGCTTCACTTCTCTGCGCCTCGGCGACCGCATCTGCAGAAAGGGGGATTAAAAAATGTCAGCCCCACGTGGGGACAATCTGATTCTCCTCTATTCATTCAATAGTATCTCCTGAGCGCTTACTATGTGCAGAGCACCGTACCAAGCGCTTGGAATGGCCCAATCGGCACCAGATACAGTCCCTGCCCATTGGCGGGCATCTAGAGAAGCAGCGTGGCTCGGTGGAAAGAGCCCGGGCTTGGGGATCGGAGATCATGGGTTCGAATCCCGGCTCTGCTGTGTGACTTTGGGCCAGTCACTTCACTTCTCGGTGCCTCAGTTCCCTCATCCGTAAAACGGGGATTAAAACTGTGAGCCCCACGTGGAACAACCTGATCACCTTGTATCCCCCCCCAGCGCTTAGAACGGTGCTCTGCTCCTAGTAAGCGCTTAACAAATGCCACTATTATTATCTACCCCCGGCGCTTAGCACATGGTCGGCGCCTAACAAATACCATCATCGTTATAATAATCATTAAGGCCAACTGGCCACATCCAGTAGACTCTGGATTTTCCACTCATCTCCGGAAGGCCGCCCAAGTTGCACCGCGCGGGCCCCGGGCGTGTTCGTGGGCAGACCGTGGATGGCAGGGTGGGTCTTTTTGGGTGGGTTTTTTTCTTTTTAAAAAAGGGAGAGCACTGAAAATCGCTCCTGGGGCAAAAGTGCCTTCCTCTCCAGGAACCGCACAGTGGGAGCTCCCAGCCCAAGGCGCCCTCCTCCTCCTCACCCACCCACCCTGGCGTGGGTATGCGTCATAAGGTTGGTATTCGTTAAGCGCTTACTAGGTGCAGAGCACCGTTCTAAGCGCTGGGGGGGATACAGGGCGATCGGGGGATCCCACGTGAGGCTCCCAGTCTTCATCCCCATTGTCCAGATGAGGTCACTGAGGCCCAGAGAAGTGAAGTGACTCGCCCACGGTCACACGGCTGCCCAGTGGCAGGGCCGGGATTCGAACCCACGACCTGTGCCTCCCAAGCCCGGGCTCTTTCCACTGAGCCACGCTGCTGGCAATCGGCGGTGGGCCTTTCTTTCTTCCTTTCTTTCGGGGGGCTTTTTGGGCCGCCTTTCATTCCCCCTGAAGTGCAGGAGCCCCGTGAGCTCCGTCTGACCTCTCCGAATGGAGCCGTGGGTGATGGGATCTTCCCGGAAGGCCCCGTGGACGTCGAGGGGAGAGGACGTCCGTCCTCCGGCGACGCGACGGCGGCCCCGCTCTGGGCCCAAGCGCTGTTCTAAGCGCTGGGCGTGAGCCAGTCCCCCTCCCACGTGGGGCCGGCCCGGCGGGCTCAATCCCCATCTCGCGGAGAAGCGGACTCGCCCGAGGTCGGCCGGCAGACAAGTCCCGCCCCGCGTCTGCCGTGTGACCTTGGCTGAGTCACTTCCCCCGTGGCCGCGGAGGAAACCGAGGCCCCCGAGAAGTGAAACGGCGGGGCCGCGGTGGGCAAGTGGCGGAGGCGGGATTGGAACTCGGGTCTCCTGCCTCCCAACCTGAAGAACGCGGGCGACCTTGGGGCGCCCCGGAGGATGCTAAGATCCGGGGAGTGGTCTACACCACTCCGGTTAACTCCGGGGCGGGGGGCTCGGCTGGGCTTCGGCTGGGCTTGGGCGCTCGGCTCCGCTCGGCTCGGCTTCGGCTGGGCTTCGGCTCTCGGCTTCGGCGCTCGGCTGGGCTTCGGCTCGGCTTCGGCCCTTCGCCCCTTCGCCCCGCCCCGCCGCGCTGTCAGCCCGCGGCCTGCGAGGCAGGCTTCCCCTCCCCCAAAGCCCCTCCCTACTACTTCTTCTTCTTCGTTTTCTTCTTCTCCTTCTACTTCGATCGGGGCGGGGGCTCGCACGATAAAGGCAGAGAATGCCCCTCCACTCCCTGGCGCTGCAACTGCTCCGCTTTTCCTCCTGCCCGCGGAGACGGAGACTTCGCCCGTCTCGTCCTCTCCCCTTCCATCCTTCCTTCTTTCTTTCTTCCCTTCTCCTCCCCTCCCCCCCCTCCAACCAACTCCTCCCGGGTGTGTTTTCCGATCACCGGCCCCCTAGAGAAGCAGCGTGGCTCAGTGGCAAGAGCCCGGGCTTGGGAGTCGCAGGTCATGGGTTCCAATGCCGCCTGGGCCCCCGGTCAGCTGTGTGACTTTGGACAGGTCACTTCACGGGGCCTCAGTTACCTCATCTGGAAAAGGGGCGTTAAGACTAATAATAATGTTGGTATCTGTTAAGCGCTTACTATGTGCAGAGCACTCTTCTGCACAGGGTCATCAGGTTGTCCCACGTGAGGCCCACCGTCTTCATCCCCATTTTACAGAGGAGGGAACTGAGGCCCAGAGAAGCGAAGTGACTTGCCCAGTCACACAGCTGCCAAGTGACTAGACAACCCGATCCCCTTGCATCCTCCCCAGCGCTTAGAACAGCGCTTTCCACCTAGCAAGCGCTTAACAAATGCCGTCGCCGTTATTATCATCATCTGGGCCGTTGCTCTTTCAACCCTCCAGAGCCGAGCGGGCCCGGGAAGGACATCTCCCGCCTCCACCATCACCGAGCCTTCCCCCCTCTCCCCCCCGGGATGGAGTGGAATGGGGTTTGCGGGGCTCGCCGGCGTTTTCTGGTGCAGAGAGGGGAGGGGAGATGTTGCAGACAGGTGCTCGGCTGTCCGTGTGACCGGGGAAAGGGGCAGCCACACAGAGGAGAGGGACAGGCCATCGTCGTCGTTGGCAACTTAGTCAGAAACCCTGCAGCCCCGCCGACGCTTGCTGACCGCTGGCTTCGGGAGCCGGGGCCTGCGTGGTGCTTCAACGGAGGCCGCTCCCGCCCGTGCTGGCTCAAGGGGGGAGAAAGAGGAGGAGGAGGATGCTAAAGTGGGTCAGGAATGTAACCGGACTCTGCCCCCACCCCCTTCCCATCCCCCGCCCTTCGGGTTGTCGTTGGAGATAGAGGCGGCCCTCCTTTCGTTATGGAAAGCGGGCGATTTGCTGTTGACGTGCCCCGGCGTTATCGGTTGACAGTTACCGGGGTATCCGGAGAGATGTGTTTCCCTTTCAGGAGGAAAAGCCGGTTACCGCAGTAACCGAGTTGGGCCTGGATGCAATGATGCAGTGAAATCATAAGGGAGCCTGGGCGATGGAGGCACAAGGCGAGAGATTAACTGGGGCCCTCGGAGAGCGGACGCATGAGCATTTCCTCTTCCGTTTCTCTCGTGGTGGAAAGCGCGAATCGCCTTGCGTGCATTTGAGTCCAGGCCTCCTCCGACCACCCTAAGCCTCCTCGTCGACGAGCGCTGTAGTAAGAGGCCACCGAGTCGCCCGTGCGAATTCAAGGGTGGAAATCTTTCGGAGGAAAGGGAGAGGGGGCGTTCTTAAATCTTTTGGGGTGGGTGGAGGAGAATAATGAATCCTTTACCGTTTGATTGTGAAATCCGGGTCTTGGGACTTCCTCCCTTTTAGGATGGCGACGGTGAGAATGCTTCCATGAGTGCCACTGTTGGGGAGGGAAGATCCCTTGCACACTTTGTCCTCCAAAACCCAGTCGTGCACCTTTTCCGGCCCCTTGCCGTTCAGACACCAGCAGTTAGGAGGGGAAAGATATGTCCTATCACGGGCGGAACACGCCCCTGAGGGGGTTTCTCCCGCAAGTAGTGGTGAGGGTTTGCCCCAAGCCCAACCGCAGTCCCTTGCTGGGTCTCCCCAGGCCCAGGACTGGGTGGGAAAAGCAGATAGCAAAGCAATAGCAGTTCCTTCCATTAAGCATCTCTCTGGCGACACGTGGAATTTGCTCTCTCTAAACAGAATTTGAGTTTGGATGCCTGGAAGGATAAGACTGAAGAAGTTAAGGGCTCAAGGAAAAATAGGAACTAAAACTCATTGTAGATCCGGGTCCAGGCACTTAGTTTTCCATACCCTCCTGTCCGGTGTCTTCCCTAATTTTATCCAATTTCCATCTTCCAGTTTTGGGCCACTGAATTTGGCCCCAGGACGGCTTTAAAGCTCTCCCGTCACCTTGCCCCCTCCTGCCTCGCCTCCCTTTCTCTCCTTCTACGACCCAGCCCGCACACTTGGCTCCTCTGATGCTAACCTTCTCACTGTGCCTCGATCTCACCCGTCTTACCGCCGACCCCCGGCCCACTTCCTACCTCAGGCCTGGAACGCCCTCCCTCCTCAAATCCTCCGGACAATCACTCTTCTTCTCTCTCCCCCTCCCCCCACCCCCCGAAAGCCCAAGAGACCTTCCCAGACTAAGCCTCCTTTTCCTCATCTCCCACTCCCTTCCGCATCACCCTGACTCGCTCCCTTCGCTCATCCCCCCTCTCCCCACCCCACAGCGCTTATGTATATATCTGTAATGCGATGTATGTAGTGTAATGTTCTGTATGTACTTATGCATTTGTGCTCTGCACATAGTAAACTCTCAATAAACATGATTGCATGAACGGACCTTGCTTTTCGGAGCCAGACTGGGTGATGCAGCAAACCCGGAAGAAATGTCTAACTTCTGCAGTGTTCTCAGGAGGAAAATCAAGGACGAAACAACAGCAAAAGCTTTATGTTACAGGCCAGGGCTTCATCTCCAATTATCTGGATAATTCGGCTTCCTCCCTGACTCCTCAAAATCACTTCTGCTGTTATCTGGATCTTTCCGTTCAAAGTGCATTTGTGGCTGAATTAGTAACGAGTTTGTGAGCAAGCCTGAGCTTTCCAGATCATGTGCATGGGTAGAACCTAGCTGCTCAAATGCAGAATTCCCCCGCCACTGCCTCTGGAATAAAGTTTCGGGCTGAGTCACACTCTTGGACAGGTGTTGGATGCACAGCTTGAAAGTAGCATTTGAATAAATTCCATAAACCGAATGGTTTGTAATCATTTCTTCTTTCACGGTATCTTCTGTCTTGTTTAAATAAAAAATGACATGGCCGTAAGGCAGGCCTTATCTAGAAATGTTAACTCCGACAACATTTTCATCATTTTTGATTTATGTGGCAGCTACACCTCGTGTTTTCATCTATATCCTTAAGGAAGGAAATACTGTGCTTAGTCTCAAATGATTCTGGCACAAATGCTATTAAAAATGAAACAGAAGAAAGCAGTGTCAAATGGTGACCTATCTGCCTTCACTCCCAAAACTGTCAAGTTTGAGTTTAAGTAACTTCTGTTCAGAGGAAAAACTTAGAAAAAGCTCCCACCTCCAATCTCTGCACATGTTGGCGGCCAGGTCTAATAGCATAATCTCCAAAATCCCCCCAGGTATCCCACGCAGCCAAGTATAACGAGTAATAATACCCTCGATTACCCTTACCCTTCTTCCTCGACCTTGACGTTTTTCTATATTAACTCACAGTAGATTAGAGTCATTCTGGTAGGTGGGTCCACGAAATGTGCCGATGTGCTGACGATACAAACTGTCAACCCTATGGTGTTTCCAATGACGATATGTGGCTCGGAAACCTGGACAATGAAGAAACAGGATAGAAAGAACGTCGGTTCTTTTGAACCGTGGTGCCGGAGAAGAAGGCTTTCGCGGATACCGTGGGCTGCCCGAAAAACAAACACGTGGATTTTGGAGGAAATTCAACCGAAGCGGTCTTTGGAAGGCCACACGACTCGACTTAGATTAGCATATTTTGGACCCATAATCAGGAGGACTAATTCTCTGGGGAAGAGAAGAAGTCTAGGAAAAGTCCAGGGAAAACGTGGACGAGGCGGCAGACCGGCAGCTAGGTGGATAGAGACCACAACGACGATAACGGTAACCATTAGAAAGGTTGCGGATTATGGCGGGGGACGGGACATTCTGGAGGACGTATATCCACGGAGTCGCTCTGAATCGGAAATGACCGGACGACGCTTAATGATAATAACGATAAATTCACATCACAATTTTTTATTAAAGATTGTTAGAATTACAAAAGAACAAGAAATCGAAATGAAAAAAAAAAAAATGGACCGGTGCAGCATCCCTGTGGAATAGGAAGGGGCTAGGGTTTTTAATCTCCATTTTACAGATGGGGAGACCGAGGCATGGCAAGAGTAAAGTGACTCGGTAGGGCTACGAAGACGAGTCGAGTGGCCGGACTGGAATGAAAGATCTGGTCGGGTCACCCTTCAATTTCACATCCATTCCGGTGCACACGCAGCTTAATATAACGATGTCAAATGCGACATTTTGCGGAAGTCCATCCCAGCGGAATCTCTCTGTGTCGGCCGCCCCCGGGGCCACGGCCCCTTGACCGAACCTCCCGGGGAGATCGGCTCTGAGCCCTACTTCCGCCCCGCTCCCGGACCGCGTCCATCCGGCGGCACGCAACCCGGCCGCTGCCGTCTTAGAGGCAGAGGGACACGTCGCTTTCGTCTCCAGCTTTCCGAGGGGCCGGGCCCTAAGGTGGTTGCTTACCTCGACGCCCCTCGGGCTGGCATGAGAAACCCTGGTGAGGGTGGAGCTGCCGTCCCAAAGCTCGGCGGGAAGGAGGGAAGGATGTACAAACTCAGGGGCGGCTCAGGGCAGTCCGCAGGGCAGGCCGTCCCCTTGGGGAGCTGTGGATGGGGTGGGAGTGCGCGGGACCTCCCGGAGACGGTCGCTGCCCGGCTTCTCTCAGAGACGACCTCCGTGTGACCTCTCAAAGACGGCCACCACATGACCTCTCTCCCAGATGACCTCCAGGAGGAGGCGATGCCTTAGCAGGGTGGGAGTCGTGGTCCGGTAGCCAAGATGTCCGGGGTCTCGGGTGGAGGCAGAGAAAGGTTATAACAATAATAATACCGTTGGTATTTGTTCAGCGCTTACTATGTGCAGAGCGCTGTTCTAAGCGCTGGGGTAGATACAGGGTAATCAGGTTGTCCCACGTGGGGCTCACAGTTAATCCCCATTTTACAGATGAGGTAACTGAGGCACAGAGAAGTGAAGTGACTCGCCCGCAGTCACACAGCTGATAAATGGCAGAGCCGGGAGTCGAACTCATGACCTCTGACTCCGAAGCCCAGGCTCTTTTCCACCGAGCCACGCTGCTTCCCCACAAGAATCCTGCAAGACGCCGCACATCACGTCGTTACGTCAACTCACGTCGGAGCACGACGTGGCGGCGGCACGGGGAGGCGGCCTTCCGGCCCTACCGTGGGGCAGTCGATGGTCTGAAGTGACTCCGGGTGACTCCTGACCACCGGGGCTTTTAAAACGCAACGGTCGCGCCCACCGTTTGTCCGGCGCCGCCGCTGCTTTGCGGAGACGGGCCTTTTCGGGTACCCTTGTACCACCCAGGAGCTGCCGTTCACTAGCGTGGTTGGGACGGTGCCGTCCTCTCTGCTCTGCCTCGTTTACCTCCCGTGGCTTTGGAAAGGCGGGTCCGACGGCGTCCGTGCCCCCCAGAGGAAAGATTTCGCTAGAATAAAGAGACCTCGCTTCTGGGTGTGCGGAGAGGGTGGGGGCGGGGCCGGAGCTAAACATCTTGGCCCCACAGGGACGGGGAAGGGGTGAGGAAGTAAGTTAAACCAAGCGGGAGTTGGAAAGGGCAGAGTGCCCTGAGCAGAGGGGCACTCGAGGCAGTCGCCTAGTTGGATGGCTTTGCCACGTAGGTAAGCTAGGCGATTGCCTCAACTGCTAGAAGCGGCCCTTTGGGGGCGGGGGAGCTGAGACTGGGGCTCCAAGGGGGCAGGACGGGAGGAAGATGGAGCCAGGCGGACCAACAGACGGGGAGAGAGCAGCTCCGGGCACAGCCCACCCCAGCCACACAGACCAGATTCGCACCACAGGGCCGCAGACTCACCCGCAGGGCCGCTTACTCACCAGGCTACTGTCCCGAGCGGCGGCCTCCCAGCCGCCGGCAACGTGGACGCCCCGACTCCGCTCTGCTCCGACCTACTGCCGCTGCTGCTAACCGTCGTCCGGCATTCCTGCTCCTGCTCCCCTCGTGCTGCTGTTCATGCCGGAAGGAGAGCAGAGAGAAGCACGGAGAGGAGCTGCTGCAGGGACCCCAGCAGCAGAGCACGGCGGCGATATCACGGGGAGGATACGGCTTCCACCCCTCCTCCCCGCCCCTCCTCCTGCCGCCTCTCTGGCTGACGCCATTCTCCTCGCCGCTTCCGTTCCCGCTTCCTCCGGTCATTCCTCTGTGGCGGCAAAGGAAGTGGAAGAAGCGACAGCTGCAGGGCAGAGGGTTGAGTGACTGCGGTCCCGGAGGAAGGGGAAACTGCATAACGTCACCTCGCCTTCCCCTTACTGGCCGTTGCTGCTTCTCCCTCAACCGGCCCTCCGTCGCTCGGGCCGGCCCGCCGGCCGCTCCGCCGGCGGGGTCTCCGTCTCGGATGGCTGGCTTCCTGGTCAGAGGGAGAACTTTCGGGGGTCTTGCCAGCCACCTTCCGGGTCAACACTGCACCTGCCCACCTAAATCGGGGCATCGGGTTCAAGGCAAGCCAACGGATCGATCCTGAGCGTATTGGACTATGGAAAAGATATCCATAGACTATGGAGGAGAACTTGGATTGGCCATACTTCTGGGAGAGTTGCCCACTCTGGGAGGTCTAGGAGTAGAACTTTAGAAGGGCAATGAGGATCCATTCTCTTCCCCCCCCCCCATAATAATTACGGTATTTCTTAAGCGCTCCCTATGTGCCGAGCACCGTTCTAAGCGCTGGAGTCCATAGAGAGTGATCAGGTTGTCCCCACGTGGGGCTCACGGTTTTGATCCCCATTTTCCAGATGAGGTAACTGAGGCACAGAGAAGTGAAGCGGCTTGCCCAAGGTCACCCAGCAGACAAGCGGCGGAGCCTGGATTAGAACCCATGTCCTCCGACTCCCAAGCCTGCGCTCTTTGTTCATTTCACTGATTCTTGTCAGACGAGTCGTCGCAGAAATGGTGGTCAATGAGCGTCCACTAAGTGCATTCGTTTATTGAGCGCTCACTGTGCAGAGCACTGTACTAAGCGCACGGGATGTACGATTCGGCGACAGATAGAGACGATCCCTGCCCAACGACGGGCTCCCAGTCTCACTGAACTAAGCCCAACACGTGTCCCCTGTCCCCAGGAAATTCCACTCTAACGGCGGCGGACTAAATGTTTATAAAATATAAATGTACAAACATCATTTACGAATTTCCTTTCTGAGTAGATCCTTGACCGTACAATTAAATATACACAAACACAAGGCCCCAAGGGGGAGGTTTAAGTACCTAAATGCCAGAGGTGGCTGATTTTTCTCAGACTAAGCTCCTTGCGGGCAGGGAACACGTCTACGGATGCTTGTTTTAAGCACAGTGCTCTGCGCACGGTAAACGCTCGACAATACCAATGACTGATGGAGCGAGGGGTCAGAGGCGGGTGAGACGGGAGGAGCACAAAGTGCCGGCAGAGGAAAATGGGTGAGGAGAACTGATATGTAAAAGGGTACTCTCCTTGAGGGCAGGGATCAGGTCTACCGACTCTAGCCCTCAATAGACACCACTGATTGAGCGATAAATAAAAATAAAGCTGGTGGAGAGCCTTGACACCAATCACAAGTTTCTGTGGGTGCGAGGGGAGATTGGAGGCCACTGGAGTGGAGTGGCGAGATAGGTGGTAAGCAAGATTTCGGGAAGATGATCAGGACAGTCGCATGGAGTAAACTCCTCTGGACTCCACTGCGGCAGCTATCTCCCCGTCGCCCTTCTCTCTCTCCTGTCCAATCTTCCCGAAAGCCTTGCGCACGCTCGCTCTCTTCGCTTTCCTCGGCAACGACCGTCTTCTTCCAGTTTTTCCAAGCCGGCCTTGTCATTTTCGCCCATCCAGCCTGAATCCTCCTTGTACGTGTGATTTTAGAGAGCTTGTCAAACCCCTCCCGGAAGCATTCCTCAAAGGTGTGTCCCTTTCTGGGCTGCAACTTAGTACAGTGCTCTGCACCCGGTGAGTGCCCCCAGTAAATACCACCAGTTGAGGAGCTCCCATCCCAGCCCTCTTTTCCTCGGCTCTCCCTCCCTTCCACGGCACCTCGACTCACTCCCTCTGCTCTCCCCCCGCCACCCCACGGCACTCACGTATATACGTCCATCGCTACAATTCTACTTATTTGTACTGATGCCTGTTTACTTGTATCGATGTCCGTCTCCCCCCTCCCTGGCCCGAAAGCCTGCCGTGGGCAGGGATTGTCTCTCTTCATTGCTGTATTGTACTTTCCGAGAACTTAGTACAGTGCTCTGCACCCAGTAAGCGCTCAATAAATACGACTGAACGAACGAACGAACGAACGCCCTGGGCCCCGCTCACCTTGGGGAATGATCCTGCCTCTCCAATTCAGATTAGGCAGGGTGAAGCCTGGATGCACCGTTATTCCCTCCAGGAGCAGCTGTGCTAGGTAAGTTCCCCGACATCTACCTCATCCCCCTCTCGTTCTCTTCAGGCCCAGCTCCAGCCTTGCCCATTCTGGTGAGGCTGGCTCAGAGGCCAGACCCTCCGCATTCCCCTCCCGTAACAGCAGTGACCTCGGTGAGGTTTTAAATCCCGAGGCCTCCGGTTCACCCGCTTGGCCCATCCCTCAGATGTAGGCACATTTTCAGGAAAGTTAATCAATCAGTGGTGTTTACCCAGTGCTTACTGCGTGCAGAGCACGGTAAACAGGGGCATTATCGCGTTATTTATCTTACAGCTATCCAAGAGACAACTTCTCCTCGGAGCACTACCCGACTTGGGGTTGCCAGGTCCACGTTCTTCTGGTTCCCCGCCCACATCTCCGACCACACCACGGTCTCTTCTGCTGGCTCTTCTCCCACCTCTGTGATGGGCCCCTCGCTCTCCTCCCTCTGCACCTACTCTCTTGGGGAACTCGTCCTCTCCCGGGCTTCGGTCACACCACCTCTACGAGAATGCTCTTCCCCTGACCTCTCTCCCCCATCGTCCAATCTCATATCTCCTCTCCTGTCCAGGACATCCGCGAGGATGGCCCACTGCCACCTCCAACTCGCCATATTCAAAACAATTTCCCACCTTCCCTCCCCGCCTCGCAACTTCCCTTCTCCAATGACAGTACCGCCATTTTCTCTGCGACCAAGGCCACAACCTTGGCATCACTCTCGCCTCCTCTCGGTCATTTTTCGGCTCTCACATCCAATCTGCTACTCTTCCTCACTTTAGTGGTCCATACTCCATCCTGCTGCCCGGATCAGCTCCCTGAATGGTCACTCGGAAACTTCCGGCGATCGATTGGCATTGGTTTTAAAGCTTAGTTACTGGCCCTCCTCACCCCCCACTCCCCTGTTCACACCCTTCACTCCTCCCAAAGTCACCTCCAGGCCATACTCACTCTCACCTTGCTGGCTTCCAACCCCTTGCTCGTCCTGAAGACATCAGTGTATCTGATGACCCCACCGTATCTGCCAGTCCTCTTCTCTCCTCGCTTTCAAAGCCCTCCTATAATCCCACCTCCTCCACCAAGCCTCCCCCAACAAATTATCAGCACTTCAATTCAGTACGTAGGTATACTTGCTATTTCTCCGTCTGTCTGCAAGCACCTTGGGGGCAGGGAACCCGTCTTAGGCTTGGGTTATAGCACCCAAGTGTTTAGTAATAATAATAATAATGTTGGCATTCGCTAAGCGCTTACTATGTGCAGAGCACTGTTCTAAGCGCTGGGGGAGATACAGGGTAATCAGGTTGTCCCACGCGGGGCTCACAGTCTTCATCCCCATTTTACAGATGAGGTAACTGAGGCTTGGGAGTCAGAGGTCATGGGTTCGAATCCCAGCTCTGCCACTTGGCAGCTGGGTGACTGTGGGCAAGTCACTTCACTTCTCTGTGCCTCAGTTCCCTCATCTGCAAAATGGGGATGAAGACTGTGACCCTCACCTGATTACCCGGTATCTACCCCAGCGCTTAGAACAGTGCTCGGCACATAGTAAGTGCTTAACAGATACCAACATTACTATTATTACTAAATAGGAGAGAGTAGGATTTGATCCCCATTTTTACAGATGAGGAAACAGGCAGAGAGAAATGAAGTGACTTGCCCAAGGTCACCCAGGAGGTAGGTGGTGGAGCTGGGATTGGAACCCAGGTTCTCTGAGTCCCAGGCCTGTGCTCTCTCCCCTACACCGTGCTACTTCTCAATAAATATCATTTTCTTCATTTCACTGCTAGGTAGTCCTTGGTTTTATTTACTGTTAGCCCGCTCCTGTTTTAATAAAAAAGTTCTGGTGGAAAACGGAGCCTAAATTAGAATTTGAATAGATGCCTTTTTAAAAATGATCAGCGGATTTAAATTCTTCGTGATTATCGGTCCATGGTATCCCCCGGGGTTCGTCCAAGGACAGGGCCAGCGAGCACTTGGTAGAGATGCCGGGGGGATTGGGGGCATCCCACGACAGGGTGGAAGGCAGAGGGAGGCCTAAAAGTCACCCTCCCGTGGTACCAGGAGCAAGAGAAGCAGCGTTGCCTAGTGGAAAGAGCACGGGCCTGGGAGTCAGAAAGGCCTGGATTCTTAACCCGGCTCTACCACTTGTCTGCTCTGAGACCTTGGGCAAGTCACTTAACAGCTCTGGGCCTCGGCTACCTGTTCCGTAAAAGGGGGACTGAAGCTGGGAGCCCCGTGTGCGACGTGGACTGTGTCCAACCTCATTCAATAGAATTTATTCAGTGCTTACTCTGTGCGGAGCACTGTACTAAGCACTTGAAGTGTACAATTAGGCAACAGACAGAGACGATCCCTGCCCAGTGACGGGCTCACGGTCTAAGCGACTCTAATCCGACCCGATTAGCTTGTGTACACCCCAGCTCTTAGAAGAGTGCCCGGCACGGAGTGAGCGCTTAACAAATACCATAAAAAAAACAAAAAAAGAGAGGAGACTGGCCCCAGGGGGAAGAGGAACGGTGGCGGAGGCTGCGGTGTCCCGCCGGCTGGGGTCCACCGGGTCGCTCTGGTCCCGGTCCGGCCCTAAACGGTGCGTTGAGGTGACTGCTTCATCCACCCTGATGCCTGTCCTATGGGGGCCATGGCCACCTGTCTCCCCGTAGAGAGGTCAGCTCTGCTTCCTCCATCACGGGAGTGATTCTGAGGACTATAACCCCCAGTTACCTCGGGTTCATAGGAGGCCCCGCCTGTCTCCCCTCCCCTCAGGGACTTTATTCCAGGGACCAAGCCACTCTCCTAAGGCCAGGCCCAAGGTCGTCGGGCTTTCCGGGTACCTGGGATGATTCAAGAGCTGGCTGTTGAACTTGCTTCGATGACTTCCTCCCAAACAACCGAAAATGGCACAGCCTCACCCTGGTGGAACGATCTTCTTTGAAAAACCGGGTGATCTCAGAAGCCTCCCCAAATGATCCTCTGAGAAGCAGCATGGCTCGGTGGAAAGAGCCTGGGCTTGGGAGTCAGAGGTCACGGGTTCGACTCCCGGCTCTGCCACGTGTCAGCTGTGCGACTGTGGGCGAGTCACTTCACTTCTCTGGGCCTCAGTTCCCTCATCTGTAAAATGGGGATTAACTGTGAGCCTCACGTGGGACAACCTGATTACCCTGTATCTCCCCCAGCGCTTAGAACAGTGGCTCTGCACATAGTAAGCGCTTAACAAATACCCACATTATTATTAAATTAAGAGCACTGTCCTTTGTGTAAAGATAAAAGTAAGTGCCAGGAGAGGGGGAAGGCCAGTGCCTCTAGGCATTGAGGGAATCCATTCGATTCAGTGTGGTCTCCTAGGTAATGGTTTCCTGTGAATTAATCTGTGAAGGTGATCGGGAATAAAAACCAATTCTTCAGTTGTAATTCCCAGAAGCCCATAAAACTGCCATTGTCTTCTTCGTTGGAAATCTCCTCAAGTAGCCTTTCCTTAGCACGGAAAGAGAATGAGGAATTCAGAAAATATGGACGGAGGGGGGTCTCGTTTGGCTCTGATTTTGCTCTCCCTATGTCCCATCCGCAATAAATTCGATCAAACCCTCGAAGCTGTGAAGATCCTCGGAAGAAAAACGTCGCGTGAATAAAAAATAGTGTTATCTGAGTTTTCTATGAGACAAAACTCACCCCTCACCTAATGAAATCACAGAGACCTTGCTGTAAATTGGCAGACTCGACAGGAGAAAAGATGTGATTGACTTTCCAATATGAATAGCTACCAGAAATGGAGAAGCAGCGTGGCTCAGTGGAAAGAGCACGGGCTTTGGAGTCAGGGCTCATGAGTTCGAATTCCAGCTTTGCCACTTGTCGGCTGTGTGACTGTGGGCAAGTCACTTAACTTCTCTGTGCCTCAGTTCCCTCATCTGTAAAATGGGGATTAAGACCGTGAGCCCCATGTGGGACAACCTGATTCCCCTATGTCTACCCCAGCGCTTAGAACAGTGCTCGGCACATAGTAAGCGCTTAACAAATACCAACATTATTATTATTATTATTACCTCTAAGTCTTTTGAAAATGTTCCATTGTTAAACCCAGTTTCCAGATTAAATCCTTAACTAGATTAAGAAAAATCAGTGTTATTCCCGGAAACTTTATCCTAGTCATCCCAGGTCTAATAATAATCTAGATGCATATTTTTTCTAACATCAGCCGATTCATATTCCAAAGCACTCGTTGTTTGGACTCAGTTACTAGGAATACCGACAAAACAGGTTTCAAGGAAGACACTTCCAACAGGATGCAAAATGCTTTCACGGAAGAGTATACCGATGTTCTGGAGTGCTACAAAATCTCAATTTGTTCCCGGTTACTTGAGGGACAGGTGGACAAAACACTTGCGAAAATGTTTTTAAGGTTGAAAAAAGTAGAGAATTCTGTTTTCATTATTCTTCGTTAATCTTACGCAAAACTGCTTTGCTGAACTTCTGCTTATCAGTCTTGAAAAGATGTATTTAAACCAGTTTGACGACTTTTTTTTTTTTTTTTAAAGACGGCCGTGTGCTAGAGGGCCTTGGGAAAACAATTTTAAAACGATAGCAGTGCTGGACCTGAAACTGAACACTGTTTAAAAACAAGGAGAATGTTCATTAAACATGTTTTTTCCGAGTTTAGTAGCTTCCAACCCATGAAAGCCGGGAGTTTCATGATGGGAACTGATAGTCTTCATTAAATCTCTCTCCAGTGGTAGATTTCACAGGCGACTCGGGCGGTTTAGCCCTCCCTACAAGTAGGAACATGGGACGTTTTCACGTTAGTAATTCTATATGCATCTTTCCCCACCCGCCCCCAGCCCCAGAATGTAATCTCTGAATTTACTGGATCCTATTTAGGAAGGGCGCTCTTATGTAAGTTTTAATTACTTCGCACAGTTGTTCTTATTTGAATATTCCGTAATAAAACACCGTTGTCACGCTTCAGATGAGAGATACTACAGAACTAGCTCGGGAGATGTGTTTCATTCCATTTAATTAGGAACAGTAAAACTGTCTCTCTAAGGATTCGGAATCTGGAATTTTTTTTCCTTCGTTCTTCGGTTTAGAATACACGCTTCCTTCTGCTGAAAACAAACATGGGTTTCAACATGATTGCCCAAGGAAAAAAACTCGCTTCTCTGATGCATCACAGAACTGTAAAAAGAGAGAGGGCAGAAGTGAAGAGGAAGGAGCCCGAGAGACTTTCAAAGCAACTAGAGGTGACCAAGCCCAGCCTACTTTAACTCTTCCTTGAGAGGCAGCGAGGCCTGCTGGAGACGGCGCGGGACTGGGAGTCGGGAGACCTGAGTTCTAGTTCCAGCTCCCACACGCACGTGCTGTTTGACTTTGGGAAAGTCACTTCACTTCTGGGTGCCTCAGTTTCCTCATCTCTAAAAAGGGTATAAGATTCCTTTCATCCATCCCTATTAGAGCATGGGCCCCATGCGGGGCAGGGACTGGGTCCAACCTGATTATCTTATATCTACCTCAGCCCTTAGCGTAGTGCTGAGCGTAGCATTAGAAAATCTTTCAATCCTTGCCTCCGGGAAGATAGCCAGTGTCGGAAATCCCAACGTAAAGTACACATTTTCACATGAGCTTCTACGTGAGGACCAGATGTAACAGTCTGTCTTTTAGCCATCCATTTGCTCATTTTAAGCTCGCACCTTGTGGCGTGCCCCTCGGCCTATTGGACTAGCACAATCTTTAACAAAACCCTTCTGCCCTAAAATGTCTGCCCATCCCTCCGACTCCTTTATATTATTCTTTCCCTTGGCTCTCGGCCAGCTTCATGGCGTTTGCTTCATTTCTGCACGGGCAGACCGAGGGCAGTAGACGTGCTTTTCAAAGTTTAGATGTTAACCTGTTTCCGGTCATTTTTCCTCAGTGGACGAACTCAGATGAGAGAAAGAGGTGATGGAAGAGTTGCGAGAATCGTTTTTGAAAAGAATATTTAAAGTTGGACTTCCGTCGTACCTGGGACCATCAAACGTCTTAAATAAACAAAATACTGCAGTTGGCTTGAGTGTGGCAGAGACGCACCGAAAGAATGAGGACCTTAGAGCCCCATAGAGGAGGATGTGAAAAAGGTTCAGCTCCCTTATCTCTTGTCTTCTCTCTGCCTCCCCCCCGTCCCTTCTCACTACCGAGTTGGGAGGAAACTTTAAAACATAACCATGTAAAAATAGAACTGAGGCAGAAACCCTGTGGCCTAGTGGAAAGAGCCCAGGACTGGAAGGCAGGAGATCTAATCCTGGTCCCATCACTTATCTGCCGTAGGCGAGTCATTTAACTTCCCTGGGCCTCAGATTCCTCACCCGTGAAATGGGGATTCAATAAGTGCCCTCCCTCTCCCTTAGGCTGTGAGCCCCATATGGGACAGAAACTGTACCCAAACTGATTATCGTGTTTAATAATAATCATCATCATGGCATTTGTTAATTGCTTACTATGTGCCAGGCACTGTACTAAGCGCTGGGGTAGATACAGGCAAAGTGGGTTGGATGCAGTTCCTGTCCCACTTGGGGCTCACAGTCTCAATCCCCATTTTCCAGATGAGGGAACTGAGGCCCAGCGAAGTGAAGTGACTTGCCCAAGGTCACACAACAGGCAAGTGGCGGGGCCGGGATTCGAACCCATGACCTTCTGATTGCCAGGCCCGTGCTCTATCTACTACGCCGCGCTGCTTAATAAAAATGTTGGTATTTGTTAAGCGCTTACTATGTGCAGAGCACCGTTCTAAGCGCTGGGGGAGAGACGGGGTAGTCAGGTTGCCCCACGTGAGGCTCACAGTTAATGCTCATTTTCCAGATGAGGTCACTGAGGCCCAGAGAAGTGAAGTGACTTGCCCACAGCCACACAGCCGACAAGTGGCAGAGCCGGGATTCGAACCCACGATGTCTGACTCCCAAGCCCGGGCTCTTTCCACTGAACCACGCTGCCTCTCTACCCCAGCACCTGGCCCAGGGTAAGGGCTTCGCAAAAAACCCAGTCTTCCTCGTTATTAGGCCATTTCAGTGAGGAAAAACACGGAGGTCCAAAAAATTCCCTTTAAACCGGTCGCTGGTGCCAGCAGCATCGATGTCAGGACGGTTGACTTGGATTCTCTCTCCCGACTCCCCTCTCTCCACTCCGGCTCTCCTCTCCCGCTTCCCAAATTCTTACCCTGCCGGATGCCGGAGTCGAAAGGCCTGGTTACCGATTCCAGTGACTAGATTTGTGAGCGCCTTGTTGGATTCAATCTAAGCTGGAAAACACTTCTCTTTTATTCCCTTTCCTTGCAAACGTCTTATGTGTCTGACCGGGCGATGGAGTATCTCCTCCAGGGCTTAGAACGGTGCTTGACCCGTAGTAAGCGCTTAATAGGTATTATCCTTATTATTATTGCTCACCTCTTCTCCAAATCTACCTCTTCCACCTGTGCTTCTGACCCCATCCCTTGTTAAAACTCTCACCGGCCCGTTCCCGACCGCCATACCCAACGATTCACTTTCCAATGACTTCTTCCCCACTGCTTTCAAACATGCTTACGTCTTCACCATCCCTTGACCCCTCCCAGCTCCCTCCAGCTATCACCCCATCTCCCTCCCGCCCTTCCCCTCCAGACTTCTTGAGCGAGTTGCTTACGCCCGCTTTCACCACCTCCTCTCCTCCAATTCTCTCTCTCCTCTCCTTCACGCCGTGGAAAACGCTCTCTCTAAGGTAACCGATGACCTCCTTCTCTCCAAATCTGACGGCCTCTAACTTTACCCTAATCCTCCTAGACCTCTCGGCTGCCTTTGACGCTGCGGACCACTCCCTTCCCCTTGAAACTTTATCCGACCCTGGTTTGACTCACGATGTCTGCTCTCTCAGACTCTTTTGCAGGCTCCTCCTCTGTCTCCCACCCTCTGAAAGTGGGGGGGGTCCCTCAAGGCTCAGGCCTGTGTCCCCTTCTACGCTCCCTCCCTCAGATGACTCATTTGCTCCCGTGGCTTCCACTGCCATCTCTGTGCGGACGGTTCCCAAATCTGTATCTCCGACCCCGACCTCCCCACTTTTCCGCAGTCTCGGATTTCCTCCTGCCTCCAGGACATCTCTGTCGGCGTGTCCAGCTGACACCTGGAACTAAACACACCCGGAATGGAACTCCTTGTCTTCCACCCAAATCTCGTCCTCCCCATGTCTTTCCCATCACTGTAGACGGTGCCACTATCCTCCTTGTCTCACCTTGGCATCGCCCTCCACTCAGCTCTCTCGCTCTAACCCGCCTATTCGGCGTCACCGAATCCCGTCGGCGCTACCTGCCCAACATGGATAAAACCCATCCTTTCCTCTCCGTCCAAACGGCTACTATGCTGACCCAAGTACTTATCCCATCTTGACTACTGGGTCTGCCTCCTCCCTGACCGCCCTGCCTCCTGTCTCTCCCCACTTCACTCTGTTGCATGGATCATTTTTCTCAAAAAAAACCTCAGTCCATCTCTCCCCATTCCTCCTGAACTCGCAGTGGCTGCCCATCCATCTCCGCGTCAGACGGAAACCCCTCACCGCCGTCCTAAAAGCAAGCACTCCGTCACTTCACCCTCTCGTACTTTACCTCGGAGATCTCTTACCTCGGCCCAGCCTGCGCACTTTGCTCCTCTAGCATCAGCTTACTCACTGTACCCTGCTCTCCTCTATCTCACCGCTGACCCCGCTGACCCCCTTCCCACATCCTCCATCTAGCTTGGAACTCCCCTCCCCCTCCATATACACCAGACCACCACTCTCCCCACCTCCAAAACCCCCTCCAAGAGGAAAAGCGGGGCTTAGTCTGGGAAGATCCCTTGGAGGAGACGTGTAGGCTCCGAAGGCGGGGAGAGGCACCGTCCGTCAGATCTGAGGAGGGAGGGCGCTCCGGGCCAGAGGCGGGGATGCCGGGGAGGGGTCGGCGGTGAGACCGATGAGACGGTTAGCACGAGGGGAGCGAAGCGTGCGGGCTGGGTGGTGGAAGGAGAAAAGCTTGGTGAGGTAGGAGGGGGCGGAGTGATGGAGTGTGCTTCAAAGCCAATGGTGAGGAGTTCGGGTTAGATGCAGGAGTGGATGGGCAACCACTCGAGTATTTTGAGGAGCAGGGTGACACGTCCCGAACGTTTCCGTCGAGAAATGATCCGGGCGGCCGAGGGAAGGATGGACTGGGGTGGAGGGAGGCAGGGGGCCGGCGGGGGGGGTCACTAAGGAGGCCGTTGCAGTAACGATAATAATAATAATAATGTTGGTATTTGTTAAGCGCTTACTATGTGCAGAGCACTGTTCTAAGCGCTGGGGGAGATACAGGGTAATCACATTGTCCCATGTGAGGCTCACAGTCTTCATCCCCATTTTACAGATGAGGTCACTGAGGCCCAGAGAAGTGAAGTGACTTGCTCACAGACACACAGCTGACAAGTAGCAGAGCCGGGATGCGAACGCATGACCTCTGACTCCCAAGCCCGGGTTCTTTCCACTGAGCCACGCTGCTTCTCAATCCAGGCAGGACGAGATGAGCGACCGTATTAACGTGATAGCAGTTTGGATGGAGAGGAACGGGCAGGTTTTCGCGATGTCGTGAAGGTGGGACCGACAGGATTTGGCGACAGACTGAATATGTGGGTTGGATGACAGAGGGGAATCAAGGATAACGCCAAGGTTATGGGCTCGTACGGCCGGGGGGCCGGTGGTGCCGTCTACGGCGATGGGAACGTCACGGGGAGGACAGGGTTTGGGTGCGAAGATAAGAAGTGGGCAGGGAACGTGCCTACCACCTCTGTCGTGATAATGCTAATAATAATGACGGTATTTGTGAAGCGCTTACTATGTGCCAAGCCTTCTTCTAACCACTAAATACAAGGCCATCGGGTTGTCCCGCGTCCTAATCTTCATTTTCCAGATGAGGGAACTGAGGCCCAGAGGAGGGAAGTGGCTTGCCCGAGGTCACCCAGCAGGCAAGTGGCGAAGCCGGGATTAGAACCCACGTCCTCTGACTCCCAGGCCCGGGCTCCTTCCGCTAAGCCACGCTGCTTCTATTCTCCCAAGCGCTTAGTACGGTGCTCCCCACACAGCAAGCGCTCAATAAATACCATTGTGATTGTTGTACACGTGCGATTTGACTGTAAGCCCGTCAATGGGCAGGGACTGTCTCTATCTGTTGCCGACTTGTACTTTCCAAGCGCTTAGTACAGTGCCCTGCACAGAGCAAGCGCTCAATAAATACTATTGAATTTGGCACAGGGAAGGACTTGGATTTGGGATGGTTCTGTGGCTTCTAATCCTCTACAGGTTGAAAACCCGGTGCCCTGCCTGGCTCAAGCTAAAACATCTTGAGTGGAGGAGGAGGAATAATAATAATAACGTTGGTATTTGTTAAGCGCTTACTAGGTGCAGAGCACTCTCCTACGCGCTGGGGGAGACACGGGTTCATCAGGTTGTCCCACATGCGGCTCACAGTCTTCATCCCCATTTTTTCCAGATGAGGTCACTGAGGCCCAGAGAAGTGAAGTGACTTGCCCACGGTCACCCGGCTGCCAAGTGGCCGAGCCGGGATTCGAACCCATGACCTCCGACTCCGAAGCCCGGGCTCTTTCCACCGAGCCACGCTGCTTCCCTAGGATTTATTAAGCACTTACTCTGTGCAGAGCACTATACTTGAGAAGCAGCGTGGCTCGGTGGAAAGAACCCGGGCTTAGGAGTCAGGGGTCATGGGTTCGAATCCCGGCTCCGCCGCCTGTAGGCTGCGTGGCTTTGGGCAAGCCCCTTCACTTCTCGGTGCCTCAGTGACCTCATCTGGAAAATGGGGAGTGAGACTGTGAGCCTCAGGTGGGACACCCCGATTACCCCGCATCTACCCCAGGGCTTAGCACAGTGCGCGATAGTAGGTGCTTAACAAATACCAACATTATTATGCTAAATGCTGGTAGAGAATACCCAAGAGAGAATTAGATGAGGTTCCT
The DNA here is from genome assembly GCF_004115215.2 of Ornithorhynchus anatinus. Taxonomy (NCBI): domain Eukaryota; kingdom Metazoa; phylum Chordata; class Mammalia; order Monotremata; family Ornithorhynchidae; genus Ornithorhynchus; species Ornithorhynchus anatinus. Next base: position 21,928,959 of record NC_041751.1, read on the forward strand.
GTCCCTCGGGGGACGGGGGACGCACGGTGTAAAAGTGTGGGCCTTTGAACTGGACCCATGCAGATTCATTCAATAGCATTTATTGAGCGCTTACTATGTGCAGAGCACTGTACTAAGCGCTCGGAATGGACAATTCGGCAACAGATAGAGACGATCCCTGCCCAGTGATGGGCTCACGGTCTAATGGGGGAGGCGGACGGCAGAGCGAAACAGAACGAAACAAAAACAAGACAACATTATCACGATAAATAGAATCGAGGGGATGGACACCTCGTTAACAACATAAATAGGGTCATAAATAATATATACAAATGAGCGCAGTGCTGAGGGGAGGGGAAGGGAGGAGGAGCAGAGGGTGGAGGGGGAGCAGAGGAAACAGGGGGGAGCTCAGTCCAGGAAGGCCTCCTGGAGGTGGTGAGCTCTCAGTAGGGTTTTGAAGAAGGGAAGATAGTGAGTTTGGCGGAGGTGAGGAGGGAGGGCGTTCCGGGACAGCGGGAGGACGCGGGCCGGGGGTCGACGGCTGGATGGGCGCGAACGGGGGACGGTGAGGAGGTGAGCGGCAGAGGGGCGGAACGTGCGGGCTGGGCAGTAGAAAGAGAGAAGGGAGGTGAGGTAGGAGGGGGCAAGGTGATGGAGAGCCTTGAAGCCCAGAGTGAGGAGTTTTTGTTTTGCGAGGAGGTTGATAGGCAACCACCAACCTGATGGCGGCCATGCTCATTTGTATATATTTTTATTACCCCATTTAGTTCGTTAATGAGATGTACATCCCCTTGATTCTATTTATTGCTATTGTTTTTGTCCGTCCATCTCCCCCGATTAGACCGTGAGCCCGTCAGTGGGCAGGGATCGTCTCTATCTCTTGCCGAATTGTTCATTCCAAGCGCTTAGTACAGTGCTCTGCACATAGTAAGCGCTCAATAAATACTATTGAATGAGTGAATGAATTTTTCTACCTGACAGTCCAGTCCGCAACCGGTCTGTCCCTTGTCTCGTTCGGACCGGGCACCGGATGCCTTTACGTCCAGTATCCCCGGCGGAAGGACCAGGCTTCCCTCCGCCACGGTTTCTGTGGCTGAGCTCCCTAGCACGGAAGCGGGGCACAGGGTTTGTGCGTGTCTGGTGTAACACGCCTGTAGCTTCACGCGCGGCTCGGGGTCCAGCACCCACGAGGGGCATTCCGGCCCCCCGGAGCTGGTGTCTGGGGCTGGGTAAATCTGTCGAACATTTGCAAAAAATAGAACTTCACAGATGGACCCTAATCGGAGGAGGAGGAGAGGTAGAAGTCCTACTAATGATTATTATTAATAAAAATAATAGAGAAGCAGCACGGTGCAGTCGCTAGAGCACGGGACTGGGAATCAGAAGGTCGACCCGCCTCCACCACTCGTCTGCTGCGTGACTCGGGGCAAGTCACTTCACTTCTCAGGGCCTCGGTTACCTCCTCCGGAAAACGGGACAGGGAGCCCCGCGTGGGAGAGGGACCGCGTCCGACCTGATCTGCTTGAATCCATCGCAGCGCTGAGGACGGTGCCTGGCGCGTAGTTAAGGGCTCACCGAATGCCGTAATTATTACTGTTATTCTGAAAAACATCAACGTGAGAAGAGCCCCGTGACAGAATTCGGAGCCCAAGAAATCAGTGGCAAAGGGGACTCGTAGGGGTCATCACTCAGGTCACCCAGAGACCAGTCGCATCCACGGCTCCCCAGCATCCTACCGCTGGCGGCCGAGGCTGACGAAATGCCCCCGCGGGGCTCTGCGGGGCCGCGTGGGGAGGCAGCGGGGGTTTCCCGGGAGCTTCACCCCGCGGTCTGGCGGGCAGAGAGGCCGCGACGGGGAAACCCTGCCCGGATGCCTTCGCGTTCGATAGGTCAAGTCGCCCGCCCCGGACGGTCTGCGCCCGTACGCGTAAAGTAGCCGAGAGGGCCCGGCCCGGCCTCGGTTTTAGGGGTGAGGACCGTGCGGACCGGGCCCGGAAGGTAGAGGACAGTCGGGGGCCTGGAGAGCTAAGGACTGGCAGCCCTTCTCACCTCTGCCCTCCCTTGGGGCTGGCCCGGGTCCAGCCCTGGCAGCCCGGGGCCCGGCCGGGGGCCTGGAGAGTCAGGGACTGGCAGCTCTCCTTGCCCCCGCCCACCGTGGGGCTGGCCGCGGTCCACCCCCGGGGGCCCCGGGGGCCCCGGGGGCCCGAGCAACTTGCGGGAATTGCCAGAGTTCTAACGCCGACTTGGCACTCTTCTCCCCACTCTTCTCAGCCTTCCTGAACTCCTGGAAAGGACACTCCCGGAAAGACGTCCCAGTAGGACCAGCGGTGGGGCGGGGGGCCGCGTCCGTCAGTAAAGAGCTGGGCAGGGCATGCGGGTTCTAATCCCGGTTTGCCCGCCGCGTACTCTCGGGCAAGTCACTTCACTTCTCTGGGCCTCACTGACCTCCGCTGGCAAATGAGGATTAAGACTGTGAGCCCCCGGGGGGCTGCGGGAGGGGAGCTCCCGGTTTCTCAGTCCTAGAAAGACCCCTCATCTCCGTCAGGAAACCTCCGCCCGTTCCCCTGAGTCCGCGGCTCCTGCTCCCTGCAGCCTGGGCTGCATTCCCTCCCTCCTGCGGCTGTGCGGTAATGACAATAATGATGATGATGGCATTTGGTAAGCGCTCACCAGGTGCCGAGCACTGTTCTAAGCGCTGGGGTTGATACAGGGTCGGCAGGCGGTCCCACGTGGGGCTCCCAGTCTTCATCCCCATTTCACAGGTGAGGGAACCGAGGCCCAGAGAAGTGGAGCGACTCGCCCACGGTCACACAGCTGACGAGCGGCAGAGCCGGGATTTGAACCCACGACCTCTGACTCCCAAGCCCGGGCTCTTGCCACTGAGCCACGCTGCTTCTCTGAGGAGTGTATCTGTTCAGCGCTTACTAGGTACAGAGCACTGTTCTAAGCGCCGGAGGGGATACCAGGTGATCAGGTTGTCCCACGTGGGGCTCACGGGTCTCATCCCCGTTTTTCCAGATGAGGGAACCGAGGCCCAGAGAAGTGAAGCGACTCGCCCTAGGTCGCCCAGCAGACAGGCGGCCGGGCCGGGATTCGAACCCACGACCTCTGACTCCCAAGCACGGGCTCTTGCCACTGAGCCACGCTGCTTCCCAGTGCAGCCATCCCCTCCTCTGCTCCCACGGAGCTTGGCCTAGCGGGAAGGGCACGAGCCCGGGAGTCGGAAGGACCTCGGTTCTCATCCTGGCTCTGCTACTTAGCTGCTGGGTGACCTTGGCCAAGTCACTTCCCTTCTCCGGGCCTCAGTAACCTCATCTGGAAAATGGGGATTGAGACGGCGAGCCCCACGTTGGACCGTGTCCAACCTCATTAGCTTCTCTATACCCCAGCGCTTAATACAGTGCCTGGCACATAGTAAGCACTTAACGAAGGCCATTAGATGAAAAAAAAAACCCACCCACCTCCGGCTCCCAGACCTCCCGAGGCGGGCTGACTGGCTTTCCCGGCTCCGCCGTTCACCTGCTCTGTGATCTTGAATTAGTGGTGTAACCTCTCTGGGCCTCAGTTTCCTCCTCTGGAAAATGGGGATTCGATTCTTATTCTCCCTCCCCCTTAGACTGGGAGCCCCGTGTGGGACAGAGACTGCGTCAGACCCGATGAGCTTCTACCTACCTCAGCACTCAGCAGAGAAGCAGCGTGGCTCAGTGGAAAGAGCACGGGCTGGGGAGTCGGAGGTCAGGGGTTCAAATCCCGCTTCAGCCGCGTACCAGCTGCGTGACTCTGGGCAAGCCACTTCACTTCTCTGTGCCTCAGTTACCTCATCTGGAAAATGGGGAGGAGGACTGTGAGCTCCACGTGGATCACCTCGTTTCCTCCCCGGCGCTTAGAACGGCGCTTTGTACATAGTAGGCGCTTAACAAACGCCATCATTATTATTATTATTTGGCACTTAGTAAGCCCTTAACAGAAGAGCGTAATTATTCCCCTTCCCCACTGCCCACTGCCCTGCCCCACAGGGGGAAGTTGAAAGGAAGGGGTGATGTTAGGAGAGGGAGGGGACAGCAGAGGGGCTCCCGTCACCCCAGACCCTGGGGCCACGGTTCCCGCCGCCGGGTACGGGCCACGTCGTAGTGGGGACGACTCTGCACGGGTGCGGTGGCTCTCTCTTCCTCAGGTCAATTCCGGGGGCCATCTTGGGAGGGTCACGGGGTGCAGACCGCACGCCGTCACAGAGACGGAGACTTCCCTTGACTTCCACCGGAGGCCGGTCCGCAAGCCTGACAGCCCGTGACTCCGGAGACGCCATCCCTCCGTTCGCCGCACCATCCTCCGGACCCGGCTGGGCTACCCGAGGCCGACGGAGGAAGGAACGGTGAAAGTGGGGCACCCCGTCTCCGGAATCGATTCCTCCACGCACGTGCTCGCTCCTGAAGTCCGAAAGCTGGCCCGCCTCCCCCAGAGGGAGACTCCACCATCCTCACTGGGGTCGGTTGGGCACCGACGATTAGCTTTGGGGTCCCAGGTGTCGCTTTCTACTAGAACATCCTCTCCAGAACTCTACAGTGCCTTGTACAGGACTGGTTTTTGATAGGCGTTTCATGTTTTTCTGTAATTGATAATATCGATGGCATTCGTTTAAGCGCCGACCACGTGCCGAGCGCTGTTCTAAGCGCCGGAGAGGATACAAGGTGATCGGGTTGTCCCACGTGGGGCTGACAGTCTTCATCCCCGTTTTATAGAGGAGGGAACTGAGGCCCAGAGAAGTGAAGTGACTCGCCCAGAGTCACCCAGCTGACGAGCGACTGGGCCAGCATTTGAAGTCACGACCGCTGGCTCCCAAGCCCGGGCTCTTGCCACTGAGCCACGCTGCTTCTCTAAGGAGGCTGTTTGTTAAGCGCTTACTACGTGCAGAGCACCGTTCTAAGCGCTGGGGAGGATGCAAGGTGGTCGGGTTGGCCCGTGTGGGGCTCACTGTCTTAATCCCAACTGAGGCCCAGAGAAGTGAAGCGGCTTGCCCAAAGTCACACAGCCGACGGGTGGCTGGGGTGGGATTTGACCCTACGGCCTCTGACTCCCAAGCCCGCGCTCTTTCCACCGAGCCACGGTAGTAACAGCGTTTATTAAGCGCTCATGTGCAAGGCCCTGCGCCGTGCACTGGGAGAGAACGACACGGAGGAGCTACAGACCTCCTCCCCGGACTCCAAGGAGCTCTCACGATCTAAGGCGAAGGGGGGGGGGGGGGGGGGATGGAAAGGGATTGGCGAAAGACACGAAGGGGAAGGCCAAGAAAAGCACAAACGACAACAAACCCGAAAGAAGGAGCAGGGTTTCGGGCTCGGACCAACAGTCCCCGAAGTCCCGGCTGCAGTTACAGCGATAAACTTCTCCGGGTTTTAAGAGCGGAGAAGGCCTCACGCGGCCGCTGGGCCAGGTCCTTCCTGGGCCAGAGCAGGGGCCGCTGAGAGCCCCAGCGCCCCGTGGCTGGGCCCGGGCTAAGGGCAGCGGCGAACGCCTCGGGGGCTGCCGCTGGCGGTCTTGGCTCATTCCTTCGTCGGTTCGACAGTACTGATCGAGCGCTTACTACGTGCAGAGCACTGAGCGCTTGGAATGGACCGCTGGGCGATGGATGGAGACCATCCCTGCCCGGTGACGGGCTCACGGTCTAAACGGGGGAGGCAGACGGCAAAGCAAAACAGAACAAGACAACATCATCAAGATAAACGGAATCCCAGAGATAGACACATCATTAACCAAAGAAATAGGGTAATAATACTGTATACAAATAGGCACGGTGGATATCCTTCCGGGGCTGGAGCAGTAGGCCTCAGTTCACTGAATGAATAAATGAAATCGGCCTCGGTTGAGTGAGAGGATCCTGTCGAAACTGAATATTAACTGATGATGATAACCCCCAGTGAAATTGAAATAAGGGGCCGGGCAGAGGGCAACCCAGTCAGGTTTGTGTGAAAAGAAAGAGGAAATGTGGATAAAGGCTTTTAAAAGGTCCACAGGTGTATAGCCTTTGAATAGGTGTAGCCCTCAGGTAGAGAATTGCAAAGTTTAGGGGCGATCCCTTTTATTTCTTTGCTTTTAAAAAGGGGGGTTTAAAATGTTGCACTCTTGTATTTCTTTTTTTTAATCAGTAACCCTGCCCTCTGGCCACTTTTGAAAAAAATGACTACATATATCACTTCTTGGGACTCCCCAGGTTTCACTGCCTTGGTTGTTGTTTGCATGACTTCTAGCTACTTTCTTCTGTGCCCTAGGCCTCGGCCTTCAAACTCCTCCTCTCCCTGGAAGATGGACCGACAAACTGTGTCTCGCTTGCCGTTCGCTGCTTTACCCCATCAATCAGTCGATCGGTGGGATTGGTTGAGTGCTTACTATGTGCGGAGCACTGTACTGAGCACTGTCGTGGCTTGAAAGCCCCTGGGTGAAGTATTTAGACTACTCTTTGAAAGCCTCTCTTGTTTTATGAGCGGTCAGTACGGTGCTCCGCACGGAGTAAGCGCCCGGGAAATACCGTTGATGGTGATGAGGCGGAGGCTTGGATTTCTGTTACTGGTTATTTTTAACGGGTACAGTAGGCTCTTTGTGTGCGAAGCACCTTCAAGATTCCTTTGCACTTTCCCAAGAGATTCTAGTACAACTTACTCCCGGCCAAGAGATTTTTCTTTCGTTTTATAGGCCAGTATGTTTATCGGCCTATTGGTCAACACCCTCAACTAGTATTTACTGCACACAATCAGGGTGCTAAATGTGTAGAGGACATGCAGAGCAGGTGGCCTCCGCCAACCTGTTACCTAAAACATAATTATCCTCCCTTCCCTCCCTACAGCTAGGTTAAGGGGGTTGAATGTCTCGTGTATCATTTTGAAATCTTTTTTTTTTTAATGGTATTTATTAAGTGCCGGGCACCGTACTGAGCCCAGGGGTCGATACCAGACCATCGGGTCGGACACAGTCCCTGACCCGCGGGGAGCTCACAGTCTTAGTCCCCACGTTACAGACGAGGTAACCGAGGCACAGAGAAGTGAAGTGACTTGCCCCAGGTCACACACCAGGATTAGAACGCGGGTCCCTGACTCCCAGGCCCGTCCTCTATCCGCTAGGCCACACCGCTTGTGTTGCAAAGTCTTATTCCAAGGATTTTGTGATTCAAGTCGCTTCCTTGCTGGAACTTTGAAAAGCCTTTACCCTCTTTCTTCTCATACAAACCTGACTGGGTTGCCCTGTGCTTGGCCCCTTAACGCAATTTCACCATCATCAGTTAATATTCAGTTTCTGCAGGATCCTTTCACTGAACCGAGGCCTATTTCATTTATTCATTCAATGAACTGAGGCCTATTTCATTTATTCATTCAATCGTATTTATTGAGCGCTCACTGAGTGCACGGCACTGCGCTGGGTTCAGGGAGAGAACAACACGACAGTAAGTAGACACATCCCGTACCCACGACGAGCTTGCGGAAGTTGTTTCCTTGCTTCGAGCTTCCCTTCCAACTGCCCTTAGCCTATTATATTCAGAGTGGTCTTTCTTGAGTTACAAAAACGAGAGCGTTCTTTCCCTCGTTATCTTTTCTCCGTGATGGAGCCACAGTCCATAAGGTTGTAATCATCCCATCTTTCCTCTGACATCCTCCCTCTTTGCTCACAGCAATTTATAAACTTTCAAAATCTGTCAAGTGACACGGGCTTCTCACATGTCAGCAGTTCGAAGAGAGCTGCGACAACACTTACGGATTCTGCTTTGAATCACCAGAGGCAGAAAACTCAAATCGAAACCAGTCAAAACCAATGTGTTCTTCATGGTTTTCACCCCAAACCAGAAATCCCTCTCTTAGAGGGAGAGGGGAATCACCCAAAACTTTGGCCAGTTCTGCAGTGAACCTCAAACCAAACCGAGGACTGAGTTTAGGAGGATAAGCGGGCCCGGAGGCAGGATAGCTCTGAAGCAAAAGTCTTGCATTATGCCCTGATGTCACCGGGCTGCCATCGTGCTAACAGTGCAGATGAATCTGAGGATGTTTAAGGGCAGCTTTTAAGAAACGTTCAACAAATTAACCAGTGCACATTTTTATTTTACTAGGTTAGTCTCACCCCAGGCTGGTAGTACGCAGGCTGGAAAATCAATAAAATTAACATTCTCTACTACCGCCCGTCAGAAAGCGGTACTACCCCTGGGCAAGAGGGCAAGTGACTTTATCCAAGATCGCACTAAAGCTCCGGCACCACGGTTCAAAACTCCCTTTTCCGAAACAGGAGAGGCTGGGCCCCGTACAGTAAAATGGGCCTGTATGAAGCCAGCCAAGCAAATTATTCATTCAATAGTATTTATTGAGCGCTTACTAGGTGCAGAGCACTGTACTAAGCGCTTGGAATGTACAAATCGGTAAATTATTCCATGCCTTTGTTCCCAGAGCCGAAAGAAATTGGGCTGCAGGCCTAAATTCCACTGAATAAGCTTCGCCTCTTTCCTTCCATTACCTTCCGTTTGGTTTTCAGGAGTGTCTGTGATGATACTCCCGATTTGGATGCAAAACAGGATAAAGAGAAGCAAACGTAGTTAATGTTTTAAACCATCTGTTAAAACATCCCCGATCATACAGATTTGATCCCCGAGGGTCGGAGAATCATGTCTTCCGTATTACGGTGGGGCAAGGAATTCCAGACCCCGGTCTTTGGCCTATAGTTCAGAAATACGGTTGAAGGAAGGAAAGAGAAAACTTGGTCCCGGGACCAGACCTCGGAGCTAGTTACGTACACAGAGCCCATAATGATTGTATGGCTCGAGACCCAGTTGTAAAGAATGCCTAGGCTGTGTTGGGGTCATCTGTGGGCTGGTATATTGTCTGGGCTGATGATGCTAGCCTATTATCAGAAAGTGAGGGAGATTTTAAGGGCTTATTATTCTTTCATTCACTCGTATTTATTGAGCGCTTACTGTGTGCAAAGCGCTGTACTGAGCATTTGGGAGAGTACAATATTAAAAGATAAGGAGCAGAGCGAAACGACGGGCCTACCTTTGGATGTCAAGAAAACAAAGATCAAGACAACTGGAAGTTTTAAGACATTTAGAACGGATGGAGAGGAGATGGAAGTAGTTGACGATTTTTCTCTCCCGGGATGGATAATCAATAATAAAGGAACTGGTAGTCAAGAAATATGCCAAAGATCAATGTCGGGAAGATTCGCTACGAAGAGCCTGAAAAAAATCCTGAATCGCCACAAAAATACAAAGTCTCAATTCTCTGGTGTTTCCAGTCACGGTGTATGGACCCGAAAGCTGGCCAGTAAAAAAAACAAAAACAGGATAGAAAGAGCATTGACTCTTCCCAAGTGTGGTGTTGGAGAAGGCTTTCGCGAATACCGTGGACCACCCGAAAAACAAACAAATGGGTTTTGCAGCAAATTAAGTCAAGGTGGTCTTCGGAAGGCCAAATGACTCGACTGGGATTTGCCTATTTTGGACACACCATCGGGAGGACCAATGCTCTGGAGAAGACACTGATGCTAGGAAAAGCCCAGGGGAAACGTGGAAGAGGCAGGCCGGCAACTAGATGGAGAGAAACCATGGCAACGATAATGGAAGAAATGCTAGCAAGGTTACGGATTATGGCAGAAGATGGGACGTTCTGAAGAAAATATATCCACGGAGTCGCCACGGATCGGAAACGAATCGGCGGCATTTGATAAAAATCATAATAACATCTGCAGGACTCAATTGGCGGGAGCAGTTGACTAGCCTGAGCAGCACGAGGGAGGACAACGAGAGATAAACTCTGGAAAATGGGGTTCAATTTCAAAACTGAAAACTCAGACACTGCTTTTTAAAGCGAAACCAACATTAAGAAGTAGAGTGGCTTAGTGGAAAGAGCCTGGGCTTCGGAGTCAGAGGTCATGGGTTCTAATCCTGGCTCTGCCACTTGTCTGCTGTGTGATCTTGGGCAAGTCACTTAACTTCTCTGTGCCTCAGTTCCCTCATCTGTAAAATGGGGATTAAGACTGTGAGCCCCATGTGGGACAACCTAATTACAACGTATCAACCCCAGTGCTTAGAGCAGTGCTTGGCACATAGTAAGTGCTTAACAAATACCACTATTATCCCCCCCTTTCCCTCTGCTCCTCCCCCTCTCCCTTCCCCTCCCTTCAGCACTGTGCTCATCCGCTCATTGGTATATATTTTTATTATCCTATTTATTTTGTTAATGAGATGTACATCCCCTTGATTCTATTTATTGCTATTGTTTTTGTCTGTCTGTCGCCCCCGATTAGACTGTAAACCCATCAATGGGCAGGGATGGTCTCTATCTGCTGCCGAATTGTACATTCCAAGCGCTTAGTACAGTGTTCTGCATATAGTAAGTGCTCAATAAGTACTATTGAATGAATTGAATAAGCTAGCCTTCGATACTCTTGTCATCCGACAATATTTATTAAGTAGGCGCAGAAGCAAGGCACTGAAGTAGGTGTCATCCAAAACCAGATAAATGATGATGGCCCTTTCATAGCTAAGTAGATGCCACTTACACAGATATACAAATAAACTACAATATCGTCATCATCATCAATTGAGGGAGAGGAGGAGAAAGAAGAGGAGGAGGAGGAAGAAGTGGAGGAGGGATTACAAGGAGAGGGTGACTTTTTGAGGCTTTGGGAAGCGGCATTCCTGGAAACGGGAGACCAAATCAAGCCCCCAGAGAAGCAGCGTGGCTCAGCGGAAAGAGCCCGGGCTTGGGAGTCGGAGGTCATGGGTTCGAATCCTCTCCCTGCCACTTGGCAGCTGGGTGGCTGTGGGCAAGTCACTCCACTTCTCTGGGCCTCAGTGACCTCATCCGGAAAATGGGGATGAAGACTGGGAGCCTCACGTGGGACAACCTGATGACACCGAATCTCCCCCAGCGCTTAGAACGGTGCTCTGCACATAGTAAGCACTTAACAAATACCGACATCATTATTATTAGGGGCAAGAGCCCGGGCTTGGGAGTCAGAGGACGTGGGTTCTAATCCCGGCTCCGCCGCCTGTCTGCTGCGCGACCTTGGGCAAGCCACTTCGCTTCTCTGTGCCTCAGTTCCCTCCTCTGGGAGATGGGGATGAAGACTGTGAGTCCCACGTGGGACAACCTGATTACCTCGCATCTACCCCAGCGCTCGGGACAGTGGTTGGCACATAGTCACTCTATGGATCCACTACCAGAACGACTGCAGATAGAGGTGGGGCGTCGTGGGAGAGACATGTCCGTGGCGTCGCTACGAACCGGACACGGCTCGACAGCGTAAGACGATAACGACAACAAGCGCTCAACCGACTCCATAATTATTATTATTATTTAACTGCCAATCAGGAGGGCCTGCCATTTCTGGGTCCTCCCTTCCCCGTGAGAAGCAGAGAACCTGAGGAAACCTCCCTATCCCTCTTCCCCTCACCAACAGCATGATTGTTTGGTGGCTCGGGCACGGCTGTCGTTTGTGGCCTCGGGTGGGAGGAGCCCAAGAAATAGATGGAGGGGAGGGGCAGGGGGAGGGCCACAAAAAGAGATAATTCCAATTGTGACTTTTGAGTATCTGTTAAGGACTTACTAGGGCCCAAGTATTGTGCTAAGGTAGATACAGGCTAATCATTCATTCATTCATTCATTCATTCGTATTTATTGAGCGCTTACTATGTGCACAGCACTGTATTAAGTGCTTGGAATGTACAAATCGGCAACAGATAGAGACAGTCCCTGCCCACTGACGGGCTTACAGTCTAATCGGGGGAGATAGACAGACAAAAACAATAGCAATAAATAGAATCCTGTCCCACACAGGGCTCCCAGACTAAGGGGGCGGAAGAACAGGTACTGAATCCCTGTTTTAGAGATGAGGAAACTGAGGCACAGAGAAGTTACGAGACTTGCTCAAGGTCACAGGGCAGATAGGTGACGGAGCTGGGATCAGCACCCAGCCAGGTCTTCTGCCTCCCAGGCCCGTGCTCGTTCGACTAGGCCACACAGCTCCCCATGAAAGGCTGTCTATTCAGGGAGCTCCAAACCGCTAACTCCAGCTCTGGCAACGGAGAACGCCGCCCTCTCCCCCCGCCAACACACACACACACTCCCCTCGACTCCTCCTAAATCCAATTTTGATGCCGGAGAGTGAAAATAATCCCTTCCTCTTTCCTTTTCCCAACTGGATGAGGGATTGGCAGAAACTCCCTGGTGCCCGAGGAGCCGCCGGCAGGATTCCTCACCGGTCGTGCCTGAACCTCAGCGGGGGCCCTGAACCTCAGTCGCCATGGAAGAGTGGAAAGGAGGGCGCTGGATACCGGAGACCGGGTGGCTAACGTGCCGTTCCAGGACGTCTGCTGTGATGGGACAATTGACACCACAGCCCGCCTCTATCTGTCAGAGGCGTGATCCGCCTCCAACGATCTCTTTTATCAAAAGTCTTTCAGAAGGGGCAAAGAGGTCCATTCCCCATGCCGCTTGCCGTAAGTTCTCGCTCCTCCCGTAGCCCAGTTGGCTGACATCCAAGTAGAGAGCGACGGTGCCCTTGCAACACCGAGGGACGGCTCTTCCACCAAAGGAGCGTCTGGCGGCATGAGTGATTCCTATCACCAGAGCGGTTGGCGAATTCCTCAGACCTGATATTTCTGTTCTGTTCCATTCGGCCGTGAGCCCGTCACTGGGCAGGGATCGTCTCTGTCGGTTGCCGAATTGTCCACTCCAATCGCTTAGTACAGTGCTCTGCGCATAGGCAGCGCTCAATACGATTGAATGAATGAACGTTCGAACGAGAATGAGCTCTGAAGAATCCCAGTCCTCCACGCCGTGCAGATGCACAGAACGGTCCCCTGCAGGACCCTTGGCCGATGCTGCGCTGGAAGTGAAAACGCTTCCTCGGCCTTCGCCTCTCCCTCAGAAGTGAAACTTCCTTCGGGTTTCAGGATGGCTGGGGAAGGAGATAAGACGATGATAAATCTTCTAACGTGAGAGTTGTTCTTCCAGTGCCCGTAAATGGTTTTAAATTGGGCCTTTCCTTCTCCTTCCCTGGAGGCTTACCAAGACTTTGGAGCCAACTAACTCTAGCGGTGACATCTTAGCCGAGGCTACTGAGCTTGATCTATTCGGGTTTGATTGAGAATCGTCCTAATAGGCACGGGCCAGCCTGCAGCAACTTGTTCTGGATCGTCCGGTGTGACTCCTCCGAAAAAGCCTTCCCTCAACTGCCCTAAGAGGGCAGCGAGCCCGAATGGGAAGAGCCCGGGCCTGGGAGTCGGGAGACCTGGGTTCTAATTCCGCCTCCACCATTCGCCAGCTGTGCCACCTTGAACGAATCACCGCATTTCTCCGTGCCTCCGCTTCCTCATCTCTACAACGGGGATCCCGTACCTGTTCGGTACTTCCGGACCGTAAGCTCATCTCTAGACCGCAAGCTCCTTGCGCGCAGGGAATGCGTCCGGTATAGTCTTATATCGTACTCTCCCAGCTGCTCAGTACAGTCCTCTGCGCACAGTGAGCACTCAATTAATACGACCGATTTATCGATTGTTCCCCCTTCCCTTTAGAGTGTGAATCCCGTCAGATTTGATCGCCTTGCGCTTGGCACGTAGTCAGCACTTAACGAAGACCATAATTATGATCCCCGTGCCCAGTATGGTGGGCGGTCCACAGCCGACTCTTAACAAATAGCACGATTATCGTTTTGACCCCTCAGCGACGTAGTACCTCACTTCGAATCCCCCAAATCACGGTCTGTCCTCTGAGTACCACTAAAGTCCAGCGGGGACAAAGCCAAGGGGCTCAGGACTGAATCTCCCCACGAGTCTCATTTTCTATAGGGAGTGTCCCTGAATTCTGCTCTCCCCTCTAGGCCGTAAGCCCCTTGTTGGCGGGGAACGTGTCTACCATTTCTGTTACCTTGCATACTCTCTCAGGCGCTTAGGCCAGTCACTTGGGCCAGATTCTATCTTTCTTCAAGATATCATCAGGTGGAAAGCATCTGCGACAGGTGTCCCGGAGAGTTCATTCTGCATTAGCGAGCACAAAGAAAGAGCACTGCGTACGTACCCCGCCCTCCAGGCTAAAGAGGAGAGAGGGAGAAAGAACCTTTGAAAGAAAAGAGCGGCCACTTGGATTGAGTCGTTTGCTCATCTTTGAGAACGGGCATAAGTCAAATATTTAAATTAATTCCTAAAATATTTATGGGATTTTCAACCAGTCTGCTGCGTGACCTTCTCTCTGGGCCTCAGTTCCCTCATCTGCACAGTGGGGATTCAATACCTGTTCTCCCTCCTATTTCGACCGTGAGCCCCACGTGGGATCTGATCATCTTGAACCTACCCCAGCGTTTAGTACAGTGCCGGAAGCTTAACAAATGCCACCGTGAAGTGAAAACGGTTTCAGGAAGATCCTCCAGGCCGGGCTCAGGACCCAGGAAGGGCAAACGTCCACTGAATTCATAATAATGATGATAATAACAGCGGTGTCTGTGAAGCTCTTAAGACGTGCCAAACACTGTGAAGTGCTGGGGTAGATACGAACAGATCAGACACGGTCCCTGTCCTACGTGGGGCTCACCGTCTAAGGCGTGGAGGAGAATGGATGGTGATCCTTGTGAAAGTGGGCCGCTCTTCTAAGTTTCCCGGTCCATCCTCCTTTCATTCCCGCCCCCACCTCACTGTCCACGTTATTCAGAAACAACTTACCGCTTGCCTTAAGGCCCTCGATCGCTTTGCCCCCCCCCCCATCACCTCACCTCCCTGATTTCCTACCGCGACCCGGTCCACGCACGTCACTCCTCTAATGCCAACCCACTCGCTGTACCTCGAGCTCCTCTATCTCACCACCGATCTCTCACCCACGTCCTGCCTCTGACCTGGAACTCCCTCCCTCTTCATAGCTGATAGAGGATCACTCTCCCCACCTTCAAAACCTTATTAAAAGCCCATCTCCTCCGAGAGGTCTTCTCTAATTAAGCCCTCATTTCTTCTTCTCCCACTCCCTTCTGCATTCATTCACTCAGTCGTATTTATGGAGCACTTACTGCTTGCAGAGCACTGCATCACCCTTGGATTTGCAGGCTTTATTCACCCTATCCTCAAGCCCACAGCGCTTACGTACGTATCCTAATTTATCCATTCATATTAGTCCCCCTCTAGACCGCTCAGTGGGAGCGGGGAACGTGTCTACCAACTCCGTCGTACTGTACTCTCCCAAGTATTTAGTGTTCATTCCTTCATTCGATCGTATCTATTAAGCACTTACTGTGTGCAGAGCACTGTACTGAGCATTTGGGAAAGGACAACACAGCAATAAACGGTGACGTTCCCTGCCCACAAAGAGCTCACCGTCTGGGCGGGGGAGACAGACATCAATGCAAATAAATAAATTACAGATATATACGTAAGTTCTGTGGGGCTGGGGCCGCGGGGGGATAGCAAAGGGCGACGCAGAAGACGCAGAAGAAGGTGGGAGATGAGGAAAAGAGGGGCTTACTCTGCCATGGTCTCTTGGAGGAGATGTGCCTTCAATAAGGCTCTGTTGCCGGGGGAGAGTAATTGTCTGTAAGCCCCATGTAGCCAGGGATTGTCTCTCTTAAGTGCTGAACCGTACTTTCCAAACGCTTAGTATAGCGTTCTGCACACAGTGAGCGCTCCATTCATTCAATAGTATTTATTGAGTGCTACTCTGTGCAGGGCACTGTACTAAGTGCTTGGAACGGACAATTCGGCAACAGATAGAGACAATCCCTGCCCACCGACGGGCTCCCAGTCTACACGGGGGAGACGGTTGGCAGAGCAAAACTGAACAAAACAAAACAACATCATCGAGATAGATAGAATCGAGGAGATAGGCACCTCATTAACAAAAGAAATAGGGTAATAAATCATAAATACAAATGAGTGTGGAGGGGAAGGGGGGAGAGCGGGGGGGGGGAGGAGGAAAAGGGGGGGCTCAGTCTGGGAAGGCCTCCTGGAGGAGGTGAGCTCTCAGTCGGGCCATCCATAAAAACGATTGAACGAGTGAACGAATCGGAGGAGGGAGGGCATTCCGGGGCAGAGGCAGGACGTGGGCCGGGGTCGGCGGCGAGCCAGGCGAGAGCGAGGCCCAGTGAGAAGGTTAGCATCCAGATGAGCCAAGTGTGCGGGCTGGGTGGTAGAAGGAGAGAAGTGAGGTGAGGTAGGAGGGGGGCAAGGTGATGGACGCTTTAGAGCCAATGGTGAGGAGTTTTTGTTTGATATGGAGCTGGCTGGGCAACGGCTGGAGACCGTGCGCCCGTCAACGGGCGGGGATTGTCGCTATCTGTTGCCGAATTGTCCATTCCAAGCGCTTAGTACAGTGCTCTGCACATAGTAAGCGCTCAATAAATACGACTGAATGAATGAACGGAGATTTCTGAGGAGGGGGGCGCCATGCCCTGGACGTTTTTGTAGAAAGATGCAGCACAGTGCTCCGCACATAGCCAGTGCTCAATAAATCCAATTGGTCGATTGCTAATCAAACAAATCCAATCAACGAGCACTTCTTAGAGAAGCAGCGTGGCTCAGTGGAAAGAGCCCGGGCTTGGGAGGCAGAGGACGTGCGTCCTAATCCCGGCTCCGCCGCCTGTCTGCCGGGTGACCTTGGGCAAGCCGCTTAATAATAATAATGTTGGTATTTGTTAAGCGTTTACTATGTGCAGAGCACCGTTCTAAGTGCTGGGGTAGATACAGGGTAATCAGGTTGTCCCACGTGAGACTCACAGTTAATCCCCATTTGACAGATGAGGGAACTGAGGCACAGAGAAGCGAAGTGACTCGCCCACAGTCACACAGCTGACAAGCGGCAGAGCCGGGATTCGAACACATGACCTCTGACTCCCATGCCCGGGCTCTTTCCACTTCTCCGTGCCTCAGTTCCCTCATCTGGAAAATGGGGATGAAGACTGCGAGCCCCACGGGGGACAACCTGATCACCTTGTATCCACCCCAGCGCTCAGAACAGTGCTCAGCACCTTAGTAAGCGCTTAACAAATACCATGATGATAAGAATGATAATAATAACGCCCTTCACGGCAACGCTGATGCTAATTGTCACTAGCCTCTGACATGTAAACTAAAGCCCTATTATGGGGTAAACTGGGATAGGAGGGCGACCAAGGTCTGAATTAGCGCCTCCCTCTCATCCTCATTTAGGACCCATTTATACTGCAGAGGGCCTGGGGCGGCTAACGTGCATCCCGGACGCGTACCGTTCCTCAGAGCCGCCAAAATGGCAGGTTCCTGCAGCCCCGCACAGTCACCACAGACCCAGGCGACGTAAGTCCCCGCACCTCAGGAATCGGGAGGTTGCTCCTTGTAGCCTCGTTCTGTGCCAGGCCCATTCCCCCCGGTGCTGGCAGGACCCTAAACCGCTCCGTTTCCCCAGCGGGAACCAAGCCGGCTGGGCCGTGGTTCTGGGTCCCCCTGATTTTCCCATCCCTGTAGACAGCACCACCATCCTTCCTGTCTCATCTTGGCGCTATCCCCGACTCATCTCTTTCAACCCCCGCACACAATCCGTCACCAAATCCCGTCGGTTCCACCTTCGCAACACCTTCCCTCTCCATCTAAACTCTTACCACATTAATCCAAGCCCTCATCCTATCCCGCCTCGATTATTCAGTCAGCGTCCCGTCTCTCCCCACCCCAGGCCGTACTTCACTCTGCTGCGTGGATCACTTTTCTACAGAAATATTCAGTCCGTGTTTCCCCCCTCCTCAAGAACTGCCCATCCACCTCCGCATCGGAGAGAAACTCCTTCACCATCCACTTTAAAGCACTCAATCACCTGGCCCCCTCCTACCTCACCTCACTGCTCTCCTACTACAACCCGGCCCACACACTTCGCTCCTCTCATGCCGACCTACACACTGTACGTCGATCTCGTCTATCTCACCGCCGGCCGCTCACCCCACGTCCTGCCTCTGGCCTGGAATGCCCTCCCTTGTCATATCTGACAGACTCTCCCCCCCTTCAAAGCCTTATCGAAGGCCCATCTCCTCCAAGAGGCCTTCCCCGATTAAGCCCTCATTTCCTCTTTTCTCACTCCCTTCCGCGTCGCCCTTCCACTTAGATTTGCTTCTATTATTCGCCCCTCCCTCAGCCCCACAGCACTTACGTACATATCCATAATTTATTTTTATTTAACTTAATGCCCGTCTCCCCTCTGGACTAGAAGCTCACTGTGGGCCGGGAACGCGTCTACCGACCCTGTTAAACTGTTATATTGTACTCTCCTAAGTGCTTAGCACAGTGCTCTGCACGCAGAAAGTGCTCAATAAATATATTTCATCAATCGATCGATGGTCCCCACTCACCCAGCTGGAAACAAACCTCAGGATATCTCGTCTAAATCTAACCCGTAGAATCGGACCCAATCCTTTCCCCTCTACCTAGCTAAATCAGATAGATAGCAAGGCTAAAACTATAATTCGTTCATTCACTCGATCGTATTTATTGAGCGCTTACCGTGTGCAGAGCACTGTACCAAGCACTTGGGAGAGTCCGATATAGCATTCCTTGCCCAGCATGAGCTTACGGTCTAGAGCTGGGGAGACAGACATCAATACAAATAAATAAATTACAGATATGCACATAAGTACAGTGGTTTCGGGAGGGGGGAGGAACAAAGGGAGTGGAAGAGGAAAGGGGGGGCTTAGTCTATCAGGCTTACTCAGCAAAATTCTCTGTTATTATTAATAATTATTATTATTACGGTATTTGTTAAGCTCCACGTGAGGTTCACAGTCTAAACCTCCATTTTACAGATGAGGTGACTGAGGCCCAGAGAAGTTAAGTGACTTGCCCAAAGTCACACAGCTGACAAGCGGCGGAGGCGGGATTAGAACCCATGACGTCTGACTCCCAAGCCCGGGCCAGTAGGCCACGCTGCCTCTCTGTGTTCTGTGTTCCAGGGTGCCCTTCTGCAGCTCCACTTCCTTCTAGGTTTGGAAGCTCCGCACCATCGTTTGGGGGAAGATGTTTGTTTTATTTTAAGTTTTTTTGGTGAATCTTTGAAGTAGGCAATCATCCACTGGTGCATCCTTGCCCCCACCGTCTGCTGCGACTGGTCAAGGGCCTGGTCTTTCCTGTTGTTTTCATGTTTTTATTGTTTCCTCTTTCATCGACGGGTCTGTTGTCAAACTCCTCCTTTCTCCCTTAACCTTATCCTCAGACACGTGCACCTTTGAAGGCCAGGAGCCTCTCATAAATTCTCATTTTTCCCCCCATAAATTAATACAGCGCTTTGAGCATTTTTACTTTGGATTTAGTAAATACATTTCTAGCTATCCAGAGACAAAAAAAAAACAAAAACACTTGCTCATGGACACTTTTAAGCACTTGGCATACCAGTAATTTTCTTAAGTTTATTCTATAAACTACACACCGATGTCATCGTGATGACAGATCCTATTAAAATTCTTTTTTGCCTGAAGCTTGATTTCTTTCTGGGCTAGGCTGTTTTGGCTTGTGCTAATTTGCATGTGAAGCTCCGGACTGACTGGGAGTTCATTCACACTCTTGTCCTAAAACAGAATTTAAGTTCGAATCTCCACAACTTAAGGACTATCTCACTAACCGAGCAAACTAACGTATTTGCTCTGCTAACCGCCAGACCTAACTTCCCTTTTAATTCCTTCTTCATCAACCTTATTTCAATATTTCAATCTACCCGGCCTAATTTATCAATCTTTCCTTAACCTGGCCACCTCCCTGCTTTTTGCGATCAGTCAATATTCTTTGTTTTTTCGTTTGCTTTGGGGATTTTTTTTTTTTAATGGCGTGCGGGTGGGTAGGGAGTTCCAGGCGATGAGATAGACAAGATCAGGGCACAGGGAGTAAGCTGGCCCTAGAGGAGCAAAGTCTGCAGGCTGGACTGTAGTGATTAATGTTGGTATTTCTTAAGCGCTTACTATGTGCAGAGTACTGTTCTAAACGCCGGGGTAGACACAGAGTGATCAGGTTGTCCCAAGTGGGGCTCACAGTTTTCATCCCCATTTTACAGATGAGGTAACTGAGGCACAGAGAAGTTAAGTGACTTGCCCGCAGTCACACAGCTGACAAGTGGCAGAGCCGGGAATCGAACCCATGACCTCTGACTCCCAAGCCCGGGCTCTTTCCACTGAACCACGCTGCTTCTCTAGTAGATCAGTGAAATGAGGTAGGACGGGGAAAGCCAACGGAGAGCCGATCTGTAGCCGACGGTAAGGAGCTTACGTTCAGCGGGGAGGTGGACGGGGAGATTCTTGAAGAGTGGGGAGACGTGAACTGAACCTTTTTTAGGAAAACGATCCGGGCGGCCGAGCGAAGTATGGACTGGAGTGGGGAGAGGCAGGAGGTGGGGAGGTCAGCGAGGAGACAGGTGCAGTAGTCAAGGCAGGGTAGGTTAAGTGCTTGGATCAGCGTGGAAGCAGTCTGGGTGGAGAGGAAAGGGCAGGGGTTGGGTCCTCTGACTCCGAGACCCAAGATCTTTCCACTGGGCCACGCTGCTTTGTCGCGTGCGTACTGATTCCACACAGTCGTATTTACTGAGCACTGTACTGAACGCTTGGGAGAGCGCAATATACAGCAGACACATTCCCTGCCCACAACGAGCTCACGGTCGAGAGGGCAGGGCCCTCTACTGAGTGCTTGGGAGAGAAAAATGGCGTTAGTCGACGGTGGGAAATGACGGCCAGGGAAGAGAGTTTGGATAGCGCCGCGTAAACTATCAGTCCCGTAATAAGCTCCTTTCATCAATCAATGGTTCTTAGTGTTTTCGGAGCACTGTACTAAGCGCCTGATATAGGTTCTTGACCCAGATGCATCAGGACCCACAGTGGAAAGACCACGGGCCTGGGAGTCAGAGGACCTGGGTCCTAATCCTGCCTCTGCTAAGTGCCCGTCCTGTGATCTCGGGCAAGTCCCTCAACCGTTCGGCGTCTCCGTCCCGTCCATCTGTGAAATGGGGATTCAATACCTGTCCTCTCGCCCCCTCAGACTGTGAGGTGGGACGACGGGGACTCTGTCCCACCTGCGGTACCTACCCCGCTGCTCGGCGCATCGTGAGTGCTTAACAGATACCGCGACGATCGTCACTGTTACCGTTCGTGACGGAGGCTCCATCACCGCCATCGTCAGCGTCACCACAGTTCCAATCACAACGGTTTCCTATCCGCCTCCGCATCGAACAGAAACTCCTCGCCACTGGCTTTAAGGGACTCGGTCGCTTTGCCCCCTCCTGCCTCTCTTCGCTACTCTCCTCCTACACCCCGGCCAGCACACTACGCTCTTCTAATGCTAAACCTCTCCCTGTTATTCAATCTCGTCTACGTCGACCTCTCGCCCACGTCCTGCCCCGACGCCCTCCCTCTTCGTGGCCCACAGACGATCGCTCTCTCCCCCTTCAGAGCCTTATCGAAGGCCCATCGCCTCCAAGAGGCCTTCCCCGATTAAGCCCTCCTTTCCTTTTCTCCCTCTCCCTTCTGTGTCACCCTGACTCGCTCCCTTCACTCATCCCCACCTCCAGCGCCACGGCACTTATGTTCATATCTGTAATTTATTTATTTCTCTTACCGTCTGTCTCCCCCTCTAGACTGTAAGTTCGTCGTGGGTAGGGAATGTGTCTGTTTATTGTTGGACTGTGCTCTGCCAAGTGCCTAGTACAGTGCTCTGCACACAGTAAAATACGTCTGAATGAACCAACGACGGCATTGGGACCCACCTACAGGATAGGCTGATGAGCAATGTGTTCGTGCGGGTCCTTTTTTTTATTTCGGGTGTAGGGCAGAGTTGCCCGCCATGTGCACCAAATAAAATAAAAATGTTGGTATCTGTTAAACGCTTACTATGTGCAGAGCTCTTTTCTAAGCGCTGCGGGGGGATACAAGGTGATCAGGTGGTCCACGTGGGGCTCACGGTTTTAATCCCCATTTTCCAGAGGAGGTCACCGAGGCCCAGAGAAGTGAAGTGACTCGCCCAAAGTCCCACAGCTGCCAAGGGGTGGAGCCGGGATTTGAACCCGTGACCTCTGACTCCCCAGCCCGGGCTCTTGCCACCGAGCCACGCACTACTTCAACCGAGGAGAATCTCGTCTCTGAAAACTTTGGGTTTTTTTGGTGGGAAGGGAAAATGGGAAATACGGTCCCAGCCCGTCTGGGCAAGGAGGAGGGAAGGGGGGGAAGTGGCAAGAATCCTCTCCCAGCACGGAAAACCCCAACTGCAGCCACTCCCACTGTTTGGCCCAGGATTTTCCTTCTGATTGTCCTACCCAGCTAAAGAAAGAACTTGGCATAAACGGTGGTATTTGTTAAGCGCTTACCGTGTGCAAGGCACTGGTCTAAGCGCTGGGGGGATACAAGGTGATCCGGTTGTCCCACGTGGGGCTCCCGGTCTTAATTCCCATTTTCCAGATGAGGTGACTGAGGCCCAGAGAAGTGGAGTGACTTGCCCAAAGTCACACAGCCGGCAAGATTCGAACCCATGACCTCTGACTCCCCAGCCCGGGCTGTTTCCACCGAGGCCCGCTGCTTCTCTCAAGCCCTTCGCTGGCATTACGAAATGCCCAGCATGGTCTCTGTCCTCTGGACAGAGCAGGCTAGGCTTGCCAATAACCCCGCGCGCTCACCCCGTTAATAACCAGTTCATTAATTAACCGCAGAAAGCCAAGAGCCAGCCCAGTGCTCCGCACAGAGTAAGCGCTCGATAAATACCACTGGATGAAAGAGAGCTCAGGCCAGGCTCGCCGGATGCTTCTTTCCCTCGTTGTGGGCAGGGATTGTACTCTCCCAAGCACTTACTACAGTGCTCTGCACACTGTAAGCTCTCGATAAATATCATCGATCGAATGCACGAATTCCTATGTCTGCAGAATCAACGAATGGTATTTATTGAGCTTTTACTTGTGCAGAGCACTGTTCTATGCCCTTGGGAGAGCGTGACAGAATTGGTAGGGATGATCCAGCGTGGCTCAGTGGCAAGAGCCCGGCTCGGGCGTCAGAGGTCGTGGCTTCCACTCCCGGCTCTGCCGCTTGTCTGCTGTGTGACCTTGGGCAAGTCACTTCACTTCTCTGGGCCTCAGTCACCCCCTCTGTCAAAATGGGGATTAAAACATGTGAGCCCCACGTGGGACAATCTGATTACCCCGTATCTCCCCCAGCGCTCAGAACAGTGCTCTGCACATAGTAAGCGCTTAACAAGCACCGTAATTATTATTAATCAGAGAAGCGGCATGGCTCAGTGGAAAGAGCCCGGGCTTGGGAGTCAGAGGTCATGGGTTCGAATCCCGGCTCTGCCACTTGGCAGCTGTGTGACTGTGGACAGGTCACTTAACTTCTCTGTGCCTCAGTTACCTCATCTGTAAAATGGGGATTAACTGTGAGCCTCACGTGGGACAACCTGATTACCCTGCATCTCCCCCAGCGCTTAGAACGGTGCTCGGCACATAGTAAGCGCTTAACAAATACCAACATTATTATTAATCGTCCTTTCGATGAGCCCGGCTCTCCAGGAGCTGACGTTCGAAATTTAGGAGCGGGCCCACTTCGGCCTACTCTTAAATTCCAATACACCTGCCGGTGAAACTTCCTTATTGTTCCCCAGAAGGCCTCGGTTGCCGAATATTTCTATTTCCACATGCACACGTGAGACTGGAAATGAGGGATTCGCTTTACCAACCTCTGCCCACAGTAGGAGTGGCAATGAAGAAGAAGAAGGACGAGAGAGCCCCGCCAGCACTGGGATCGGCACGGGGGTTGAAAGGGCTAAATAATAATAATGGAGCTCGTTAAGCCCGTTCTATGTGCCGAGAGCCGGGTTGAATGCAAGATCATCGGATCCCTGTCCCACCTGGTCTCACAGACGAAGGGGGAGGGCAAGCATTTATTTCCCATTTGAATAAGAGTGGTATTTATTAAGCACCTACTTTTTGCCAAGCGCTAGGATAATCGGGTAGGACACAGTCCTTGTTCCACACGCGGCTCACGGTCCACGGGGGGGGGGGGGGCAGGTGTTAAACCCCATTTCACAGATGAGGAAACTGAGGCACGGCAAAGCGAAGTCATTCGCCCAAGGACACAGAACCGGCAAGGATCGGAGCCAGGACTAGAACCCAGGTTTCCTGAGTCCCAGGCCCCTGCTCTTTCCACTACGTTATGTTGCGGCTCAGAGTGCAGGGAAGGGGGAAGAGAGGCTGATAGAGCTCCGGCGGGGGGTCACATTTATATTCCCGGAGATATCGCCTCAGGCGTTAGTTACCTCCATCTCCTTTGGTATCAATTTCCCCCTCAATTTCGTGGTCATTAGAGAGCTTGAAAGGACCTCCAGTCAGTCATTTAGTCCGTCGATCGTATATATTGAGCGCTTACTACGTGCGGAGTACTATACTCAAGCTCTCAATGGCTTCAGAGCTCCCTTGCCCCCTCCTACGTCACCTCCCTTCTCTCCTCCTCCAGCCCGGCCCGCACGCTCCGCTCCTCTGCCGCCCACCTCCTCCCGGCCCCCGTCCTCGACCGGCCCGCCGTCGACCCCCGGCCCGCGTCCTCCCTCTGGCCTGGAACGCCCTCCCTCGTCACGTCCCCCAAACTAGCTCTCTTCCCCCCTTCGAAGCCCTACCGAGAGCTCACCTCCTCCAGGAGGCCTTCCCGGACTGGGAGCCCGTCGTTGGGTAGGGATTGTCTCTATCCGTCGCCGAACCGTACTTTCCAAACGCTCCTGACTGTGCTCTGCACGCAGTAAGCGCTCAATAAAAGCGCTCTCCCCAGAGGGGGAGACAGACATTGATATAAATAAATCAAATTACAGTACGTAAGCACTGTGGGGCTGGGAGGGAGGATGAACAAAGGGAGCAAGTCAAGGTGACGCAGAAGGGAGTGGGAGAAGAGGAAAGGAATATACTGCAGCCCCTTAAAATTCAGAGGGACCGTATTAAAGATGAACACGACGACGTTCGAATTGATCAGAATTCTTTCCACTCAGATTATATTTCATTTTTTTTCAGAAGTTCTACGGCTCCCACGACATTCTGGAAGGATCTTTTAAAGGACATAACTATAATGATAATAATCACGGTATTTGTTAAGCGCTCGACTGGAGATTCGTTCGTCGCGTCCAAAGCCGGATCCGTCGCCCTGCAAGCAATGCTACGACCTCACTCTCCCTCCTCCTCTGAGCATCTTATTGCTACCCAGTGCTTTGCACATAGTAAGCGCCTAACAAATGCCATCGTCGTCATTATTATTATCATCCCGCAACGGGCACCCTCTTCTTTTGGGGTTCTAGCAAGACTCTTGTGGGGGCCGGACATTCCCGCAACCCTCTTCCTCCTCCAGGCTCACTTTCTGAGTTCGAAATGGGCCACGTGTCTTCAAAGAGGCTTTCATTTTCAGTGTCTCTTCCTGAAACGGTCTCCACCCCCAGTCTCTCTAGCTCTGGCTATCTGATCTCTTCGACCACATCTAAGAAGGCTGCGCTCGCACCAGAAAAAGTGTTTTCTTAACACTTCGGCGCTAACAATCATACGCGCTTCACCGCTACCGTACCTTGCCCGGGTCCGTGCTCTGCAACGGATTGTCATTTTGGAAAGTGAAAGTGACGGGTGGCAATTCTTTTCTTTACAATGGGATGGATTTGCAAGTCATCTTGACTCCGTTCTCTGTGTTGGAGGAAGACAAAAGGGCAAGAAAAGGCATCTGGTTCGCGGAAGCTTTTCTCTTTTCCCCCCCCTTGATTTCCTTAGACGTTCTAGAGGCTCTCTCCAGCAATCCATTCTGCTGTTAAACTCCTTGAGGTAAGGTGGAAGAGGAGGGTAATAAGCTATCCCCGAGCTATTCTTTTGCAAATATCTGCGGGGAGCCGACTAGTCAGCTCCGTCTAGCTCCCAGCCTGCAACTCCTTTCTCCTGCCGGGAGCAAGAGCAATCCAGCTGCGCTTTTTCGGCCCTGCTCCCTAACAGCACGATAGAAGGAGGTCTCATAGAATGAAGAGGGCTAATAGCCAGCTCTGAAGGGCTACTGATCGGACTAGCCATTTAACGGGGAGTAGGCTGTCTCTCTGTGCTCGCGCGACACCACCTGTGGCCTCCGAATGTGCCCGTGGGCCGAGTGACAATTTAGGCAAACCGTGAACTGATCATCTGGGTGCCCTGGAACCAAACCTCGACGAAGTTTCTGGACGGCGAACTCAAGTCGTTGATGGCGACTGGGTGACTGCAACCTCTACCAAATGGCGAACTCGTGGGCAGGGGACGTGTCTACCAACTCGGTTATATTGTTATAATGGCACCAAACTCTCCCAAGCACTCAGCCCGGTGCACGGCACACAGTAAGTGCACGGTGAATACGATCCATCGACTGACGTAACCAACGTTCGGGGGCCATCCTTGGGAAATCTACGGGAAAAGCCGCTTGGCCTGGTGGAAAGAGCACGGGCCTGGGATCAGAGACCTGCATTCCAATCAAGAGTCTGCCTCTTGAGTGCACACTGAAGGCGCATCTCCTCCGAGAGGCCTCCCTGGTCTAAGCCCTCATTTCCTCTTCTCCCGCTACCTTCTGCGTCACCCTGATTTGCTCTCTTTATTCACGCCTCCCTCGACCCCAAGCACTTATCCGCAGGTCCATCATTAATTTTGATTTGCATTGATGTCTGTCTTCCCCTCCAGACTCTAAGTTCACTGTGGGCAGGGCGCACGTCTTCCAACTCCGCGACGCTGTTATATCGGATTCTCCCAACTGCTTCGTGCAGTGCTCTGCCCGCAGAAAGCGCTCAATGACTGCGATTTCTTGATCGACTGAAGTGCTGAAGTGGAGAACCGAACCTAGAGACGCCGTTATTAACGACTAAACAGGGAAGCTCACGTAATTTTAAGACGTCTGAACTAATAATTTCCTAGCGGGATTCGGGAAGAGCCTCTTCCCCTCGCCTACTCTTCCGGGATTTGGGTCACAGGGGCCCGGGAGGGTGACGACAACCACAGGCCGATCACAGAGTGCAGGCCAAATTGCTCGGGGTCTCCCGTTCGTGTGGTGCGATAGAGCGTCGTGTGTTAACTAAGAACTAGCCCTCGGCTCCTCCCCCCAACTAAGCCCCCTTTCATTCGTTCATTGGTATTTATTGAGCGCTTACTATATGCAGAGCTCTGTACTAGACGCTTGGAATGGACGATTCAGGTTGGACACAGTCCATGTCCCACACGGAGCTCACGGTCTTAATCCTCATTTCATAGATGACATAACTGAGGCACAGAGAAGTTAAAAGATCTGCCCAGGGTCACACAGAAGACAAGTGGCGGAGGCAGGATTAAAACCCAGGTCTTTTCCCTCTGCTCCTGCCCCTTCCCCTCAGCACTGTGCTCATTTGTATATATTATTTTATGACCCTATTTATTTTGTTCACGAGGTGTCCATCCCCTCGATTCTATTTATCGTGATTATGTTGTCCTGTTTTTCTTTCGTTCTGTTTCGCTCTGCTGTCCGTCTCCCCCGATTAATAATACCAATAATGTTGGTATTTGTTCAGCGCTTACTATGTGCAGAGCACCGTTCTACGCGCTGGGGGAGATACAAGGTGATAGGGTTGTCCCCACGTATGGCTCACAGTCTTCATCCCCATTTTCCAGATGAGGACACTGAGGCCCTGAGGCCGGGATTCAAACCCATGACAGCGTGGCTCACTGGAAAGAGCACGGGCTTTGGAGTCAGAGGTCATGGGTTCGAACCCCGGCTCTACCACTTGTCAGCTGTGTGACTTTGGGCAAGTCACTTAACTTCTCGGTGCCTCAGTTACCTCATCTGTAAAATGGGGATTAAGACTGTGAGCCCCACGTGGGACAACCTGATTCCCCTGTGTCTACCCCAGCGCTTAGAACAGTGCTCGGCACATAGTAAGCGCTTAACAAATACCAACATTATTATTATTATTATTATGACCTCTGACTCCCAAGCCAGGGCTCTTTCCACTGAGCCACGCCGCTTCTCAACTAGACTGATTAGACCGTGAGCCCGTCACCGGGCAGGGATGGTCTCTATCTGTTGCCCGAATTGTCCATTCCAAGCGCTTAGTACAGCGCTCCACACATGGTAAGCGCTCAGTATATACTACTGAATGAGTGAACGAACTAGCCGATCACGACTTGCTCTTTCGAAGTCCACATGATAGCAGGCTACCTTCAGGGGGGCTGTGGGATTTAGACCTCCAGGGGAAGCAGCGTGGCTCAGTGGCAAGAGCCCGGGCTGGGGAGTCAGAGGTCGCGGGTTCTAATCCCGGCGCCGCCGCTTGGCAGCTGTGGGACTTTGGGCCAGTCACTTCACTTCGCTGGGCCTCACTCACCTCAGCTGTAAAATGGGGATTAAGACTGTGAGCCCCACGTGGGACAGCCTGATTGCCCTGTATCCACCCCAGTGCTTAGATCAGTGCTCTGCACATAGTAAGCGCTTACCAAATACCATCATTTGTATGTCAGCTTGAAGACTACGAAAGTCAAGCTGACCAGGACTCCCAATCCTCTGTTCCCGTGGAGAGGTGAGGGGAGCGGGGTTGTGTCATTCCCTTTTTTTGAAAATAGTATTTGTTAAATGCTTATTGGATGTCAAGCACTGTTCTGTTTGGCAACGTTCAATCACGAATTGCGCAGGAAAACCGAACACGGCAACGAAAAACAAGGCAGGGCAATATAGGCTGTCTGCGTCGTCTCTATCTGTTGCCCAGTCGTCCATTCCAAGCGCTTAGTACAGTGCTCTGCACATAGTGAGCGCTCAATAGATATGACTGAATGAAAGAATGACCCTTCCGCTCTGATTAACATATCTACCCCAGTGCTGAGCGCTTAACGAACATACTACTACTAATGATAATAATGGAATCAATGTCTTCCCCGTGAGAGTGTAAGCTCCTCGTGGTGCCACTTGGTTATTGTGCATTTCCCAGAATTTAGCGCAGTGCCAAGGGGACGCTCAATGAATGCTGCTCGTTATAATAGCACTAATTACGATGTTAATTAAGCCCTCACAAAAGGCCAAGGACCGCTCAGGGCTGGGGGTCAAGAGAGGATAGTCAGATCGGACAGAGTCTCTGTCCCCCACGGGGCTCACGGTCTAAAGAGGAGGGGGAACAAGTATTCATTCGATTTATTGAGCGCTTACTATGTGCGGAGCACCGTGCTAAGCGCTCGGAGCGGACGACTCGGCAACAGATAGAGACCATCCCTGCCCGGTGACGGCCTCACGGTCTAACGGGGGGAGACGGACGGCAGAGCGAAACAGAACGAAAGAAAAACAACATTATCACGATAAGTGGAATGGAGGGGATGTACGCCTCGTTAACAGAACAAAGAGGGTAATGAATAATATAGACAAATGAGGACAGTGTGGAGGGGAAGGGGGGGAGCTCAGCCTGGGAAGGCCTCCCGGAGGAGGCGAGCTCTCAGTAGGGCTTTGAAGAGGGGAAGAGAGTGAGTTTGGCGGAGGTGAGGAGGGAGGGCGTTCCGGGACACTGAATCGCCATTTTACAGACGAGGGAACTGAGGCCCAGAGAAGTTAAGTGACTTGCCCCAGGCCGCACAGCAGCCCGGGTCTCCCGACTCCCAAGCCTGTGATCTTTCCACTGGGCCGCCCCCAAACTTTCCGTGAGGACGGTGCACGCGAACCTGGCGTCTCAGCACCTGCATCGAACGAAGCGATGGGATCCCTCCATTCCTCACTCCCCTCCGGCCCCGCAACGAAGGATCCACAGCGTCGTCCCCCCGGAGTAGGGTTTGGGCACGGTGCGAACGGGGGCCCCCCAGGCCAGAAAGCGGTCCCGGTCACGTGCCCGGCGATAAGGGGCCGAGGCCGGGGATGCTTCTGCTCTCCGTCGCCTGTGAGGATGGAGTTGGCTTTCATCAGCATTCCAATGCCCTATCGCAGCATTTTTCAATCTTCCGAAGGAGAACCGGACATTTACCAGTCCACCATCCCCACTCAGAGATGTTTCCAGGCATGAATCATTACTTGCCGCGGGGAGGGGGTGGAGAATCCAATTTATTCAAGTACTTTTTTGAAAGGAACTTGATTAATTTTCAGGCGATCCGTGCGCCTCTTCCGTTTTCAGGCTCACGGGGTACGTACTGCCTGGGCTAGAAAGGGGCTCAGCGTAAACGTTTTTCTTTCGCTCCAGTTGTTTTCCGGAGGGGAATCCGTCAACACTGCTTACTGAACCCCTACTGGATGCAGAGCACGGTAGTAGGAACGTGGGAGAGTATAATAATAATGTTGGTATCTGTTAAGCGCTTACTACGTGCAGAGCGCCGTTCTAAGCGCCGGGGGAGATACGGGATCATCGGGTTGTCCCACGGGAGGCTCCCAGTCTTCCTCCCCATTTTCCAGATGAGGTCACTGAGGCCCAGAGAAGTGAAGTGACTTGCCCACAGCCACCCAGCTGCCAAGTGGCAGGGAGAGGATTCGAACCCATGACCTCCGACTCCCAAGCCCGGCCTCTTCCCACCGAGCCTCGCTGCTTCTCTATAATAGAGAAGCGTAATATGAGTATAATATAATATTAATAGAGTATAGTAGAGAGTCCCTGCCTTCAAGGACCTTATAATCTCCTACCGCATCAGCCTCCTGACTGGTCCCCCCGGCCGGCCTTCAGCCTCTCCCCTCTCCAGTCCAGACTTCACTCCGCTGCCGGAATCATTTCTCTAAAATGTCATGCTGCCCACACCTCTCTCCTCCTCCAAACCTTTCGGCCGTTAAACCATTCCCCTCCGCATCGAGCAGAAACACCTGACCCGTCGGCTTAAAGCATCCCATCCGTGTTCTCCCTCTTCCCACCACGCCCCAGCTCGCGCTCTCTGTTCCACTGAAGCCGCCATTCGCACCGCGCTTTGGTCTCTGCTCTCCCATCCAGAGAAGCAGCATGGCCCAGTGGAAAGAGCCCGGGCTTGGGAGTCATAGGTCATGAGTTCGAATTCCAGATCTGCCACTTGTCAGCTGTGTGACTGTGGGCAAGTCACTTAACTTCTCTGTGCCTCAGTTACCTCACGTGGGACAACCTGATGACCCTGTATCTCCCCCAGAGCTTAGAACAGTGCTCGGCACATAGTAAGCGCTTAACAAATACCAGCATTATTATCTTCAACCTTTCGCCTGGATCTCCTTCTCCCTTTAAATCTGCCAGACTGCAGGTCTCCCTCTCTTCACGGCCCCGCCGAACTTCTACTTCCCCGGGTCACGTCGCGATAACGCTGATAATCCTTACGGCGTTTGTTAAGCGCTTACACTGTGCCGGACGCGGTACCAAGCGCTGGGGTGGATCCGAGCCAACTGGGTTGGATACAATCCCTGTCCCTCAGATGGTTCACAGTCTCCCATTTTACAGTTGAGGTAACTGAGGAACGGAGAGGTGAAATGACCTCGCTAAGGTCACCCAGCACATCTTCCCAACTACCCCTTCGGCACTTGCTGTCGTGTCTGAACTTATTCACTCATAAGCCACGAGAGCAATTTGCTAGATATTCATTCATTCATTCATTCAATAGTATTTATTGAGCGCTTACTGTGTGACTGTGGGCAAGTCACTTAACTTCTCTGTGCCTCAGTTACCTCATCTGTAAAATGGGGATTAACTGTGAGCCTCACGTGGGACAACCTGATGACCCTGTATCTACCCCAGCGCTTAGAACAGTGCTCGGCACATAGTAAGCGCTTAACAAATACCAACATTATTATTATTATTATTACTATGTGCAGAGCACTGTACTAACCGCTTGGAATGTACAAGTCGGCAACAGATAGAGACAGTCCGCCCTGCCCTTTGCCGGGCTTACAGTCTAATCGGGGGAGACGGGCAGACAAGAACAATGGCAATAAATACAGTCAAGGGGAAGAACATCTCATAAAAACAATGGCAAATAAATAGAATAGATGCACCTACTCTACTTTTTTTAACGCTTACTCATTTTATTGTCTCTCTCCCCTCCTGGCTGTGATTATTTTGTGTCCGTCTCCCCGACTGCACTGGGAAACATCTTAAGGGTAGGGAGTGTGTCTTCTCTCTTTCTCGTACTCCCCCGAGCGCCTAGGCGAGTACGGTGTCATACCCGGAGAGAACAACAGAGTTAGTAGACACGATTCCTGCCCTCAAGGCGCTTACAATCTAGTGTGGGGAGACTGACACTAAATCGCTCAGAGGAAGAACTAATAAAGAATATAAGATACATTCATAAGCGCTGAGGGGGCGGTGAATAATAATAATAATGTTGGTATTTGTTAAGCGCTTACTATGTGCAGAGCACCGTTCTAAGCGCCGGGGGAGATACAGGGTGATCGGGTTGTCCCACGTGAGGCTCCCGGTCTTCATCCCCATTTTCCAGATGAGGTCACTGAGGCCCAGAGAAGTGAAGTGACTTGCCCACGGTCACCCAGCTGCCAAGTGGCAGAGTGGGATTCGAACCCGTGACCTCTGACTCCCAAGCCCAAGCTCTTTCCACTGAGCCACGCTGCTTCCCATGAGCTGCTGCTTGTCTATTCCCCCCACCCAACCTTCACTGACTCCTTGTCTTTGGAATCGCCCGGCCTTTGAACGCAAAATGTCTGCTGCTCTGTGGGGCAGATTTCTTTACATTTTTCAAAACCAATGCTTGGGGCAACTCAAAGACCTGATGAGTTTAAGAAAAGGAGATTCCCCGCTGGCCACTCAACGGCTTGATGGAGAAATCTAGGCTTGAGAAGCAGCGTGGCTCAGTGGAAAGAGCCCGGGCTTGGGAGTCAGAGGGCATGGGTTCGAATCCCAGCTCTGCCCCTTGGCAGCTGTGTGACTTGGGGCAAGTCTCAACTTCTCTGTGCCTCAGTTACCTCATCTGGAAATTGGGGATTAAGTCTGTGAGCCCCACGTGTGACAACCTGATCACCTTGTATCCCCGCCCCCCAGCACTTAGAACAGTGCTCTGCACATAGTAAGCGCTTAACAAATGCCATCCTCATCATCATGATTGTCATCACAGTGCTCTGCAAACAGTAAGCACTCGACAAATATGACGGATTGATAGAACGACTCACTGAATTTCCCTTCTTCTCTTCCTCCCTGGCACGTTTTACAGTGGAGCTTGAAGGTAGAGTATTTCGACGGGCGGGAAACCCTCGACGGAGTTTGGGAGCTCTCCCCTCGATGGCAGAAGCTGACCCACTGGGTGGCTCCATACTGTTTTCACTCTAACTGGGGTGTGAGTTCCTCGTGTTGATTTATTTAAGTTTTCACAACAGCCAGGCAGACTTTTCTTCCAGAAGGTCACTGAAAATCTGGGCTCTTGTAAGGCGGGGGCAACTTAGAAGGTCAGCATTTCGGGGGGTCTGGGCTTTAAATTTTTTTGTGTTATTTTAGGATAAGCGTCTTCTCTGTCACTGTATTTCAGAAATATATCTGCCGCACAGCAAAATTACGGATGAACAAAATTTCACAGGAGATCGCTACAGAGAGGGCCAGGACTTGGGCTGGCTGGGGAGGAAGTTGAGCTAATAACTACAGTGGAATTATGTATCCCAAATTCAGATCCCCAAACCCCATTCTTGGAGGCGAAGGATGTAATGATTTAAAGGGAGGATTGTGGTGTAGAGGTCGAGAGAGACAGGGACAGAGAGCGAGAGAGGAAGGGCGGGGGGTGCTTTGAGCTGAGATTTTGGCGCATGAGGGACTTTTTTTTTAAAAAAAAACCACTCATAAAAGTTTGGAGATTAAGATTCCACTCTTCATTTTCTCACGGGTGCAATTCCATCTCTAAGAAGCGTCCTACGAAACGCTTTAATTCAAGCACTTCGAAATCATCGAATCAGAACACCTGACCATCTTCTCTTCCACTTACAATTAAAAATTAAAGGTTGTGCGGTAAAGTTTCGAGACCTCATTCGTGACTTCCCTTAACTTTCTCTGATGAGATCACGGGTCCCACCGTCAGAAAGGCTGCTCCCTCCAAGGACGGGCTGCAAGGTGAGGCCCAGGTCCACGTACAAAGAGTTCCTAACTTTTGACTTTGATCTGCCTGTGCTGTGCTGTCCTGGAGGTCCAAGGACCAGGAGCACTTAGAAGGCATAAGGATAAATAAACAGCACGGTGCCTCGGTGAGCCGTAATAGCGGCTTGGAGCTCTGCAAGTTCCTCTGGAGTTTTTTGGCCCGTACCGTGTTTCTTCTGGAAAATGTTAGGAAAAAGCTTATCCCCCCTAAACTTAGACTGTCAGCCCCGTGTGGTGCAGGGACTGTCTCCAACCTGATTAACTTAAATCTACCCCAGCGCTTAGAACAGTGCCTGATGCACGGTGAGCGCCTCACAGATGTTCTACCACTACCAACGACACTAATGATAATGACGAACAGTTTCCTCGTGCCTAAAAATGGCATTTTACTTGTAATTCCAAACGTCACCGTCATTTCATCCTAGTCCATCGCTTGTCCACATAGGGAAAGGGGAGAATTTTCTTTTTTTAAAATATACATGACGACGGCACCTCCCCTTAGGAAAGATGGATGCCCGCAGGGTTCCCGTGAGGGACAGGGACTGGGTCCCATCCGATCCGCTGGGTAAGGCACTGGGCACATTTTTTTTTTTTGCTTAAGCGCTTACTATGTGCAGAGCACCGTTCTAAGCACTGGGGGAGATACAGGGTCATCAGGTTGTCCCATGTGAGGCTCGCAGTCTTCATCCCCATTTTCCAGACAAGGTCGTTGAGGCCCAGAGAAGTGAAGTGACCTGCCCACAGTCCCACAGCTGCCAAGTGGCGTAGTGGGGATTCGAACTCGTGACCTCCCAAGCCCGGGCTCTTTCCGCTGAGCCACGCTAAGTGCTCATCAGATGCAGCAGCATAATTATTCTGGGCTTCGGTCCTGAGATTTCAAGATCGGGAACCCGTGCAGAGGAATGGATGACGGCGCTACCGGCTCGCGGGGCACCCCTCGCCCTCTCCCATCCCGGCCGGGCACGTGGCGGCCGAGGCGAAGGGTGCAATGGGGGATGACGTGGGCGGAGGCACAGCCCACCGCGACGCGGACCTGGGACCTTGCCCGGGTGAGTCGACTACGGGCAGAACCGAGCCTGGTACCCAGGTCTCCCGTTTCCCGGAGCTGGGCTCTTTCCACTGGGCCCACAGCAGGGCACGTAGAAAACAAAGAACACGAAGACATGGAAAGTCAGGTACTCCTTTCCACGCGCTCCTACCTCAGCCTCGTTAAGGCTGTCACCTCCACCGTCGGCGTCCTGTTAACATCGGTATCTGTTAAGCGCTCACTCGGCTCCGGGCACCGTCCTGAGCACCGGACGATCGGGGCAGACACGGTCCTTGTCCCGCACGGGACTCACAGTCTGAGGAAGCGGAAGAACAGGTATCGAATTCCCGTTCTACGGGTGAGGAAGCTGAAGCAACAGAAGGTAAATGACTTGCTCAAGGTCACCCACTCAGCAAGCGGCGGGGAGGGAGTTGAACCCAGCTCTCCTGACTCCCGGCCCCATTCTCTTCCCAGTGGGCCACGAGAATCAGCAGCATTAAATAGATTCAACCGATGCAGGGAACAGAGAGGCAGTTCTCTTATGATGCAGGGGTGGTGACCTTGATGACCCCCCAGGGGAAGGAAAACTCATGCTATAATAATAATAATGCCGGTATTCGTTAAGCGCTTACTATGTGCAGAGCGCTGTTCTAAGCGCTGAGGGAGATACAGGGTGATCATGTGGTCCCACGTGGCGCTCACAGTCTTCATCCCCCTTTTCCAGGCAAGGGAACTGAGGCCCAGAGCAGTGAAGTGACTCGCCCACAGTCCCACGGCTGCCAAGGGGCAGAGCCCGGTTTCGAACCCATGACCTCCGACTCCCAAGCCCGGGCTCTTCCCACCGAGCCACGCTGCAAAGACTACGCCATGGTGCACGAGGAAAGTCGTTAATAATAAACACAAGGGAATAGATAATACACGAAACGCCAGAGAGGTTCAAAAGCACGCTGAGGTGGTCCAGAGATTTTAGGCCCGGGGGAGGTGGGAACTGAAACCAAGGGTGGATGCCTCGATCCCGTGATCAACCCAGGCAAGGTGACGTTAGGGTGCAGAATTGGGTTTACCGTGTCCCATCTGACTGACTCGTATCTACCCCAGGGCTTAGAACAGCGCTCGGCACGTAGTAAGCGCTTAACAGGTACCATAATTATCATTATTATTATTATTATTATTATATGTGGATGGGGCATGAGTGGTATAATGAGAGTTTTTGTTAATTCGAGGTGCTCTGGGAGCCTGACCTCTGCATTACAGGGCTGACCCTACCCTTCCGGGCGTTTGATAAATATTATTGGTGTTAATAATGACTCTACGGTGTCACGGCAAGTGCTCGTTAGGCTCTGGAGGGGATGAGAAGAGGTTAGAGATCCCGCTGGGTAGGTTTTCGATCTAAAAGCAGCCTCCTGTTACACTGTTTGACCGTTACCTTTGTGATATAATCATCATCACGAAGCGGCGTGGTTTAGCGGAAAGAGCCCGGGCTTGGGAGTCAGAGGTCGTGGGTTCTAATGCCGACTCCGCCACTGGTCAGCTGTGTGGCTTTGGGCCAGTCACTTCACTTCTCTGGGCCTCAGTTCCCTCACCTGGAAAAATGGGGATTAAGACTGTGAGCCCCACGTGGGACAACCCGATTGCCTTGTATCTACCCCAGTGCTTAGAACAGTGCTCCGGACATAGTAAGTGCTTAACAAATGCCGTTATCATTGATTATTCTACTGTACTCTCCCAAACACTTAGTTCTTTGTTCTGCACACTATCAGCATTCAATAAATACCACTGATGGATTGATTAATTACCATTTGGAACCTGCCCTCGGAGAGCTGACAAACCAATGGGGAAGACAAGAGGATCTAAACTGCCTGAGCGCTATAGTTTCAAGACGACTGATTCAGGAAAAAAAAGGTAATTAAACGGGCAGCGGAAAGAGATATAAACCTGAGAGTTACAGCAGGTGATGGAAACACTCGAGGTGAGGGATTAATAGAAAAGTGCCCTTTTTTCAGTGGTATCTGTTGGTTTTGCGGTATTTGTTAAGCACTCACTACGTGCCAGGCACCGTACTAAGCGCTGAGGTAGATACGAGAAACTCCACCTCCTCTTTAAACATCAACTCCTCGCCATCGGCTTCGAAGCAGTCCATCACCTTTCCCGCTCCTACCTCACCTCTCTCCTCTCCTCCTACACACTTCACTCTTCTAACGCCAGCCTTCTCGCTGGGCTCCGGTCTCGTCCATCTCGCCGCTGACCCCTCGCCCTCACCCCGCCTCTGGCCTGGCACGCGATCCCTCCTCGAATCCGCCAATGACTCCCTCCGCCCAAGGGCTCGCTGAAGGCGCGACCCCCCCAAAGGAGGTCTTCCCTGACTAAGCGCCCCTTTCCTCTTCTCCCCCTCTCTTCTGCGTCACCCCGACTTGCTCCCTTCATCCATCCCCCCGCCCAGCCCCACGGCACTCACGTCCATAGCTGTAGTTTTTAAATTTATATTAATATCGGTCTCCCCCTCTAGGCCGTAAGCTCGTTGCGGGCAGGGAACGTATCTGTTTACTGTTGCGTTGGACTCTCCCGAGCGCTTATTTCGGGGCCCTGCACACGGTAAGCGCTCGATAAATATGACCGAACGAAGGAAGGAAGGAAAATAATCAGGTTGGACACAGTCCCTGTCCCACGTTCATTCATTCAGTCAATCGTATTTATCGAGCGCTGCTTCTCTGATGCCCACCTAAGTATTCTTTCCCAGCACTCTATACAGAGTAAGCGCTTAATCAATATGACTGCTACTAAGAGTTCTCCCATTCCTAGTGTTTGCTAACGTTTCGCTGAAGGACAAAGCCTCCCCATTCATCACTGCTGTCCTCTGGGCTGGCTGGTATGCCTCAGTGGTCTCTGAACAGTCCACTCTTGTCAAATTGTTTGAGGTTGTGTTTGAATGTGTCTTTAAATAGTCGATCCTGTTTTCAGTTCACTATTTAGCAGCTGCTTGGGTATCCGTTTTCTCTGCATGCCCCACTCTAGGGTGTGGGATCACTATGAGCATCATTTCAGTGCTGGTGAAATGAGCGCATTCCAGGCTCGTGGGTAAGGAGGAGAGGTTGGGTGTACATCTCTCACACAGAAGCTTCCCTAAAGTAGGGAGGTGGCGGATGGGATGGGATGAGCGGGAAAGGAGAGGATCAGACAGGAGACTCGTCTTTGTCGTCGATCGTATTTACCGAACGCCTACCGTATGCCGATCACGGTACTAAGGGCTTGGGAGCATACAATGTAGCAATGTAATAGAAACGGTCCCTTGCCCACAGTGAGTTTACGGTCTAGAGGGGGAAACTGACTTTAGTATAATTGAAGAAATTACAGATACGTACATAAGTGCTGTGTGGGGGCTGGTGCTGGGGGCGGGGGGCGGTGAATAAAGGGAGCAATCAGGTGGGAGGCAGAAGGGAGCTGAAGAGAAGGAAAAGAGGGCTCGGTCAGGGATGGCCTCTTGGAGGAGACGTGCCTTCAGTAAGGCTTCGAAGCAGGGGAGAGTAACGAGGATGCGACGAGGGAGGGCGTTCCGGGCCGGGAGCAGGACGTGGGTGAGAGGTCGCCGACGAAACAGACGAGATCGAGGTAAAGTGAGAAGGTTAGCATTAGAGGAGCCAAGCGTGCAGCCTGAGTCATAGTAGGAGAGTAAGAGGGGTGAGGTAGGAGGGAGCAAGGTGATTGAGTGCTTTAAAGCCACTGGGGAGGAATTTCTGTCGGATGCGTAGGTGGATGGGCAACCACTGGAGATTCTTGAGGAGGGGGGGAACACGACCTGAACATTTTTGTAGAAAAATGATCTCGGCAGCAGGGTGAAGTATAGACAAGAGTGGGGAGAGAAAGGAGGCTGGGAGGTCATCAAGGAGGCTGATGTAGAGAGGAGTGTGGTGGGTGGAGAGGGTAGTCCAAGCAGGGAGAGAAGCGTGAACGAGGAAGGAGCTGGAGGCGGAAGAGTCAAGGTTGAGAGTCCCTAGCTGTTGTCAGTTGATGATGATGATGACGATGACGGTATCTGTTAAGCGCTTACTATGTGCAAAGCCCTGTTCTAAGCTCTGGGGAGGGGGGGGATACAAGGTGATCAGGTTGCCCCACGTAGGGCTGACAGTTTTCATCCCCATTTTCCAGATGAGGTCACCGAGGCACGGAGAAGTGAAGTGACTTTGGCCCCGAGTCACCCAGCTGACAAGCGGCTGGGCCGGAATTCGAACCCATGACCCCAGATTCCCAAGCCCGGGCTCTTTCCACCGAGCCACGCCGCTTCCCTAAGCAAGAGACTTTCTCCTGGCCTAATCCAGTGGACTCGACTCGATCTTGATCCTCCTTGACCACTCAGCTCCCTTTAACGGTTAGAAGAATGGCTTAAGAGGAGTGGAAGAAATGAGCTAGAATGGTTGTGCCAGAAGAGAGAGTGACTAGGTAAGAAGGAGGCAGCTGATGGAGCGCCTTGGAGCCGGTGGCCATGAGCTTTGCTTTACCCCTGAAGCAATCGGTAGCCGTTGGAGATTTACGAATGGGAGGGATGGGCTCCAGTTGACATTTCATAAAGATGATGTCAATTCCAGGAAGTGGAGATTGAAAAGGGGAAGTTAGAGGCCCTGACTAATTCCTTTTCCCCATCGGTCCCCTGGCATGTCTATTAGTATTATTATTATTCCGATTCATAATGATAATTTCTTTCTTTTGCTTTTCATCATTTACATATAGGATCTTACTGTAGTCCCACTCCCCCCTGCAGACTCTGGATCCCACGTCACCCCGCGGCCATTGTCCCATCGCCCCGCTCCCACCCCTCTGCGAACGGCTAGAACTGACCCTACCCCCTCACCGTCTCCGCTTCCTCTCCTCCAACTCCCTTCCTGACCCTTGACTGACTAGCTTTCACCCCCTTCACCACACCAAAACAGCATGCTCCAAGGTCATCCAAGACTTTCTCCTGGCCTAATCCAATGGACCGGACTCCATCTTAATCCTCCTTGACCACTCGGCTCCCTTTAAGAGTCACGCATTCCCTTCTTCTGAAAACACTATCCGACCTTAGTCTCGCTGATGCGGTTTTCTCTTGGTCCACCTCACTCCTCATCATTGATGTTCCATCAGGTCTCTCCCTCCCTCTCCCATCCTGCTCCCACCGCACCCCAGCTCACAGTCTAATCTACTCACTTGCCTCCAACCCCCTTCTGAAGCTCCTCATCCTGCCCGAAACTCCCTTCCCTTTCAGAATTTCCAGACCCCACAGCGCTCTCCTCTTCAAAGCCCTTCTGCACTCACCCCGCCCTGCAGCACGTCCGTATTTATCAATTTACCGAGGAGCGGCGTGGGTCGATGGAAAATGCATGGGCCCGGGAGTCAGAAGATCCGGGTTCTAATCCCGGCTCTGCCACTTGTCTGTGGTGTGACTTCGGGCAGGTCACGCAGAGATGTCTCGAAGGCAGGAGGAAATGCGAGACTGCAGAGAGGGAGAGAGATCAGAGTCGGAGATAAAGATCTGGCTATCATCCATCCAGAGATGGCAGTTGAAGCCATGTGGGCGAAGGAGTTCTCCAAAGGAGTGGGTGCAGATGGAGACTAGAAGGGGTACCTTGAGGGATCGCCCCAGGTAGAAGGTGGGAGGCAGAGGACGGGCCCGCGGGAGAGACCGAGAATGGGCGGCCGGAGAGATAGGAGAACCAGGAGAGGACGGTGTCGGCGAAGCCCAGGTTGGGTAACGTGTCCAGGAGAAGGGGGTGGTCCTCAGCGTCGAAGGCGGCTGAGGGGGTCGAAGAGGACTAGGAGCGCCTAACGAATCTTAACGTTATTATTATTATAATTATGCCACCGCTCGGTCTCTCTCACTGGTTGCCCTTCTGCCTCCCGTCCTCTCACTCTCCGGTCCTATAACGCTCTGTTCCGGGGCCTCTCCTCTTCTCACTAGCCAATGACTCGCTTGGGGAACCCATCCCCTCGCAGTTTCAGCTCCCTCTCCTCCGCACATGACTCCCATTCTACCCCAAACCCACTTCGTCCCCCAACTTGGCAGCTGCCTTGTGCTACCGCGCCGGCCACCCTCCCTCGTCCCGGAAGCCTGCAACCTCGGCACCATCCTCAGCTTCTCACTCTCGCCGAGTGTCACGTCCAGCCCGTTTCTATATCCCGCCTTTTTTCCCGGCCACATTTTCCCGAGCTACCACCCCGAGACCCGCTGTCATCTTAGTATGACTACGGAATCGGCCGTCTCCCAGCCCGCCCTGCCTCCAGACTGTACTTCGTCTCGTACCCTGGCTCATCTTTCAGGCGCGGCGCACCTCTCCGCCGCTTAGCCATTTCTGTCCACATTAGGTGGGAACTCCTGACCTTTGACTTCAGTGTATTCCCCCTTCTCTCTCCCTCTTACTCGCTCATTCTATCCACGCCACCCCTGCACGCCCTCTTCGCTCCTCCACGTTCCTCTCCTCACCCTACCTCGGACTCTCCCTCCGTCCTGCCCGGCACCCCCTTCCTCCTCGAATCCACCAGACTATGGCTTTCTCATCTTCGAAGCCCTCTGAAAACCCACCTCTTCAAGGAGGCGTTCCACATTTCAATTCCGCTTCACCGGATCGTGTCCGTATTAAGCAATTAAGTTTATAGCACTTATGTACGTCGACCTGTAGTGATCTACGCTTATTTTGCGATCGATTCCGCCATACTCCTCCTATCATGCTCTTCTTTCTCTTCCTCCCACTATCTGTAAATAATTTGGGTTTTTAGGTCTCCACCGCTAGATTTAAAAAATCCGTGAACACCACCGGGCGCAATGCACTGTGCTAAGTGTTTGGAAGAGTTCAACACAAAGTTAAGGATTCTCTGCCCCAAAGGAGCTTACTCTAATCAGGGAAACATCAAAATATTTACAAACTGAGTAATAAAAATAATTGAACATACAATGGAATGAGCAGATATGCACAAGTGCTGAGATCAGGGCTAAATAAATAGATACGTGCTGGAAGCAGCTGGTGGGTTTTGTTGGAAATTAATCAGGGAAGGCTTGTTGGAGAAGGTTGGACTTTTGGAGGGCTCTGAATGTGGGAGAGCTGCGGTTTGATGGATTTGGAAGCAGTGTGGCCTAACGGAAAGAGCATAGGCCCCGGAGCCAGAGGATCTGGGTTCTAAGGTCACTCAATTTCTCGGTGCCTCAGTCTCCTCATCTGTAAAATAGGCATTCAATACCTGTTTTCCCTCCTCTTTAGACTCTGAGCCCCATGTGGGACAGGGACTGTGTCCGACCTGATTGAGCTTCTACCTATGCCGGTGCTCAGTATGCGGTAAGCGCTTAACACGTCATCGTTATTATCATCGTGATTATCGTAAGAAGAGGGAATTCTGGGCCAGGGGAAGACCGTGAGCAAGGGGACTGAAGCACAGTTAAAAAATTAGCTTGGAAGGAGTGAAGAGTGGGGAGCACAGGGGGACAGAACAGTCAAACAATCGATGGTATTTATTGCATACTTACTGTGTGCAGAACACCGTACTACGCGCTTGCCCACAAGGGGCCTCTTTGTAAAATGGTGGAAAGCCTGGAAGCCAATTCTGAGGAGAATCTGCTCGATCTGGAGGGAAATGGGAAGACAGTCTGCAGAGCTCTCTCCCAAGCACACAGTAGACCGCTCAATGAACCCATCGGTTGATTTGCCTGTTGCGTATTTGGATGCCCGTGTCCGCCTCCCTCCGTAAGCTCTCGCTTCCTCCAGAAAGCGCTCCGTGACTAACTGCAGCCACCATAGACGGCCTCATCCCAACAGATGAGAAGCAGCGTGGCCTAGCGGGTAGAGAGTGGGCCTGGGAGTTAGGGGGATCTGGGTTCTGATCCCAGTTCCTCCACTTGTCTGCTGTGTGGCCGTGGCCGAGTCACTTCCCTTCCCTGTGCCTCAGTTACCTCATCTGTAAAATGGGGATTAAGACTGGGAGCCCCACGGACCGTGTCCAACCCGATTAGCTTGTATGAGAAGCAGTGTGGCTCAGTGGAAAGAGCCCGTGCTTGGGAGTCAGAGGTCACAGGTTCGAATCCCGCCTCTGCCACTTGTCAGCTGTGTGACTGTGGGCAAGTCACTTAACTTCTCTGTGCCTCAGTTACCTCATCTGGAAAATGGGGATTAACTGTGAGCCTCACGTAGGACAACCTGATTACCCTGTATCTACCCCAGTGCTTAGAACAGTGCTCTGCACATAATAAGCGCTTAACAGATACCAACATTATTATTATTATTATTATTATTATTATTATCCTCCACCCCAGGGCTTAGTACGGTGCCTGCTACATAGTAAGTGCTTAACAAATGCCATTAAAAGAAGAGACATTTTAGTTCACACACATGATATTATATATAGTCATCGTTAGCACTTCTATCAACCTAAAGGTGGATTTATTCCTCCATTCATGATTCTATATTCTTCCATTTGTATCTTTGTTCTTCCTCCTGCTTCCAAAATTAGTGAATAATTTGTGTTTCCCTATTTAATTGTAAGCTCCTTGAGGACAGGGACCGTGTCTTATTTCTTTTGAACACTCCCAAACAGGCTTCACAGGGTCTAAAGGCAGTAGGGGTTGTTAACCGAACGGTGGCTCGAGGGCATGGGCCAGGGCTTAAGCGGCAAGTTTTGTGCTCTGCACAAAGTAGGCACCAATTTCATGCTCGCTCTGCACCCTGGAGGGACTCAGAAATGCAGGTGACGATGACGATGTGCTTTAAGGTTGGGAGATCGGTAAAAAGCTTAACCACCTAGCTGGGAGGCAACGAGAGCATGAGCCCCGGAGGGAATTTGAAGGCAGAAAGGAAAGAGTGGAACTGGAAAGTATCCATTCATTCATTCGATAGTATTTATTGAGCGCTTACTATGTGCAGAGCACTGTACTAAACGCTTGGAATGTACAAATCGGTAACAGATAGAGACAGTCCCTGCCCTTTGACGGGCTTACAGTCTAATCGGGGGAGACGGACAGCAAAAACAATAGCAATAAATAGAATCAAGGGGATGAACATCTCATTAAAAGTAGTAATAATAATAATAACGATAACGACGTGCTTAACTGTGGGCCAAAACCCTGAGGTAGACACAAGATAATCAAACTTGTACACAGTCCCTGTTCCACTTGGGGTTCACGGTCTAAGAGG
This sequence comes from Ornithorhynchus anatinus, assembly GCF_004115215.2. NCBI lineage: Eukaryota > Metazoa > Chordata > Mammalia > Monotremata > Ornithorhynchidae > Ornithorhynchus > Ornithorhynchus anatinus. The sequence goes on from NC_041751.1 coordinate 21,973,072, forward strand.
GAGGGAGAACAGGTAGTTTATCCTCATTTTACAGATGAGGAAACAGAGGCCCGGAAAGGTGAAGCGACTTGGCCCAGCTCCCGTAACAGGTAAGTGGAGGATCCAGGATTAAAACCCAGCCATCCTGACTTCCTGTCCTATTCTCTTCCCATTCCATCACACGGGCCCTTGGATCTCACCTCCCACCTCCCAGGGTAATAATAATAAATAATAACGTTGGTACTCGTTAAGCGCTTACTATGTGCAGAGCACCGTTCTAAGCGCTGGGGTAGATACAGGGTAATCAGGTTGTCCCACGGGAGGCTCACACTCTTCATCCCCATTTTCCAGATGAGGTCACGGAGTCCCAGAGGAGTGAAGTGACTTGCCCACAGTCACACAGCTGATAAGTGGCAGAGGCGGGATTCGAACCCATGACCTCCGACTCCCAAGCCCAGGCTCTCTCCACTGAGCCACACTGCTTCTCTGGGTAGCCTCCCTGCTCTTAACCCCTGCATTTTCCAGTTTATCCTTTAAAAGCCCGTAACTGGGTACCCCACCTCCGACCCCGAGGCCCTTCATTCAGTCAGTCGGCTGCATCTATTGAGCGCCAGAGTGCCGGGCACTATACTAACCACTTGAGAGAGTCCAACAGTAGCAAAACCCACATTCTCTGCCCTGAAGGAGTTTACCATTTACTGGGGGAAAAGAAAAATCATTTACAGATGGCAAAAGCAGAAGGAGGAGGAGGATTAAACGGGAAGCCATTCAAACACATCAGGATGAAACCCGAGAAGCAGCACGGCCCGGGGAAAAGAACCCAGGCCTGGGAGTCGGAGGCCCTGGGTTCTGATTTCACCTCTGCCGCCTGCCTGCCGAGTGAGCCTGGGCAAGTCCCTTAACCTCTCTGTGCCTCAGTTTCCTCTTCCGTAAAAGGGGGATAAAATGCCATTCTCCCGCCCCCTGAGACCGGGAGCCTTGTGTGGGACAGAGACGCTGTCCAATCTGCTAGCGCTGCATCTATCCCGGGGCTCATCCCAGCGTTCGGAACGCTCTAAAATGTTTTCACGAAGACCGCAAGTATCGTTATCAAACAGCTTAACGTATAACCGAATGCAGAGAGAACTACACAAATACACGCGTACAGAGGAACGTGAGCGCCGAGGATGGGAATAAGATACACAGTTGGTAGGAGCGAGTGTTGGCCTCACGCAACTGGGGTGGTGAATTCATCATGGAAGCGCTCTTGGGGGAAGTGGGATTTAGAGAGGGTTTTTAAACACGGGAAGAGCTGCGGTCTGGGGGATGGCCACTGGAAGGGGTGGGGAGGGAGTTCCAGGTTGGGGGGAAAAGGGAGGTCAAGGGTAAGGTGTCTGCCTACGGGGAGGTTGGGAAGAGCCCAGAGGGAGATCTGAGGAAGAGTGGATGATGACAACGTAGAATGTGAAATGGAGAGAGATGCGGAGGGTCTTGAAGCCAAGAAGGAGGAGTTTCTCCTTAATGTAGAGGGAGAGGGTGGAGCTTTTGAAGAGTGTAATAATCAGTAATAATCTTGGTATTTGTTAAGCGCTTACTATGCGCCGAGCACTGTTGTAAGCTCCGGGCAGATACAGGTAATTAGATTGTCCCACATGGGGCTCACAGTCTTCATCCCCATTTTACAGATGAGGGAACTGAGGCCCCGAGAAGTGAAGTGACTTGCCGGAAGTCACACAGCTGATAAGTGGCAGAGCCGGGATTCGAACCCATACCCTCTGACTCCCAAGCCCGGGCTCGTTCCACTGAGCCACGCTGCTTCTCAGAGTTGCGTGGAGTGTCTCTGCCAGACGGTGAACCTTGAAGCCGTGGGGAGAATGGACTAGAGGTAGGAGGCAGGGAAACCAGTGAGTAGTCTAACCATAATAAATGAACATATTGCTAAATAATGGTATTTGGTAAGCACTTACTATGTGCCAAGCACTGTTCTAAGCACTGGGGTAGATCCAGGGTAATCAGGTTGTCCCCCGTGGGCCTCACAGTCTTCATCCCCATTTTACAGGCGAGGCACAGAGAAGACGGGCCCCAAGTCACACAGGAAGATAATAATAATAATGTTGGTATTTGGTGGTACTTGTCAAGCGCTTACTATGTGCAGAGCACTGTTCTAAGCGCTGGGGTAGATACGGCGTCATCAGGTTGTCCCACGTGAGGCTCACCGTCTTCATCCCCGTTTTCCAGATGAGGGAACCGAGGCCCAGAGAAGCGAAGTGACCTGCCCGCAGTCACACGGCTGCCAAGTGGTGGAGCCGGGGTTCGAACCCGCGACCTCTGACTCCCGAGCCCGCGCTCTTTCCACGGTGCTTCTCATGACACGGCGAAGAGTCTGGAGCAGAATGGAAGCGGTTGAAGTGGAGAGGGAGGGGCAGAGCTAGGAAAGATAATAATCTGGAGAAGCGGCGTGGCTCAGTGGAAAGAGCCTGGGCTCGGGAGTCAGAGATCATGGGTTCGAATCCCGGTTCTGCCACTTGGCAGCCGTGTGACTGCGGGCAAGTCACTTCGCTTCTCTGGGCCTCGGTTCCCTCATCTGGAAAACGGGGATGAAGACGGTGAGCCTCACGTGGGACAACCCGATGACCCCGTATCTCCCCCAGCGCGTAGAACGGTGCTCTGCACATAGTAAGTGCTTAACAAATACCAACATTATTATTGTTATTATAATAATCAATCTATTTTGGGGCGGGGAAGAAGAGTTCGGTTTTGGACACGCCAAGTCCACTCTCCCCAACCTTCAAAACCCTCTGTAAAATCCGAGTTTCTCCACAAGGCCTTCTTCCCTGGCTAAGACCTCATTCCTCCTCTCCGCTCTCCTCTCAGCGTCAACTATACGCTCGACTTACGTAGACGGTCACCCCGGCCCTCCGCGACGCTCAAACGCTTCCATTTTCCCAATCTGGAGCTTCTTTTGATGTCTGTCTCCGCTACTGATCTGGAAGCTCCTTTTGAGCAGGGATCGTATCTTCCAGGTGCTTAGCACAGCGCTCGACGCACAGAAAGCCCTCTTTCTGAATTCATGCCGTGTGGTGTCTTTTCCGGCTCTCTTAGCCGATCCTCCTGTCTCAATCCCCCCCGATCGACTCAGTCGCCCTTCCGAGTTCTTTCGCCAGCTCTTTGAACTTCCTAAGTTGTCGTGAGCAAAACCGCACCTGAGCTCTCATTCTCAGTAGCTTTGGCTCTTCCCGGGCCTCCCACCCCCTCCTCAGTCAGGGATTCCTCAAAGATCGGTTTTCCGTCCCCTCTTCCCTTCGGTTGACACTCACTCCACTGGGGAAATCATCTGCTCTCGTGGCTTCAACCACCAAATCTGTCTTGCAAGCCCTGACCCGTTGGGTGCCCCCGGGGAAGCCACTTACCTCATCTGTGCCTCAGTTTCCTCAAATGCGAAATGGAGAGCACCGTTTCCTCAGCTCCGTGTTCCTCAGATGCAAAGTGGGGAGTCAATTCCCGTTCTCCTCTGGAGACGGTGAGCCCCATGTGGGACAAGAACCGTGTCTGACCCGATTAACTTGTATCTACCCCAGTGCTCAGAACAGTGCTTGACACACAGTAAGCACTTTAAAAATAAAAAGGTAGGATTAGAACGTGGGTCCTTTGCTCTTTCCACTAGGCCACGCCGTCTTGCCGGCCCCTCCAGCTCCAGATGTCGAACGCAGTCTTCAACCCTCAGATGGTGGGTTCCGGTCCCGGCTCTGCCGCTTGTCTGCTGTGTGACCTTGGGCAAGTCACTTCGCTTCTCTGTGCCTCAGTTCCCTCATCTGGAACGTGGGGATTGAGTCTGTCAGCCCCCCCGGGGGGGACAATCTGACTACCTCGTATCCACCCCAGCGCTTAGAACAGTGCTTGGCACATAGTAAGCGCTTCATAAATACCGACATTATTATTATGAAGCAGCGTGGCTCAGTGGAACGAGCCCGGGCTCGGGAGTCGGAGGTCATGGGTTCGAATCCCGGATCTGCCACTTGGCGGCTGTGCGATTGTGGGCAAGTCACTTCACTTCTCTGTGCCTCAGTGACCTCAGCTGGAAAACGGGGACGAAGACTGGGAGCCTCACGTGGGACAACCCGATGACCCTGGATCTCCCCCAGCGCTTAGAACGGTGCTCTGCACATAGTAAGCGCTTAACAAAGACCAGCATTATAATTATTATTTCTCCCACTTCACTTTCCTATCACAGTTAATGCCGCCATGCTCCCCCCGTCCCCGAAGATCCAAATCTTGGCATTATCTTCTACCCCCACCTCTTTCAGCCCCCACATCTACTCAGTCACCAAATCTTCTCATCTCTTCTTCTAAATTACCAGAATCATAACGATGATGATGACGGTATTAGAGGATAGTAGCGAGAAGCAGCGTGGCTTAGTGGGAAGAGCCCGGGCTTGGGAGTCAAAGGTCGTGGGTTCTAATCCCGCCTTCGCCACTTGTCTGCTGTGTGACCTTGGGGCCAGTCGCTTAACTTCTCTGTGCCTCATCTGTGAAAATGGGGATTAAAAAATGTGAGCCCCACGTGGGACAATGTGATTAACCCCGTATCTACCCCAGCGCTTCGAACAGTGCCCTACACGTAGTAAGCGCTTAACAAATACCATAATTATTATTATTATAATCGAGATATTATCATCGAGAGATTATTATATATCGAGAAGCAGTGTGGCTTAGTGGAAAGAGCCGGGGCTTCCGAGTCAGAGGTCATGGGTTCGAATCCCGCCTCCGCTACTTGTCAGCTGTGTGACTGTGGGCAAGTCACTTAACTTCTCAGTGCCTCAGTTACCTCATCTGTAAAATGGGGATTAACTGTGAGCCTCACGTGGGACGACCTGATTACCCTGTATCCACCCCAGCGCTTAGAACAGTGTTCTGCACATAGCAAGCGCTTAACAAATACCAACATTATCATTATTATTATTATTATTATTGTTATTATTATTAGTTAAGCACTTACTATGTGCCAAATCGGGTTGGACACTGTCCCTGTCCCCCGTGGGGCTCACAGTCTCAATCCCCATTTTACAGAGGAGGGAACTGAGGCCAAGCGACTTGCCTGAGGTCACGCAGCAGACAAGCGGTAGAGTCGGGGTGAGAACCCACGACCTTCCGATTCCCGAGCCCGGGATCGATCCTCTAAGCCATGCTGCTCCTCTCGTCCGTCCCTTCCTCTCCAAATGGCCATTTCTCTGGTTCCGGGCTTGTCATACCCCTGCTTGACTACTGTATCGACCTCCACGCTGACCTCCCTGCCTCCTTTCTCTTCCCTTTCCAGGCCATACATCATTCTCCTACCCGACGCGTTTCTCTAAACTGTGGAGACACGCGCATCTCCCCATTTTTCGAAAGGTCTCTGACAGTTTCCCATCCTTTTCCACATCAAGCAGCAAGGCACAGTGGATGGGGCACGGGCCCGGGAGTCGGTAGGTCATGGGTTCTAATCCCGCCTCTGCCACTTGGCTGCCGGGTGGCCTTGGGCAAGTCGCTTCACTTTTAGGGGCCTCAGTTACCTCATCTGTAAAATGAGGATTAAGCGCGTGAGCCCCACGTGGGACAGGGACTGCGACCAACCCGATTTTGCCTGCATCCAGCCCGGAGTTTAGTACAGTGCCTGGAACATAGTAGGTGCTTAACAAATACCATAATTATTAGGTAGAAATCCATGACCGTTGGCCTCAAAGTACTTAATCGGCTCTCCCCGTCCCACACCCCCCCAGTTTATAATCTTCATTCCTCTGAAGACAGCCTGTTCGCTAGTGCTTCGGTCTTGCCTCTCCCCCTGCTGACTTCCTGTCCTCTCCATTCCCCGAACTTCCTCTCTCTTCATTTACGACAGACCGGTTTTCCCAACCTCAAAGCGCTCTCTAGCTCTCCGGGAGCCCTTCCCTGAGGTATCTCGAAATCTTCCCATTCTGTATCTCCCAGCTGCTTCCTCTGCCCTTTCCCACCTAAGCACGTGAGTTAACGCAGCCTCCGGAGCACCGATGCGCGGATCTTACAGGCTCTATTTTCCCCACCGTCTTTACGTTATTTAAATGACTATTAGATTGAGTCCCCCACCCCACCCCAGAAGGCACTGGTGTACATTGCCTTCCTAATTCTCTCTCTCCTGAGAGCAGGCACGATCCCCTTCCCTTGCCTAGTTCGAGGGCTTTTCTGGACTTCTTCAGCTCCCGTCTCTCTGCTCAATTCCTTCCACGGAATGAGCTCTGCTCCACTTGATAGCATCAGATGAACGACTGACACCGTATGTAAAGTAGCTTTCCTTCTGGGAGGGGTCCCGAGGAGCCAGGAGTTGACTTGTACCGGAGATTTCTGAAAACTCTCTCTCCTACTGAAGCCCTAGCTAAGGCAGGGCAGCATCATCATCCCCTTTTGCAACTGAATCTTACACTCTCAGCAGAGAAAGAGGGGATGAGATGAATGTATGTGGCGGTTATAACAGGTGCCCTGCATGCCAAAGTCACCAAAAAAAGGAACTAAGCACACCCCACCCACTGCTTAGCAGCCTAAGCAAATGCAGCCTTCTTTCTCCTCCTACGGCCTGGGGATTGGTAACAGGTGATATTTATCGATTCAACAGAGTTGGACTTGTGGAGGCAAGGTGGCCCGTCGGTGGCATTAATTCTTTCGGCTTGGTCTGTGAGTGACCGATGGCTAATCTCTGAGGGTACTGGCAGGTCTGCCCGTCTCCAGACTCGCCGTCGACCTGCCCGGCTCTTGGGGACTGCCCTGAAACCACTCTGGCGCTCAGGAGGGTCGGAGGACCAGGATGCGGGAGCGCCCTTCGGGTAGCCGTGGTGACCCCAAGGTTCCCGGAACGGGTCCGGAGGTGGAACTGGTGACGCAGGCCTTCGTCAGTGGACGTGGCCTCAAACCGGCCCACTCGTTTGGTGCATTTTTTAAGTGCTCAGGACTTGGGAAATTCTATCCAGCGCGTCCTTATCGACAACTGAAATATAAATTAAGGAAAGACTTCCTTGCCCAGCAGATGTTACAATTCTCCCAATCCAGTGGTCTCTCTGTCTATACCCGTCTCCCTAAGCCCCTAACGGTTTAAAATTCATTTTGAACTGGAACTTTATTTCCGTGTGCATGCAGTGCATCAGCCTCATCTCTCTCCCCTCTCCAGTCCATACGTCGCTGCTGTCCAAGTTATCTTTTAAAAAAAAAACATTCGGTCCACATCTCTCCACTCCTCGGAAACATCCGGTGGTTGTCCCTCCATCTGTGCATCAAAGAGAAACTCCTTAACGTCTACTTTAAAGCATTCGATCAGCTCTCCCCCGGCTAACTTTCCAAGCTCATCTCCTCCTGCAACCCAACCCTCACGCTAACGCCGTCATTCCTATCCAACAGACCATCACTCTCCCCATCTTCCAAGCACTACTGACCTCAAATCTCCTCCAAGAGGTCTTGTCTGATTAAGGTCTCACTTCCCCTCACTTCCCTCTCCCTTCTGCATCCCCTGTGCGCTTGGATCTGTCCCCCTTAAGCACTCTGATATTCGCTCCAGTTCTACAGCACCTACGTACGTATCTCCGTCTGTAATTTATTTAATATCTCTTTCTCCCTCTGGACCGTAAATGTCTTGCGGGCGGGGATCGTGTCTACCCACTGTATTGTACTGCACTTTCCCCAAGCAGGTTCATTGCTCTGCACACAGTAGGTGCTCCATAGATAACAATAATTGATTGATTCTGGGAATTCCTATTGATTCTGGGAATTCCTATTGCAATATAACTCGCCGTAGATTTTTTTCAATTGTCGTCTCTTTTTTTTTCCAAAAAAAAAAGGTATTTGTTAAGACCTTACTCTGAGCCAGGCACTGGGGTAGATAGAAGTTAATCAGGCTGGACACGGTCCCTGTCCCGCACGGGGCTCGCAATCTTAATCCCCATTTTACAGATGAAGTGACTGAGGCACAGAGAAATTAAGTGATTTGCCCGAGGTCACACAGCAGGCAAGTGATGGAGCTGGGATTCGAACCCAGGTCCTCTGACTCGCAAGCCAGTGCTCTTTCCCCTAGGTAACGCTGCTCTCTAACTTGGCACTCTGAATTTCTCATTAACCCGTACGCTCCGGCTGTTCTCTTTATAATTCTGGCATTTACTAAGCACTTACGAAGTGCTAATAATAACGATGGCATTTGTTACGCACTTACTACGCGCCAAGTACTGTTCTAAGTGCTGATGCTAGAGTAGATCACAAGCTTATGAGACTGGACACACACTGGGATCGCAATCTATCTTCTCATTTTAGCCATGAGGAAAGTGGGGCCTCGAGAGCTTAAGGGACTTGCCCGGGAGGCCGGCGGTGGAGCTGGGACTTGAACCCAGGTCTCTTGACTCCTAGTCTGGTGCCCTTTCTTCTGCACCGTGCTGCCTTCCCTCCATGGAACCCATTCAGTCTTGGCTGGCCTGACGCTCACCCATCACCCACACCATCTCCCAGGTCCAGAGCAACCTACCAAATTGCTGGTCGGCGCAGAGGGAGGCCCAGCAGCGTGGGTAAATGTCATGGAGAAGCAGTGTGGCTCAGAGGAAAGAGCCCGGGCTTGGGAATCAGAGGGCATGGGTTCGAATCCCGCCTCTGCCACTTAGCCAGGGGACTGTGGGCAGGTCACTTCACTTCTCTGGGCCTCACTCACCTCCTCTGTAAAATAGGGATTCAGACTGTGAGCCCCACTTGGGACAACCTAATTACCTTGACTCTGCCCAGCACTTAGAACAGAGCTTGGCGCATAGTAAGCGCTTAACAAATACCAACATTATCATTATGTTGTCCCAGCCCTTCCCAGAGGCTAATGCAGCTCCTCCAGGTACACTTGCCGTCTCAGACTAGGGTGGACGAGGAGGCTTGGCCCTCGCACAGGTCCTGGGACTTTTGGTCTGGAGCTCTGGGTTGTCTCCAGGCCACCTGGAGCCACTCAAGACCTGACCTGAACTCCCAAGTCAGCAAGGAGACCAACCCTGACCCCCCCTCCAATGGACTGGCCAGAAACCCCAGGCCCTCTTAATAATAATAACAATGATGTTGGTATTTGTTAAGCACTTACTATGTGCAGAGCACCGTTCTAAGCGCTGGGGGAGATACGGGGTCATCAGGTTGTCCCACGTGCGGCTCCCAGTTTTAATCCCCATTTTACAGATGAAGGAACTGAGGCCCAGAGAAGTGAAGTGACTTGCCCACGGTCACACAGCTGACAAGTGCTTCCCTTTTTCCCTCTGCTCCCTCTGCTCCCTCTGCTCTCCCTCTACCCCCTCTTCACCTCCCCTCAGCTAAGCCCCCTTTTCCCCGCTTTCCCTCTGCTCCTCCCCCCTCCTTTCCCCTCCCCTCAGCACTGTGCTCGTCCACTCAATTGTATATATTTTTATTACCCTATTCATTTTGTTAATGAGATGTACGTCACCTTGATTCTATTTATTGCTATTGTTTTAATGAGATGTTCATCCCCTTGATTCTATTTATTGCTACTGTTTTTGTCTGTCTGTCTCCCCCGATTAGACTGTAAGCCCGTCAATGGGCAGGGACTGTATCTGTTGCCGATTTGCACATTCCAAGTGCTTAGTACAGTGCTCTGCACATAGTAAGCGCTCAATAAATACTATTGAATGAATGAATGAATGAAGTGGCAGAGGCGGGATTCGAACCCGTGACCTCTGACTCCCAAGCCCGGGCTCTTTCCACTGAGCCACGCTGCTTCTCTCAAGGCCGGAGCAGACCCCCCCCCAAACTGGATGTCTCCACTTCCCGTCCCACCCACCGGGGCGGGGTTATTTGACCCAGCATGTCTGGTGCTTTTTAGGCTCACGCAGTCTACCCTACTCCTATCCAAAGCGCTCAGTACAGTGCTCTGCACACAGTTAAGCCCTCAATAAATACGATCGATGGATTGATCGTTCAAAGAGTAGGGCAGAGACTACACTTGGCTCCTCTAAATCCGTCCCGCTCGCCGCGTCTCCATCTCGTCTCTCTCTCCCTCCATCAACTCTTTGCTCACCCCCTCTCTCCTTCCCGGAATACCTGCCTCCCGACAGACCAGACCTCCGCTATCCCCATCGTCAAAACCCTACCAAAATCACAACTCCTCCAGGAAGCCTTCTCTAATTGACTAATTCCCCATTTTCCCCCCTTTCTCTTCCACCTGCGCATCTGAGTCCACACCCACAAGCCTTCTGTATATTCCCTTATATTCAGTCATCTCGCAGGGATTGTTTCTTCTTATTCTGTTATACTCACCCAAGCACTTAGTACAGTGCTCTGCACACAGTAAGTGCTCAATAAATACCACTGATCGATTGAGTAAAAGCGCTATAACTCACACCCCGATTTTTTTTTCATCTGTATACATTTCTCCCGTATAATATGAACTTGGGAATCTAGCATCAGCTATATTTAATTGCTGTGGATGGGCATTCGTCTTCATTTTCCGTACTAAACCGCTAGCTCTGTCAATCAATCAGTCAGTGGAATGTACTGAGTGCCTACCGTGTGCAGAGGAGTGCTCGGGAGAGTACAACAGAGTCGGTAGACACATTCCCTGCCCGCAAGGAGCTTAGAGTCTGGGGGAAAAGATGGACATCGATATCAATAAATAAATTCCGGATATGTACGTAAGTGCTGGGGGGCTACGGGTGGGGTGAATATCAAGTGCTTAAAGGGTACGGATCTAAGTACAAGGGCAATCCAGGAGGGAGAGGGAGTAGAGGAAAGGAGGGCTTAGTCGGGGAAGGCTTCTCGGAGGAGGCGTGATCAGTCGATCGTATTTATTTAGTACTTACCGTGTGCACAGTACTGTATCAAACGCTTGGGAGAGTACAATATAACAGAGTCGGTAGACGCATTCCCTTCCCAGAGTCTAGAGGGGGAGACAGGAGGGAATATAACTACCGAAATGACAGATATGTACCTTAAATGCTGGGGGGCTGAGGGTAGGATGAGTAAAGAGTGCAAATCCACGTGCCGGGATGATGCAGGATGGAGCGGGAGAAGAGTGCACGAAGGCTCAATCAGGGAAGGCTTCTCGGAAGAGATGAGAGTTCAATAAGGCTTCGACGGTGGGGAGAGGGACGGTCCGTCCGCCGGGAAGGGGGAGGGAGTGCCGGGCCAGCGGCGGGTCACGGTCCGCGGAGAGATAGAAGAGATCGAGGTACAGTGAGTCAGTTGGCATCGGAGAAGCAGCGTGGCTCAGTGGAAAGAGCCCGGGCTTGGGAGTCAGAGGTCACGGGGTTTGAATCCCGGCTCTGCCACTTGTCAGCTGGGTGACTGTGGGCAAGTCACTTCACTTCTCCGTGCCTCAGTTGCCTCATCTGGAAAATGGGGATTAACTGTGAGCCTCACGTGGGACAACTTGATTACCCTGTAACTACCCCAGCGTTTAGAACAGTGCTCTGCACATAGTAAGCGCTTAACAAATACCAACATTATTATTAGAGGAGCGGAGTGTGCGGGCTGGATGGCAATAGGCAATCAGGGAGGTAAGCTAGGAGGGGCCGAGGTGATTAAGTGCTTTACGGGGGCTTCGAAAGTGGGGACAGAAGGTAGTCTGTCGTGGCAGGGAGTAGGCCCTGCGAACGCTGAGGCCTAGGAACGCCTACAATGCACCCTGTGGACAGTTTAATGGACGGTGACAGTGGATGTTTGAGGATGAAAAAAAGACTCCACGATCAACTTGATAATATGCAGGCGAGCCAGGTTTAATCTACTACATAGCCCCCTCCTACCTCACCAACCTTCTCTCCTCCTACAGCCCAGCCCGTACACTCCGTTCCTCCGCCGCTCACCTCCTCATTCATTCATTCAATAGTATCTATTGAGCGCTTCCTATGTCCTCGCGGTCCCCCGTTCTCGCCTGTCCCGCCGCCGACCCCCGGCCCACATCCTACCGCTGACGTGGAACGCCCTCCCTCCTCGCCTCCGCCGAACTACCTCTCTTCCCCTCTTCAAAGCCCTACTGAGAACTCGCCTCCTCCAGGAAGGCTTCCCGGACTGAGCCCTCCCCATTCCCCTCCCTCTGCTCTTCCCCCTTCCCCTCCCCACAGCCCTTGCGCATATTTGCACTCTATTTATTTCGTTAATGATGGGTCTCTATCCACGATTCCATTTATCTTGATGATATCGACGCCAGACTACTCGCTTTATTGCCTGTCTCCCCCGTTTAGACCGTGAGCCCGTCGTTGGGCAGGGATGGTCCCTATCTTTTGCCGGATCGTACGTTCCAAGCGCTTAGGCCAGCGCTCTGCACGTAGTAGGCGCTCGATAAATACGGTCGAATGAATGGTCAGCTCCAGTTCACCGACAGGAAGAAGATGGACAACTTGGGATATCCTGCCTGAGACCTTTTAGGTACATTTCTTACTTAAAGCAGAAAACTGGATAAAGAGAAACCTCCTCTCTGGGACAAAACCGTGGCAGCAATTTGTGTCAAACGATTTACGGAACGGATGGGTAAGATCCGTCTCTATGGAAGCAATAATAGCATTTATTAGCGCTTACCGTGGGATAAGGACCGTACCAATCGATTAATCGATGGCATTTATTGAGGACTTACGGCACGCGGAGCATTATACGCAATGCGACCGAGTCGGTCGACACGTTCCCTGCCCACACGGAGCTTATATTTCAGCCGGAAGAGCACTGGGAAAGAGGAGGAATTAGAAGTACAAGTGGGATTGTCCATTCCAAGCGCTTAGTACAGTGCTCTGCACATAGTAAGCCCTCAATAAATACTATTGAATGAATGAATCAGATACAGACCCTTCCCCTTGAGGGAATCGCAAGCAATAGTATTTCTTGATCATCTACTGAAGGGAGACTGTGGACTTCCCTGTAGACTGTAAGCTCCTTGTGGGTGAGAACGTATCCACCAACTCCATTATGCCGTACTCCCCCCAATGCTCACGACAGCGTTCTGCACACAGTAGATGGCCGATGATTGATGGGAAGAGCCTCCTGCATTAGGCACAGAGAAGCAGCGTGGCTCAGCGGAAAGAGCGCGGGCTTAGGAGTCAGAGGTCAAGGGTTCTAATCCCGGCTCTGCCGCCTGTCAGTGGTGTGACCTTGGGCAAGTCGCTTAACTTCTCTGTGCTTCAGTGACTTCCTCTGTAAAGTGGGGATGAAGGCTGTGAGCCCCACGTGGGACAACCTGATCGCCTTGTATCTACCCCAGCGCTTAGAAAGGTGCTCGGCACATAGTAAGCGCTTAACAAATACCAACGTTATTATTAGTAGGAGTCAGAGGTCATGGGATCTAATCCTGGCTCCGCGGCCTGTCAGCGGTGTGACTTTGGGCAAGTCCCTTCTCTTCTCGGTGCCTCAGTGACCTCATCTGTAAAATGGGGATTAAGACTGTGAGCCCCATGCGGGACAACCTGATCACCTTGTATCTATCCCAGAGCTCAGAACGGTGCTTGGCACATAGTAAGCGCTTAACAAATACCAACATTATTATTATTATTATTATTGTTATTACTTAGGCGCACGTGATAAAAATAGAAACACGGTGCCGGTTTGGGGAGCATCCATTGACTGGGGATGACAGAAAACTGCAAGGAGAACTAAAAGGAAAACAGTCACAATTAGTAAGAACAGAAGTAAATAAATCAATATTTATATGTGCTAAAAATGGCCAACAGGATGTCATGACTGGGGAGGTTGGGTTTAGTTGGGGAAGGCTCCCAGAGACGGTAATAGTAGTAATAATAATTATGATGATGGTATTTAAGCACTTACTATGTGCAGAGCACTCTTCTGAGCGCTGGGATAGATACAGGGTCATCAGGTTATCCCACCTGAGGCTCAGAGTCTTAATCCCCCATTTTCCAGATGAGGTAGCTGAGGCCCAGAGAAGTGAAGCGACTTGCCCGAAGTCACACAGCTGACAAGCGGCGGAGCCGGGATTCGAACCCATGACCTCTGACTCCCAAGCCCAGGCTCGAGGAGTAATAGAAGTAATAATAATAATAATGTTGGCATTTGTTAAGCGCTTCCTATGTGCGGAGCACTGTTCTAAGCACTGGGGTAGATACAGGGGGATGAGGTTGACCCATGTGAGGCTCACAGTTTTCCTCCCCATTCTCCAGATGAGGGAACTGAGGCCCAGAGGAGTGAAGTGACTTGCCCATGGTCACCCAGCTGCCAAGTGGCAGAACAGGGATTTGCACCCATGACCTCTGCCTCCCAACGTGGGCTCTTTCCACGGAGCCACGCTGCTTCCCTGAACGAGGCAGTTGGGAAATACAACAGAAGCACCATCCACATCTAACGAAAACTCTTCACCCCTGGTTTTAAATCACTCCACCACCTCGCCTCCTCCTACCTCGCCCCCTCCTACCAGAGAAGCAGCATGGCTCAGTGGTAAGACCCCGGTCTTGGGAGTCAGAGGTCATGGGTTCGAATCCCGGCTCCGCCGCTTGTCAGCTGTGTGACTTTGGGCAAGTCACTCCACTTCTCTGGGCCTCAGCTACCTCATCTGGAAAATGAGGGATTAAGACTATGAGCCTCAGGTGGGACAACCTGATGACCCTGTATCCCCTCCCCCCCACCGCCCCAAGCGCTTAGAACAGTGCTCTGCACACAGGAAGCGCTTAACAAATACCAACGTTATTATTTTGGAGAAGCAGTGTGGCTCAGTGGAAAGAGCCCGGGCTTGGGAGTCAGAGGTCACGGGTTCGAACCCTATCCGCCGCTTGTCAGCTGTGTGACTTCGGGCAAGTCACTTCACTTCTCTGGGCCTCAGCTACCTCATCTGGAAAATGGGGGATTAAGACTGTGAGCCTTACGTGAGACAACCTGATGACCCTGTATCTCCCCCAGCGCTTAGAAAAGTGCTCTGCACATAGGAAGCGCTTAACAAATACCATCATTATTATTATCACTACTATTACCTTCTCTGGGAGCCTTCCCCAACTAAACCCAACCTCCCTGGTCAGGACATCCTGTTGGCCACTGTTAGCACATATAAATATTGATTTATTTACTTCTGTTCTTACTAATCGTGACTGTTTTCCTATATCTACCCTCTATCCCTGTATCCCTGTTACCCTGTATCTCCCCCAGCGCTTAGAACAGTGCTCTGCACATAGTAAGTGCTTAACAAATACCAACATTATTATTTAGGGGAAGCAGTGTGGCTCAGTGGAAAGAGCCCAGGCTTGGGAGTCGGAGGTCATGGCTTCGAATCCCGGCTCCGCCGCTTGTCAGCTGGGTGACCGTGGGCGAGTCACTTCACTTCTCTGGATCTCAGTTTCCTCATCTGGAAAATGGGGGTGAAGACCGGGAGCCTCACGTGGGACAAACGGTGCTCTGCACAGAGTAAGCGCTTAACAAATACCAACATTATTATTATTATTACCTCGCCTCGCTACTCTCCTACTAAGACCTGGCCTGCACACTTCATCCCCTGATGCTAACCTTCTCGCTTTACCCCCACCTCATCTCTTTCACCACAAACCCCTCGCCCACATCCTACCTCTGGCCCGGAACGCCCTCCCTCCTCAAAATCCGATAGACAATGGCTCTCTCCCCTTTCAAAGCCTTCCTGAAGGCCCATCTCCTCCAAGAGGCCTTCCCTGACTATGCCCCGCCCCCCCTCCTCTTCTCCCTCTCCCTTCGGCGTCACCCTGACTTGCTCCCCTCGCCCCCGGCCTCAGCCCCACGGCACCCGTGTACCTACCGGTAATTTATTTATTCATATTTTAACGTCCGTCTCCCCGTCTACGTTGTAAGCATGTTGTGGGCGGGGAATGGGTCCGCTTATCGTTATGTCGTACTCTCCCAAGTGCTTAGTACAGTGCTCTGCCCACCGCAAGTGCTCGATCAATACAAACGATAGGATGAACGAATGAACACTTAAAGGCCGGAGAAAGATACGGAGATATTCACAAGCAGTAGAATCAGAATAAATAAGATTAAATGTTCAACTGAAATATTCACAAGTACCAAACAGAGGTATGAATATCATATTTACTCACATAATTTCCTCCACTGCATAACTGCCCTGACCCAGTTTTTGAGGGGGAAAGCGAAGATTATTTTTCTCTTCGGAAGGGGAGGAGAGTCAGAACACCCAATGTAGCAGAGATGGACTCTCACTGAGGGAAAAGGGAGTTTCTTAATTGAGATGTTCTGGAAAGTCAATAATAATAAAAATAATAGTGGCATTGGTTGAGTGCTTGCTATGGGCTAAGCACTGGGGTAGATCCCAAAGAATCAGATGAGAAATGTCCCTCTCCCCCATGGGGCTCACAGATCAAGGAGAAGGGAGAACGACTGTTTCATCCCCATTTTACAGATGAGGAAACTGAGACCCTACTTGAATCATATCTTTTCCTTCCCTGAATAAGCCCTCATTTCCCCAATTCGCCATTCCCTCTGCGCAGCCCCCAAGGCATTTATGTACTTGTCCTTATAATCTGCTTTTTTTCTGCTACTTGCCCTGTGTGTAAGTTACTTCAATGTTTTATTTGGTCTCTCCCTTTAGACTGCATGCTACTTGCGGGCAGGGACTGTGTCTACCTATTCTATTGGACTCTACCCTCCCTAGTGTTTAATACAGTGCTCTGCGCACAGGAAGTGTCAATAAATACCACTGACTGATGGACCGCTTGACTGAAGTGACTTGCCCAAGTTCACGCAGCAGAGAGGTGGCAGAGTCGGATTAGAACCCAGGCCCGCTAACTTGTGCTCTTTCCACTAGGCCCGGCTGCAGAAAGGGAAGGAGTGTAGCCTAGTAGAAAGAGCACGTGCCTTGGAGTAAAAGTAGGAGGACCTGGGTTCTAATCCCCGTTCTGCTATGAACCTACTGTGTCACTTTGGACGAGTCACTTAACTTCTCTGTGCCTCAGTTTCCTCATCTGCCAAATAATAATAATAATAATAATGTTGGTATTTGTTAAGCGCTTACTATGTGCAGAGCACTGTTCTAAGCGCTGGGGGAGACACGGGGGAATCAGGTTGTCCCACATGGGGCTCACAGTCTTAATCCCCATTTTACAGATGAGGTAACTGAGGCCCAGAGAAGTTAAGTGACTTGCCCACAGTCACACAGCTGACAAGTGGCAGAGCTGGGATTCGAACTCATGACCTCTGACTCCAAAGCCCATGCTCTTTCCACTGAGCCACGCTGCTTCTCTTATGAGGATTCAGTATCTGTTCTCCTGCCTGCTTAGACCCATGTGGGACCTGATGATCTCATATCTACCCTGGCGCTCGGCATATACTTAAACACTATTACTATTATCGTTATTATTGTTTACCACTCATAATAGTATAACTAATACTAATTCACCGAGTGCCTACTGTATGCGGGAGATAGAGTACACTAGAAGAAGAGAAGTCTCAAGTGACCTTTTACCTTCCTCTTCCTTCTCCTCTTTTTTCTCTCCTTATTGCCAAATTTCATTCTTATATGACCCACATAATAGCCCTATCCCTGTTTCAAAAATTTTGCAAGGCAGACTGTGGCAGTAGATCAGATGTGAGAGCTGAATCACAATGAGAAGATGAAGATGACACCAAGATCGTGTGTGGGTGTGTGGTGGGGTGGGGGTGATCGATGATTGAGTTGGGGTGAAAGAGCAATGGAGGGATGTGGGGGATGGGAAGGAGGTGTTGGAGACTAAGATGGATGTGGTTTGATGGATTTGTTTTTTTTTGGGGGGGGGTGTTTCCAAGAAGGAGGACATACGCAATAGTTCGGGAGATGGGAAAATTGAAGAACAAGGTAGAAGCAGGATGTTCACTAGGGAGGAATGAAGTGTGAGCTTGGGTGAAGTGAGAGAAGAGGGCAGTAGGTAAGAAGGAGATAATTGCCCCCCCCCACCTCCCCTCAGCTAAGCCCCCTTTTCCCCGCCTTTCCCTCTGCTCCTCCCCCCTCTCTTTCCCTCCCCTCAGCACTGTGCTCATCCTCTCATTTGTATATATTTTTATTACCCTATTTATTTTATTAATGAGCTGTACATCCCCTTGATTCTATTTATTGCTATCGTTTTTGTCCGTCCGTCTCCCCCCATTAGACCGTAAGCCCGTCAATGGGCAGGGATTATCTCTATCTGTTGCCGAATTGTCCATTCCAAGTGCTTAGTACAGTGCTCTATACCTAGTAGGCGCTCAATAAATACTATTGAATGAATGAATGAATTGGTGGACAGACTTGCAGGCAATAGTCAGAAATTTATATTTAATGTAGAGAAAAATAGCTATTAGAAGTTTTTGAGCAGAGGAGTGATGAATTCTGAATGGAATTTTAGAAAGAAGATTGGGAATAGCAAACTGTAAAGTAATAAATAATAATGATGGTATTTGTTAAGCGCTTACTATGTGCCAAGCACTGTTCTTAGCGCTGGGGTAGATACAAGGTCATCAGGTTGTCCCACGTGGGGCTCACAGCCTCAATCTCCGTTTTACAGATCAGATAACTGAGGTATAGAGAAGTAAAGTGATTTGCCCAAGGTCACACAGCTGACAAGTGGCGGAGCCGGGCTTAGAACCCGCGACCTCTGACTCCGTGCTCTTTCCACCAATCCACGCCGCTTCATTGTTCGGATAAACTGGAAAGGAGGGGGGCCTCCAGTCAGAGACACCATTCAGGAGTAATTTAGCCAGAAGGTGACGAGAGCTTAGACCCGAATGAAAGCTGAAAGGAAGGAGGAGATCTAGGGAAAATCACGGAAGAAAAAAATGGCAGTATTGATAAACGTGGGAGGAGAGAGAGGAATCAAAGGTAACCCCAAGGTTGTGAATCCAGGAACAAGAGGGAAGAGAGGAGTTCAGTTTTTGACATATCGGGTTCAAGGCAGCATCAGGTCATCCATATGGAATTGTCTTTGGGACAAGTGGAAACACAGGATTGTAAAACAGGCGAAAGGCTGGTGACGGAGATTCGAGAGTCACCTGCAGAGCCAGTGCTCTACGAGGAGATAAAAATAATATCAATCAATCCTGTTTACTGAGTCCTTACTGTTACTAAACTCTTAGGAGAGTACAATTTAACAGATTTGGAAGGCATGTTCCCTGCCCCCAAAGGGCTTCCAGTCTAGAGGGGGAGACAGATGTTAGAATAAATCACGGCTTTGTACGGAAGTGTTGTGGGGCTGCGGGTGGGGTCAGTAAAGGGTAGAAATCTAAGTGCAAGGGCCATGCAGAAGGGAGAGGGATTAGAGGAAATGAGGGCTCAGTTGGGGAAGGTCTTCTTGGAGGAGTTGCGATTTTAATAAGGATTTTGAAGGTGGGGAGAGGGATCGTCCGTCAGATGTGAAGGAGGAGGGAGTTCCAGGCCTGCGGTCCACGGTCTACGGAGGAGGGAGAGAAGAGGCATTAAATCTCCCATTAAACGGAGGCCCAGGGCAGTTAAGGGACTCGTCCAAGTATGCACAGCGGTCAAGTGACGGAGTTGGGATTAGAACCCAGGCCCTCTGACTCCTAGGCCTCTCCACTGGGCCACACTGCTTTTCTTCTCATTCTATACTCATTCTCTCGAGTCCGGAAAAGATTCAGAAGAGAATTGTATAGGGCAGCCAAGCCAAGCAGGAGTCAGGGAGCATGGCCTAGTAGAAGGAGCAAGGGCCCGGGAAATAGGGTGTCAAGGTTCCAGTCCTGGTTTTGCCACTTGCCTACTGTACGACCTTGAGCAAGCCACTCAATTTCTCTGTGCCTCATTTTCCTCTTTGGCCAAATGGGGAGAAAATACCCATCCTTCCTTCTAGATTATGAGCCCCATGTGGGGCAGGGACTATGTCCGATCTCATTATCTTGCATCAAACCTCGTGCGAGGCACAACGTAGTAAGGGTGTAATAATAAATACCATAATCATCGTCGTCGTTATTATTAATAGGGATGCGGGAAAAGAATCAGGAGAATACCATTTCATTGAAGCTAAGGCCAAAGAGAATAGCTAGGAGAGTCAACAGCATCAAGGAGGATAAGGACAGAGAGCGCTCGTTGATTTTTGTCACCGGAGACCTTGGGGAGCGTGGTTTCGGTAGAGTGAAGGGGCTGAAAACCAAATTGCAGGGGGTCGAGAAGAAAGTTGGTGGTAAGGGAGAACGGGAGCAGGATGACGGGGCCACGGTGGGAAGGTACGATGGGGTCAAGGGAGGGATTTTTTTTTTTTTTTCAGAGAGTCTTGAGCACGTTTGAAGGCTGAGGGGACAAAGCGGAAGAGAATGAAAGGCTGAAGATGGCGGCAATCAATCGTGTGGGTAGAGCACAATACTCAGTATTTGGGAGGGCACAAGGAGTTTGTAGTCTAATGGGGAAGACAAACAAAATAATTTTCAGATAAGAGGAAGTAGAGAATGGAGAGAGGGATCTGTGAATAAAACAGTGGTTAAAATAGTCCGGGAGGTAAAAATATAAAAATGCCACAGATGACTGTGAGCGTATACTTACCTGCTGAGGTCGAGAAGATAGGAGAATAGCGACAAGGCTTAGTGGAGAGAGCACAGGCTTGGGAGTCAGAGGATGTGGGTTCTAATCCTGGGTAGGTCACCTGTCTGCTGTGTGATCTTGGGCAAGCCACTTCACTTCTCTGTGCCTCAGTTACCTCACCTGGAAAATAAGGATGAAGACTGTGACCCGCACATGGGACACCTTGATTACCCTGTATCTATCCCAGTACTAAGAACAGTGCTTGGCACATAGTCAGCACTTAACAAATACCATCATCATTAGTATTAGAAGAAGAAAGTTAACTGGGGAAAGCATCCCGGAGGGCTTCGAAAGCGCGGCGAGCTGCGGCCTGGTGGATTTTCAGAGGGAAGGAGTTCCAGGCAGGAGCAAGGGGTCGAAGTTGGGAGAAATGAGAATGAAGCCCAGCGAGGCGAACTTGGAAGGGACAAGAAAGTGTGAGATGGGGTTGGTGGGAGGAGAAAGTAGATAAGTAAAAGGGACCCAGCTGGTAGAGGGTCTTGGAGCTAGTGGTCAAGGGTCTCTGCTTGATGCAGAGACGAAGGGGAAATCATTGAGGGTTTCTGAGTAATGGAGAGATGTGTTCTGGGCACCAGAGTAAAGCATGGACTGAGAGGGGAGAAGATGGAGACAAGAAGACCAGTGAGGAGGCAGAAGCACTAATCTATCTGGGATATGACAAATGCCCGGACCAGCATTGGGCCTATTCGGCAGGAGAGGAAGGGGCAGAGTACGGAATCGTCACAAAGAAAACCCCGACTGTGTTTTGGGAAGGAGTATGGCCTAGTGGAAAGGGCCCGGGCCCGGAAGTCAGAGGACCTGGGTTCTACTCGGTTCGAATCCCGGATCTGTCACTTGTCAGCTGTGTGACTGTGGGAAAGTCACTTAACTTCTCTGTGCCTCAGTTACCTCATCTGTAAAATGGGGATTAAGACTGTGAGCCTCATGTGGGACAACCTGATTACCCTGTATACCCCAGCGCTTAGAGCAGTGCTCTGCACATACTAAGCACTTAACAAATACCAACATTATTACTCCCAGCTCTGCCACTTGTCTGCCGTGTGACTTTTGGCGAGTCACTGAAACGCTGTGCCTCAGTTGCTTTATCTGTAAAATGGGGACTTAGACTGTGAGCCCCGTGAGGGAGATGGGCTGTGTCCAACCTAATTAGCGAGTACCTACCCCAGGGCTCAGTACAGTGCCTGGCACCTATTAAGTGCTTAACAAATACCACAAAAAAACCCCAAAATAAAACAGCAACAAAAAAGGATGAGAGGGTTTGGGGGGGGGGGGGTCCATGGAAACCTTGAAAGCAGGCGAAAGATCCTCTCCCGGGAGACAGCTGAGTTCAAAACCGGAGGAAGCCCTCGGCTATGGATTCGATGAACTGGTCCCCACAGCCAGCGTGGTAGACGGTGATTATAACTGTGATATTTGTTGAGCACGTCCTATGTGCCAAGCACTGTATTAAACTCTGGGTAGATACCAGATAAGCAGGTCGGACACAGTCCCTGTCCCACATGGGGCTCACAGTCTAAGGAGGAGGGAGAGCGGATATTGAAACCCCATTTTACAGATGACAAAACTGACGCACGTTGCAGTTCAGTGACTTGCCCACGGTCACATGCCAGGCAAGTGGCAGGGACTGAAAGAGGACCCAGGTCCTCTGACTCCCATGCTGCTGCCCTTGCTCCCCGCCTCTAGACTGCAAGCTTCTTGTGGGCAGGGGACATGCCTACCAACTCAGCTGTACTGTACTCGCCCAAGAATTTAGCACAGTGCTCTGCGTAGAGTAAGCGTTCAACGAATACCACTGATTGATTTGTTACCCGTCCTGCCCACTGGCCACTAAAATTGGTCCTTTCCCCTCGAGTCTGTGTCCCAGTCATTGTGGCCAGAGCAAAACATGTGACAGCCCAGGCAATATCCGGGATTAGTCCCGGTTAGGGATGGGGAGACGTTTAGAAGAGGAGAAACTACTTACTGAAGCAGTAGGGTCATAGCTTAAAACTTCCTCCTGCTCCTGGACCAAACCTGGGCCTTACCATCCCCGGGCTTCCCGCCCCAGCCAATCTTTCCCCGAAAATGGGTCTCTCCAAGGGACTGACCAACTGAGGCCGAACTATTTCCAAGTTTGGAGAGGAGGCCTGGACTGACCATTAATCCTCCTGCAAAACTTTATCCGGCAGCGTTGGTGAGTACAGGCCTTCTTTTTCGCGCCCCACCCCCCACCCCCCCACCGGGGAACCTGCCCGGGGCTATGGTAAAATCAGCTGGAAACAGCTAAGTGAATCGCATCCTGATGAGTGAGACCAAGAATTCCGGAGGTGCCATCTCCTGCCGCACACCTTCGTTCCCATCACCAGTCACAGGGAGATCACGGACCTCAAAATCTCGGTCCAACCACAAGTCCTAGTCAAAGGGCCTAATTTGGTTTCGGGCTTGTCTGGCCGGTATGGGTGGGGAGAGGGTAGGAAGTGGAGGGGAACAGACTGTGCCCTTCGCCTTTTCAGCTAAATCCAAGCGCGTAGGGAATCCCAAGAGAGTTGTCATCCCGGCCTCTGTGGCAACGGGGCCGGAGTCACAGCGCTCTCCTGGACTCCGCACCTCCTCGGCCCCCTTTCCTTCTCCCGGGGCTTCTTAGGAAGTCTCTGGGGGTGGACGAGAGACCGTCTGTCCTGCCTACCGGAGAAACGATAATCAGCAGGTGTGCATATGGGGAGTGTGGGCCGTTTTGGAGGAAGCACATGAACAGGCCTGGGCATCTCTGGGAACTTTGGTGGATTCCCCACCCCCTGCTGCCTCAGCCAAGGTGCAGGGTGGGGCCGGCTCTGGGTGAGGAGAATGAACTTGGAGGTTCCCTGACTTCCTGCATCAGCCACACCCCTAGTCCCTCAGAGAACAGAAGCTACTGCATGAGGGTTCACCGATGGGAGCAGTGGGAAGGGAGGGGCGGGAGAGGGATGTCAGGTGAAGAGGCCCTCAACCCCAGCTCTTGATTCCCCGGGGAGAACTAGAATCCTGTGAGGGAGGTAATAGCCGAAGGAGGGAAGAAGTTGGGCCGGGGTCTGTAACCCCTCAGCGCTATGCCGCCTTCCTCTATCTGTAATTGATTTTAACGCCTGTCTCCCCAGTTAGATTTTGAGCTCCTCGAAGGCAGGGATGGTGTCCGGCGACTCGGTTGCGTCGGACTCGCCCAAGTACCTAGTAGAGGGCTCTGCGCAACTTACAGGCCCCAAATGAGTCCCGTTGCTCGACGGCACCGAGATGCACAAGGGGTCCCCCTCCCTTTTCGGTCACCGCCCTCGGAATCTTGAAGTTCTTGCCCGGGAGGCGACGGGGAGCATCGGGTTGAGGAGAAATGTCAAATTTTTGTTAGAAGGGGCATAGAGGGGGAATTCTTCGGGTCAGTAGTCGCCGTCTTTGAAGTACAGTGGCAGGGACGGAGGAGGGGCAGATGCGAGGCGCCTGGCAATTTCACTTGGAATGATGGATGGCAAGGATGGCAGGGGAAGAAATGTGGGGTTCGGGGCGAGGGGGAAGCGCGCCCTCCCTTTCGGAAAGGTGTCCAGCCAGGGCAGCCGACGGCGTGAACAGGCCTCCCTCCTCCGGGTGGCTTTCCCCATGAAGGCATGGAGAGAAACTCCATCTCTCGCCCCTCGGGGATAAAGAAGGGATGAGGGAAGGCCGGCGGTGAGAGAGGGCCAACCTCACCGGGAGTCGAGAGCCCCGAAAAGTCCAAGCCATCATCGCGCCGTAGTGGCGGCAGGGGAGGTCGCTGACTCTGCCAGCAGAGCGGCTGATTTGGATCCACTTCAGCTGCTGCTCCCTTCCCTTTCCTTCCCTTTCCTTCCAGCAAAGCCAGCCCCTCCCCCCAGCAACCCCCAGCACCTTCCAGGAGAGCAAAGACAAAAGCTGAAAATGCAACCGGGAGGGGAGGGAGGAAAAAACCACCCCTCAAACCCAGGGAGGACCCGTCAAGGCTGTTGAAAATGTGAAGTCGGGAAGCTGGAAGTAGCTGGTGGCAAAACGAGGGGAGCATCGACCAAAGATACACAAAGTGGGGAGAGGACACTGTCTCCAACCTCTAGCAGCAGCAGCAGCAGCAGCAGCTCAGTAACACGTCCCCAGGAGACTAGCAGGAGCAACACGTGATGTGTCTACTTATCAGGGTGAGAGAGGGAGAGAGTCACTGAGTGTAAGAGGGAGGGAGTGAGGGGGAAGGAGATGAGCGAGAGAAAGGGGCCCACCAAAAAAGCCACTTGAGACTTAGAGGGGTCTCCCACTTTGGGCCCATCTTCCTCCTTCAGGGAGAAGAGGAGGAAGGGAAGTTATTGTGGAGTTGATGAACTTTGCACATCCAGAAACGCCATTTTGATTCCTTTTCCGGAACAACTTTGCATCTCTCTCTTTCTCTCTTTTTTTTTTTTTCCTCCCCCTCTCAAGCCCATCAGTCACCATCAGATCATGTCTCGGCGCAAAGAGGACAACCCCAGCAGAGTCAAACGTAAGTATAAGAATGGAGCTCTGCCTGCCTTTTAACCGACTTGCAGAAAAGTAGCTGTGGCTGAGCGAGAGGGCTTTTTGGAGAACTTTGGGGATTAGTAAGTTTGGTGTTGGGGTTTTTTTTTAAAGTCCTCCTGTTACTCTTTTCGAAGCTCGTGTGAAGAAAAAGTTCGCTGTGGGGCTTTTTTTTTTTTTCCGAAAATCTAGTCGGCAGTGATGATGAGTTTGTGCTGCCTTTTCCCCTCCTCTTTCTCCTCTTCCTCCTCCTCCTCCTCCCCCCTCCCCTTCCTTTGCTCCTTTTCCCTTCCCTGTTGCTGACTCTACCAACCAGCTCCCTGAGAATAGGAGCAGCAGCACCACCAGCGTTTTTGCCTGCAGGACCTGATGCTCATCCATATTAAACCGTCTGAGCTCAGGAATCCGGCCAGATCATCTCCTTCTCCTGCTGCAAAGTTTATTTTTAACCAGGAACTACCAGGACTTGGATGGTGTGCGGACTGCCAGCGAGCACATCTTTTAACGTAACTCCATCTTCCGTCCTCCCCCCCTTTTTCGAGAAGGGTGGGGGGGGAGAGAGAGAGGAGGAGCGTTTTTAAAAACTTTTTAAAACGAATCATCCTTGGATCCTTTTTTTTTTTTTAGAAAAAGCTGAGATGAAGGCGCCCGTTTTAAGGTATAAAAGTTGCATGGGGGAGGGGGGTCCTCTCTGCCAACTTTTCCGTGATCCTTCCGTCGATGGAAGCATCCGTCTGTGTCTTTTAGATTCGTACTTTGATCTTCTCTGTCTGGCCGAGCCTCTGCCTCTCGCTCCCTCCCTCCCTTCCTCCCCTTTCTCTCTGATGAGGTGGGGGGGGGGGGCCTCTCATGGCTGTGTCCTTCCCCCAGGTCCTGGCCATTTTTCCTCTTCCAAAGTTGAACAATCGCTGCTTGTGCCACTTAAAACTTGGGAGTCGACTTTGCTGGAAGCGTTTTCTTCGCCTTGCTTTCCCTTCGGGGTTGTGTTTTTGTCAGGAGCACATCTCCCTGTGTATGTGTGCAACGTACACAACAGGGAGGAAAGACCACACCACACACACACACACACACGAAACATCACGAGTACAGGAAGACGCTGGGCCAGCATCTCAAACAACGAGATTTGTTTCGGGGATATTTGCTTTTTCGCTAGAGTTGTTGAGAGTTTGAAAAGTTTAGCCCGTCGCCTCCTGGACCAAATGATGTGTGTGTGTGTGTCGACTTTTTTTTTCTTTTCCCTCCCCTTTTTGCAGTCCCCATCCCCATCCATGTCTGGATGCACGGGGCCCACTTGGAAGCACACGCGTTAGGGGATGCATAGGTACAGTGTTTATAGCGCGGAAAGATGCTTCCAACTTTTTCTCCCCCCCCCCCAAGTTTTCCAGACGACTTCTGTTTCTCCCCCCCCCACCCCATGTGGTCTCATGGAGATCCATCTCGTCTCTTAGGAAACTGCGACCTTAATGGTTGCTAAGAAGCAGGGAGAGGGGTTTTTTTCGCTCCCCCCCTTCGATCAGCCTTTTTTTTTCCACCCCTCTTTTCTGGATGGCGAAGTGGGGTCGCGTTGGGGATGTAGTTCCTCCCTCGCTCGGCCGGGCAGTTGCTCGTTCCGTGAGCCGGGGCCCTTTTCCGCCGCGAGTACCAACTGGGAAGTTCGTCCTCTCCTTGCGTGTGCTCCTTTTCTCGGAGGAGGGACGGTGAGGCGGTGCAACTCCTGCCCGGCTTCGCTGTTGCAACGGTGCATCGTCGGTTCGACTCAGTTTTGTCCCCGGGCCCGGCCGGGCTGGGCGAGAGGAGGACTTGGTGATGATCAGTTGGTGCTTGAAACTTCCCCTCCCTTCCTCCCTTCCCCCTCCCCCCCCCCCGGTGGGAGTGGGTGGGGAAGAAGGGAGCAGGGTTGAACTTTGGCAGAGTCGAACGGCTCGACGAGTTGCCCGCCTTTCCCCGTTGACGCTAACTTAGCACAGAGTTTAGCACCGACTTCGAACGCGCTCTGCAATGCATCATTGATGGGCTGTAAAAGAGGAGGAGAATGTGTGTGTGTGTGTGTGCGTGTGTGTTTTTCCCTTGCTCAGCAGATTTGGCCTCCCCTTGCGCCTTACTGGTTAGAAGATAGAACGTGAGCCCAGATCCGGACGAGCAGTTCACATTCCATTACGAAATTCTACACGGCTTTAGAGCCAGTACACACTCGGGCACTCTAGTTTGGCGGGGGGGGGGGGGGGGGGGGTAGAAAGACTTTATATCTACCTCTATATAAACGGGCCGCAAAACGTGGCCGGGGTCGTCGCCGAGAGTAGGGAGAAATGATTCCTCATCTCGGCCCCCGAGTTGAGATTCAGCTCGGGACCGGTTGGAAATAATGCTCCTGGATGAGTGATGCTTGGAAAAGCAAGGTAATTGCATCCTGGGACCGAAAAGGGAGATGCTAACGCACAGTTGTTTTGCAAGTTTCATTCAGTAGTAGTTATCGAGCGCTTACTATGTGCCGAACGCTGTACCAAGCGCTTGGAATGTACAAGTTTGTCTTCTGCATTATTCAACATGTTTGACTACAGCCCCCCCCCCCCCCCCCCCCAAAAAGCAGTCACTGTTAAGGGAATGTGCAAGGGAGAGGTCACAGCAATTGGGCCATTTCTTTTCGTTTCCTTTCCTTAAGGCCCTTCAAAGGCATCATTTAAATTTGATTGCTTATTTTAATAAGTAGGTTCAAGGTCTAAAACACAATTTGATCTGATGGTTGTGAGGGTTAAAGAATGTTGCTAAAACATGTGATTTTTGTAGGCACAGAACTCGTTCCTGTGATCCCAGTTAGTGGTTTAGGTGGAGTCGGGGTAAAGGATACTTTTAATGATTCATACTGAGGTGGGCCATGTTAGAGACTAGAGAATATGTGTGTGTGTGTACGTGCATACACATATGTATTCTGGGAAAAATGACCCTTCTTGAGTTTGGATTTCCAAGCAAATTATATCCATCATCTAATCAAGCAGAGAGCCACCACCTCTTTATTGAAGATTAGTAAGAGCCACACCTACTGTTCTCAATTGGTACATAGTGCATCCCATTTTAATGACTTTCACTTTATAATGCTGAAAAATCGCTTCATTTCCTTATCGTTTTTTAAGTAGTTGAAGAGGTGCCTCCCCCCTCCCCAGATATCTTCTCCTTGAAGTGGTTAATGAAACCTATATTTCGATCTTGGGGGCGGGGGGGGAGAAGACTTTCCCTGAATTTTTTTTAAAGAGGAATTTTTATTTCTGGTGTATGCTCCCCGTGTTTCATGTTTTGGTGGAAAGAAGTGATGAGTCAAGTGCTAAAACTTACTCTCTGGATTTTAGGTACTCATGACAAATTCAAAATGGAAGTTGTTTAGGAGAGTTTGTGGTGGGGTGTGTGAGCCTGACTCAGCTGGTACAGGTGCTGCTGCATCTATTCCTGTTTACATGGCTCAGCAAGAGTGACCTTTGGATATCAGGATTTTAATTTTGAATTTTATAAAGACTGACAGTCATGATCACAGTATTGTGGGTCTGCTTCCAGCACCCAGATAATCAATCAATCAACCGATTATATTTGAGATACAATTTGAAAAAAAAAATAGTCATTGCTTGGCCAAAAAGAAAATATTAAAAACTTTGGTCCGGCAGTGTTGAAGGAATATGTGATTTACCTGCCACTTGAAAGTGCCACTTCTGGATCACCAACGGGCTATGATGACTTTGGTACTGCAGTTTCAGTTCTCCGGTTAATGAAACTTGCTAGTAAACCCAATTCTGCCTTTGTTTAGTCCGGAGGGAAGGGAGAAAGAAGGGGGTAGAGGAGGAGCGAACCTAGTCAATCTTGACAATCAGAGGTGAACCCCCTTGATGGTTCTATTCATTATCCTTTTAAAAGTAGGTGGTGCTTAGAAGGTCATAGGATAAGTGTTGCTAAGCAGCTAAACAGAAGGATGCTAAAATTAACCCAGGCATTTTTGTAAGCATTCTGCTCTACAGTACCAATAGCGAGGAAGTTAGTCTTTAAAGTAGGAAGAAAAAAATATACTTTTTTCCCCAATGGTTATGCTCTTCACAGTATTTTGACTGCGTGGAGGTGTCCAAACGCAGCTTGTCTTTTTGCAGAGAGACATCCTCCCAAAATATTTGGGATTTAAAAGAAGAAATCAGATGAACTCAATTTCATGTGGTAATAGCATCCTTATTTGAAACGGGTGTGTTTAAAGTTGTATGTGTGTGTTGTAAATTTGCATTCAAAGGGAAGAAATGCAATATGGTATCAAATTGAGTCCGTCCCTGGTGATGTGAAAAGTTTTCCCTACTTGTGATCAATCATTCCCTTCCCTTAGATTAGGCCTGTGCTCAGCCAAAGGCATTAGGCTTTAGGCTCCTTTTAAAAAGAAATCGTTTTAGCCTCCAAATGGTTCACAACTGATCAGTTCTACATTTTCACAACTCCTCTGGGAAGAAATGGTGAAAAGTTGCTAAAAGTTTCACTTGAGAAGCATCATCCTTTGTAGGGCTTTGAAAATTTCGGCTAGATAAAAATATGCGCTCTGCAGACTGAAGCTACATTATCCCTTGATTAAGAACTGGGGTTACCAAAGTAGAAGGAAGCATGGCCTAGTGAAAAGAATATGGGACCCAGATTTCTAATCCCGGCCCTGCCTGAGACTGCTCTGTGTGTGACCTTGAGCAAACACGGTACCCTCTCTAAGTTTCAGCTCAACTTGCTCTTCTATAAAATAAGGGGTAAGATCCCTGCTCTCTCTCTCTACCTCTGAGACTGAGCCCAACCTGGGTTATCTGTGTCGGATCTGATTATTCTGCATCTATTCTAGTGCCCAGCACAGTGCTTGGCACCTTTTAAGCAAGCACAGCTAGGAGGTGTAATTACTACAAACCTTAATCTGGGGGAATAAACAAGATAGTTGTTCACTTTTGACCCAATGAGCAGGTGAAATTTCAGTGGTGATTTTCCACTCCCAGGTGGGAGGAGCTAAGACATTTTGGGGGTGAAAATGGTATCGTAAGGCCTAGGATTCAAGTCTGAATAAAGAAACAAAGGGATCAAACGTCTGTCTCCGTACACACCCCATGGAACTGGGACACTTTCTACATGGGAGTTATTCCTGTATATCTAAAGGGAATAACCCCATAGGAGGAGGAGAGGCGAGAACCGCCTTCCAAAACAGCTCGTTTTGTTTTTAGGGCACCTTTGCTTTGTTTTCCCAAGGGAGGCAAGGGGGCTGAAGGAGGATACTTTTTGCACATTTCAGTTCTCTGGCCTCTATTGTCGCTGGAAATATGGAAATGGGCAAGGAAGAGACACTCGTGAAATTGAAGGCCCATCTCCTCCAAGAGGCCTTCCCTGACTAAGCCCTCCTTTCCTCTTTTCCCACTCTCTTCTCCGTCGCCCTGACTTGCTCATCTCCCCCCACCCCAGCCCTTAGGCACGTATCTGTAATTTATTTATATTAATGTCTGGCTCCCCCTCTAAACTGTAATGTCGTTGTGGGCAGGGAATGTGGCTGTTTCTTGTTACACTGTACTCTCCCAAGCGCTTAGTCCAGTGCTCTGCACACAGTAAGCACTCAATAAATACAGATGAATGAAATTGGTTATTTTCCGGTGATGGCCTCGAGGCAGACCGTGAGCCCCAAGTGGAACAGGGCCTGTGTCCAACCTGCTCAACTTGTATCTACCCCAGTGCTTAGAAGAGCGAGCGCTTGGCACGTCGTAAACACTTAACAAGTACCAACTCCATTTCAGTTAGTGACCTCTTAGAACAGCGCTCGGCACATAGTAAGCACTTAACAAGTACCAACTCCATTTCAGTTAGGGACCTCGGAGACTGTGTTTGAATTTGTAATGGCAGTCATTGCTGCCTCTCTTCGGGCGATCTTGTTGGTATTGAAAATCTGGTTAGTCAAGGAGAAATCTGGGGAATTGTACCTTCAGGAGGAAGGATGGAAGGATGAAGGGATTCCTCTGAAGCATGCCGGGAAGCTGCAAATTTCCTTGATGGCGGAAGCTGATATTTCAACCGGGAGGGAAGGAAGGAAGAAAAGGGGGGGAAGATGTGGGGAGCAAAAAATCTTGTTTCCTCTAACTTTGTGGTGTGCCTTTTAAAGGTACTTTAGTTGGCCATTTCGCCTGGGCCTACCAATCAGTGAAAGGTGCCTGTGAATAGATGCTTCAAACAAAAGAAGTAGGAGATTGGGTGGGGACTGTTTGTTCAGTGTGATTCAAACAAGTAATGTTAAGGGAATTTGAAAGCCTCTGTAAAGTCCCAGAGACAACATACCTCAGCAAAGATTCATCTGCAGACTCTCTATGCAAAGTTGGTACTGATAGCTGTGATTGAACCCCCCCCACCCCCAAACAGTGCCAAATTTTTAAATCAAGGCTGCGGGGAGGGGGGAGGAGGGAGGTAATTAAAAACTTTTGACAAGTTATTTCATATTTCCCGTTTAAATGTTTCATCAGGTTTTACCAAGGGGAATCTGTAAAGCACTTTGTGTACCGAGTATTTAGAAGGTTTAAAATAGTGCCGGGGTTCATGAACACAGAGTGGAAGCAATGCCATTCAGGATCAGACCTGTGGCTCATGCAGCTCTGCATTCTGTTCCTACTGGTGGCACCAGAAGATATTTGTTAGGAAGAATGATAAAATGGTTGCTTTTCTTCCATAATAATAATAATAATGTTGGTATTTGTTAAGCGCTTACTACGTGCAGAGCACGGTTCTAAGCGCTGGGGTAGACACAGGGGAATCAGGTTGTCCCACGTGGGGCTCACAGTCTTAATCCCCTTTTTCCAGATGAGGGAACTGAGGCACAGAGAAGTGAAGTGACTTGCCCACAGTCACACAGCTGACAAGTGGCAGAGCCGGGATTCGAACTCATGACCTCTGACTCCAAAGCCCATGCTCTTTCCACTGAGCCACGCTGCTTCTCAATCTTCATGGTTGGGTGAGGGAAGGGGGTGTACCTTTTAATAAGCCTAACATTTGCCTCTAATAACCCTCATGGTATTGGGACTTTTTAAAACAACTCTTGGTTTTTTTTAGGCTAGCATGATTGCTTTTTTTTTTTTTAAATGCTACTTAAGTGCTTACTGTGTGCCAGACACTGTACCAAGTGCTGGGGTAGATACAAGCTAGCTCCCACATGGAGCTCACAGTCTTAATTTCTCTTTTAAAGTTGAGGTAACTGAAGCACAGAGAAATTAAGTGACTTGCCCAAAGTCACCCAGCACACAAGTGGCAGAGCCGGGGTTAGGACCCGGGTCCTTCTGACTCCCGGGCCCATGCTCCATCCACTAGGCCACGCTGCTTGCCTGCCTCACTTGGTCATAAAAATAATATAATGTTTCTGCCATTTTAATTTGCTCACGCAGCTCATTAGGTATTGCTAAGCTGTTTCCTTTCGAACATTCCAGATGATTGAAAAAGGGTGAGGTCCTTTGTTTCTGTAAAACAGAAATATAAATCACATCTTTTTTCTTAATAAGTATGAAGACAGGATGCATTTTCATATAGGCCCTCATATCTGTTTTGACCCTAGTTCAGGAAACCTTGATGGGGCTCTAACATTGGCTAAAGCAAAATTGCTTGATGAATTCTGCTCCAAACTGGGGAACTCCTGTATTTCTCATGGTTTTAGACGCTGAACTTTGACAACCAGTTTCTAACTAGAAGTTCATGTAATTGATTGTAGGGAAATAGGGAGACAAAGAATCTGCCATGACATCTTAAAGATACAGGAACATTTTGCTTCTGTTGCTTAATCGTTTGGGTTCTCTTGGACATCTTCTTGAATGCTAAACAGAAACCTGAGAGTGATTTATATGTGATGAATTTGATGTTCTGTCACATGTAGAATGCTGCTCACCCACACAGTTTTTTTTTTTGTTTGTTTCGGTTGTAACCTGGCAAGTAACTGAGCCTCCCTGGGAGTACGCTATCTTCTTTATTTTAAATAGGTGAAGATATTTCATAGCTAGGAGTTGAATATAGGAAAGTTTCAGTAACGTACTTGTTTTCTGTAATTGAAAAAGGAAACATTTCATTATGCTATCCAGTGGCTCCGGGGGGCCTTTGCTAATTACGTCCACTTTTCACTGCCTTCTCAGGGCATAGTTTATACTGTACCAGAGAAATGAGCACATGGATCAAGGGTAAAATTTCAGAGTCCTAATAGTGCTCACTGTTTTGTGCCAGGAGCTGAGCTTAATAACTTTTTTATTTCATTAGTGGTTGAGTTCAGTGGAATCCTGGTCTATGCAGTTTGATTCTTGTTCATCTAAGTCATGTATGTGTAGTTGGTGTTTGTTTTTCCATTTGCTTTACCTTTATTTTGGAGAGGGTTGAATGCTGCAGGAGAAGAAGAATTTTTATAGCATCAAATACAGCGTGATGCGCACTTGGTCCAAATGCTGTTTTCCTGAAACTGTGCAGTTAGTTCCAAAGGTTTCTATTACATGTTCGTTTTCCGATCTAGTTTCAGAGCAGGGTCTATCTGCACCAGTATTTGAAAGTAGTTCTTTGAAAGAATAAAAGTTAACAGCTTTCCAGCACAGCTGTCTAGCACAGCTGTAGCTCAGTTTCCTTATCTAATGTGGAAAAGGAATTTTTAAAAAATCTGAGCAGTCGTGGGCTCTGAGTACAGTCCGTTTTTTAGGGATAGGTAAACTCATCTCAGACCGCTATTCCCATACTTGAGGTTTAATTTAAACTTGAAGCAAGCTTCTTTTTGAAGCGGCGTGGCTTAGTGGAGAGAGCCCGGACTTGGGTGTCAGGGTCGTGGGTTCTAATCTCGGCTCCGCCACTTGGCAGCTGTGTGACTGTGGGCAAGTCACTTCACTTCTCTGTGCCTCAGTTACCTCCTCTGTGGAATGGGGATTAAGACTATGGGCCCCATATGGGACATGGATTCTGTCCAACCTGATTAGCTTGTATCTACCCCAGTACAGTGCCTGGAACATAGTAAGGGCTTACCACATACCGCTGTTATTATTAGAAGGGGACAACCTGATTACCTTGTATCTACCTCAGTGCTTAGAACAGTGCTTGGCGCATAGTAAGCGCTTAATAGGTACCGTCATCATTATTATTATTCTTTTCTGTGAGGGTGTTGGGGTGTGTGTGTGTTTTAAGCATAATCAAGGGAAACTTAACCCGCAGCTTTCTGACTTCATTTATATTCAAATCGTTAAAGTATTTTGATATTCAAAAAGCTAGTAAAGATATTACAATTCATTGTCACCGCCCATAACGATGAGAAATTGCAGCATACCACAAACAACTCAGATATGAGAGTTTCAGGTTTTGAGTGTTGTATTCTAAACTTGGGCAGACACCCTTCTTCCCATCCCCGAGTTGTAATGATCATTCTCCCTTTTGGCTACAATCTAGTGTTGGGTACTTGAGAAAACATAGGAAAAATGTGGTTCCTGCCCTTAAGAAGCTTATGCCTTGTGAGTGTTAGATGTGGGTATAAACTGCTTCACCCTCGTAGATGACTTTTATCTTGCTCCGAAACGACTTGAAAGATTATCATAAATCCCCATGTATATAGCACAGGAGAAGAACCAAAAGGAATGGAGCCGTATTTCTGTTCTCTAGCTGGACAGCAGCTGGATTCATTTCCCTTATTTAACTAAAAAAAAAGAAATCCACCAGTGTAAGAGATGCTTGTTTTGTTTTGTGTAATCTCATGGCCTCAGTGTCAGTCTGAGCCCGACCAGCCACTCGTGGTCATTAGAGATCCCAGAACTGCAGCATGTGCAAGTATAAGGTCATGTCTCCTGAGCCAAAGCAAAGCCAAGGCCTGAAACCCACCTCTCCTACCCTTTTCCTTGAATTATAACCTCAGTCCTCCGTCGCTTCAGGGCACAACCACATTTCAGATGGGGCAGTTACATTCAGTAGAATTGGTAATTTTGGCTTGTTGTTTTTCATTTTTCTTCTCGGTCAAGTTACTGTGTATCGTTGTCCTAGAAAGGAAGAAAACGAAACAGCAGGTAGAGGGGGCAACATGTCACAGATGCATCCATTCTTTCCGTGGTATTTATCGAGGGCATATCGTGGCAAAGCACTGTACTGTAAAGGCTGAGAAAAATAAAATAAATTGTGGTATTTGTTAAGCGCTTACTATGTGCCAAGCACTGTTCTAAGCGCTGGGGGATACAAGGTGATCAGGTTGTCCCTCGGGGGCTCACAGTTTTAATCCCCATTTGACAGATGAGGTAACTGAGGCACAGAGAAGGTAAGTGACTTGCCCAAAGTCACACAGCTGGCAAGTGCATGGTAAGTGATAATAATAATAATGGCATTTGTTAAGCACTTACTATGTGCAAAGCACTGTCCTGAGCCCTGGGGAGGATACAAGGTGACCAGGATGTCCCACGTGGGGCTCACAGTCTTAATCCCCATTTTACAGATGAGGAACTGAGGCCCAGAGAAGTGAAGTGACTTGCCCAAAGTCACTCAGCTGACAGGTGGCAGAGCCGGGATTCAAACCCATGACCTCTGACTTCCAAGCCCAGGCTCTTTCCACTGAGCCACGCCGCTTCTCTTCTTAGATACGGTTCCTGGCCCCCGGCCCCCAAAGGGTCAGTCTGAGAATAAGTGGGGAAACAGGGCTGGGGACAGGCAGGTAAGGAAAGAATGAAAATGCAATAAGGAAAAAAAAAGACTAAGGGACACCCACTCCACTGGGGACCTCAATCGCTCCCAATCTCAGCCCTGTGCCAGTGACGACTCCTAAATCTACCGGCCTAGACCTCTCTCTTTCGGTCTCCCATTTTCTCCTGCCTTCAGGATATCTGTACATAGATTTTCGGCTGACACCTGAAGTTTTAACAGATCCCACACTGGACTTCTCTTCCCACCCGTATCGTAATAATAATGATGTTGATATTTGTTAAGCGCTTACAATGTGCAAAGCACTGTTCTAAGTGCTGGGGGGATACAAGGTGATCAGGTTGTCCCTCATGGGGCTCACAGCCTTCATCCCCATTTTACAGATGAGGTCACTGAGGCCCAGAGAAGTGAAGTGACTTGCCCAAAGTCGCACAGCTGCCAAGTGGCGGACTCTTTCCACTGAGCCACGCTGCTTCTCTATCCCCGCCTCCCAACTTTGCCGTCGTTATGAGCAGTGTCACCGCCATCTGTCTCACAAGCTCGCAACCTTGACATTATCTGCGACTCACCTCTCTCTGTAAACCAGCGTATTCAGCCGGTCACCGAATCCTGTCCTTTCTACCATCACAGCATCTCTAGAATATGCTTCTTCCTCTCTATCCAGATCGCTGCCACGCTGGTCCAATGGAGTCAGAGGTCATGGGTTCAAATCCCCGCTCTGCCGCTTGGCAGCTGGGTGACTCTGGGCAAGTCACTTCACTTCTCTGTGCCTCCAAATAAATAGAATCAAGATAATGTTGGTATTTGTTAAGCGCTTACTATGTGCAGAGCACTGTTGTAAGCGTTGGGGTGGATACAGGGTCATCAGGTTGTCCCACGTGAGGCTCACAGTTTTTAATCCCCATTTTACAGATGAGGTCACTGAGGCCCCGAGAAGTGAAATGACTTGCCCACGGTCACACAGCTGCCAAAGGGCAGAACCGGGAGGTAATATTGGTATTTGTTAAGCGCTTACTATGTGCAGAGCACTGTTCTAAGCACTATCCCGTTAGAAACTAGCATGCGTACTTTGCTCCTCTAATACCAACCTACTTACTGAACCTCGATCTTAGCTCTCTAGTCATTGACCCCTTGCTCACGCTTTCCTGCCCGCAGCCCCCTTCCCCGTCGTGTCTGACAGATTATCAAGCCTCCCTGTCTTAAAAGCCCTACTGAAACCACATCTCCTCCAGGAAGCCTTCCCCGCCTTTCCTCTCGTCTCCCTACCGCATTCTCCCCATGCCCTTAAGTTTGTACTCCCTAAGCTCTTCGGTAATAATAATAGTTGTGGTATTTATTTAGCATTTACTGTGTGCCAGTCACTCTGCTAGGCACTGGGGTGAATGCGAGCAAATGGGCTTAGACACAGTACCCGCCCCTTATGGGGCTCGCAATCTCAATCCCCCTTTTCCAGCTGAGGTAACTGAGGCCCAGAGAAGTGAAGTGACTTGCCCAGGGTCACGCAGCAGACAGGTGGCGGAGGCAGAATTAGAACCCATGACCTGCGGACTCCCAGGCCCGTGCTCTATCCGCCACGCCATCTTGCTTCGGGTGCTTGGATGCGCCGCCTCCTCTCCACCCCACCGGCACTTCTGTACATGTCATTCCACTCCATTTCTTCCCCTTACCTGTAATTTACGCTAACGTCTGCCCGTCCCACTGGACTGTAAGCTTCTTGGAGGCCGGATCGGCTTCCCAGCTCCATTGGACCCTCCCACGGGCTTGGTGCAGTGCTCTGGACGCAGTAAGTGCTTAGTAGATACCATTATTTAATCGATTCAATGCACTAAGAGCAATATTGCGGCTAGAGGAGCGGGGTTTCGGGCTCCTTGCCACTCCGGTGTCTGACAGTTGGAACCACCTATGTCCTGAAGGTTTAACTGGCCTGTTGCTGCTGCTCCACCCTCAGCCCGACCCCGCGAGGCTGGAGAGGTGACGGGCCGATGGGTGTCCCGAAGGTGGAGGGAGCCGGCGGTCCCTGTCACGGGCCTCGGAGGCCTGATGGTACCAGGGACTAGCGGGGCCTGACGTCTGTCTCCGTGTGCCTCGTGACTATGTAAGGTTATCTCGACCGCTGTGATTACCATCAAGCGATCACATATTCTTAGCGATAATAGCAATAATAATGAATTAACCATTTATTTTGGTGCCGGGCCTGTGCCGGGATAGACCTGATGCGGTCAGATCGTACACAGTCCCAATCCTATAGGGAGCTCACAGTCTCGGGCGGAGGCACAATAGATATCGAACCCCCATTTTAAAGAGGAGGAGCCGGAGGCTCAGAGAAGCACGGTGACTTGCTCAGGGTCACCCAACAAGCAGACGACGGAGGCAGGATTCAGACCCGGGTCTCCTGACTCCCAGTCCTCCGTTCTTTCCACTCCACCACGCTGCTTCTTCCCTAGCCATTTCACAGCTCCCGAGATTGGATGTGTTCTTGCACAGAAAACCTTCACGGCAATGACCGACTGGTTTTCTCTGTGTGGGAAAGACCACTCTGTCAAATTGGGTTCAGCGCGGGGGCTTGGGAACTGGTTATTCATTTATATAAATGCCTGGTGAAGCAGTGATCTACCAAACTGTTAATTAGCAGGTAGCTCCCATTCAGAATTTCCAATCCTGTTATGTGTGGGCTCTGAATCATTTTTCTGAATCCTCCACTTCTTTGTAAGTGAAATATAACAGCGTATATTATATTTGTCGGGAGAATGCTGGGTAACCTTCGAAGGAAGTCTCCCGATCAGGAGTGGGAAAGTCTTTCCTCATATGTAAATCTTTGGGACTCACTCAAATGTTGGCTACTTCAAGCATGAGTTGCCTTGGCCTGTATTTTATGACGTCATCAATCCAATAATTCCAGGAGGGCCTCAAGTATGGATGCGTCTGAGTGAAGGCCCGCTACTACCAAATCAGACCAAGATGATGATTGAAAAGAAAAATGAATCCAGAAAAGAGCCCCGGCTTGGGAGTCAGAGGTCATGGGTTCGAATCCTGCCTCTGCCACTTGTCAGCTGTGTGACTGTGGGCAAGTCACTTTACTTCTCTGGGCCTCAGTGACCTCATCTGTAAAAGGGGGGTTAACTGTGAGCCTCACGTGGGACAACCTGATTACCCTGTATCTACCCCAGCGCGTAGAACAGTGCTCTGCACATAGTAAGCGCTTAACAAATACCAACATTATTATTATTATTATTTCTCCTGGCTAACTTGCCATTTGCCACTTCAGTGAGAAGAGAATATGCTGATGGGTTTTTGGCCTAAAGATCCTGAACGTTATTTTAATACTGTCTGTATTGAAACCGTATCCATAGTTTAGCTCTTCCAGGATGACGGATCACCCCAAATACTATCAGCGCCTTCTTGAGGTTTAAATCACCTGTTCCCTGTGGGCATATGCAGCCCCACTCCCACACCTTCGACCACCGACCTTGGCAATACTGAGTGAACCTGCGCTCTTAGAGGGTCTTGGGTTTGTTTTGCTTTACATAGACATTTTTCTAAAAAAAAGTTGACCAGGGTTGTCACTCCCTTTCTCCTCCCTCCCCCATTTTTTAATACTGGATTGCATCGGTAGACTTAAAAGTCTTGAACCCAGCCTCGCCATACAAGAATTCATTTAACACTGCCTTTCTCACAGGGCGTCCTTAGCGTGAGGAGAGGAACACGTATGTTTCTTTCATCTGTGGGCTTAGTTTGCGGTCCTCCGCAAACATTGTGCCTGAAATGCTTAAAAGGTGAGAAGGGGAGCACTTGGGAGCCAGAGGCCTAGGTAATTATAATGTGGCACTTACAATGTGCCAAGCACTAGGGTGGATACTAGATAATCTGGTTAGTTCCAGCCCCTGGCCCACATGGGGCTCACAATCTAAGAAGGTGGAGAGTAGCTGTTTGCTCCCCATTTTACAGCCGAGAAAACTAAGGCACAGAGAAGGTGACTTGTCTAAGATCACACAGCAGGCAAGCGGCAGAGCCGGGATTAGAACCCAGGTCCTCTGACTCCCGGGCCCGTGCTCTTTCTACTAGGCCACACTGCTTCTTGATTTTCTTGATTTGGTCTCGTACTGACGTTGCCTAGCTGATATTTAAGGTCCACTCTTTAGCATCTTCAATATACTTAGCTGGCTCATTTTTAGATCTGGAATAATAATGTTGGTATTTGTTAAGTGCTTACTGTGTGCAGAGCACTGTTCTAAGCGCTGGGGTAGATACAGGGTCATCAGGTTGTCCCACATGAGGCCCACAGTTAATCCCCATTTTACAGATGAGGTCACTGAGGCCCAGAGAAGTTAAGTGACTTGCCCACAGACACACAGCTGACAAGTGGCAGAGCCTGGATTCGAACTCATGACCTCTGACTCTCAAGCCCGTGCTCTTTCCACTAAGCCACGCTGCTTCCCATAATATTACTCCCCTTATACAAAGTAAAACGATTTACTCAATTCCCTCTTCATTGACGTTTCTCGGCACCAAGCTCAGTGTCAAGTAAGGCTCACCTGCACTTTAAAATGTTGCTGCCTTTATGCCGTTTTTAATAATAGTGGTATTTAACTGCCTACTATGTGCCAGGCTCTCTACTGAGCACTGAGGTGGAGGCAAGCAAATAGGATTGGATGCAGGTGTGTGATTTTAGGGCAAGGCCACTTCACTTCCCTGTGCCTCAGTTACCTCAGCTGTGAAATGGGGATTAAGAGTGTGAGCCCCATGTGGGACAGGGACTGCCCTGATTAACATTGCCTGGCACATGGTAAGTGCTCAACGAGAACTATTATTCTTTTTATTTTAACGGATCCGAAGTGGTGATGACGATTCCTTTATTTGCTTCCTCAATCTAGGTATCGGCCCAGTAGATCGTCTTGTCAACCCAGTTGTATCATTATTTGTGGTTTCTGTGAAAACCTTCATCTAATTTTCACCCCTGTAATGGTACCTACATTTCTCTGACTTCTCTCTTAGCATGCCAAGAAGGAGACACGTCACCTAGCCCTTCTCCGAAGTAATTCCGGTTTAGAATTACTAGGAAAGAGACTCCCTAGAGGAGATTGCATGGAATCACATTAGTTGATTATATTGTTGAACTCCTCCAAGCGCTTAGTAGGGTGCTCTGCACACAGTAAGTGTTCAGTACATACAGTTGATTACTTTTTTGAAAAGCCAAAGGGTTAAGTGGGTGAAAGTTGCTCGGGGCCCGGTGCACAAAATCCAGTGTCAGTAAGGTGACGTGGCGTGTCCAGAGCAAGGGGAATGAAAGGAAGTAGTAGCCAAATAGGGTGTCCCTCGGCCACCTGGGCCAGAGAGTAGCACACCACAACCTGCTCTGTGGCATGTCAGTTCCTAGCTGCTGGTCGGCCACGACACCTTCCATGGTCCCTGCTGCTTGGTTTTAAAAGCTCCAGCTTCTTGGTCAGGAAGAGAAGGCGAAGTGGGTCTCCAGAGTAAAAGCAGAAACTTCAGAGCTGAGGGACGAGTGTCGGTGACTGACCTGATTCCACAGGCAGTGCATAGGGTTGACCTCCTACTTGAATTTCCCCTGGATCTGTACCGAACATCCCGATGGCTTGTTTGCAGCAGGAGATTAAAAATTGCAGGTTTTCAGTGAGAGTGTACTTTGCTTCTAAGGATTTCAGAGTGATGTCAGATAGTCTAGAGCCGGGGCTACTTACTGAGGATAAACGGCACACATCTTTTTGCCGTGCCATCTTGAAATTTGGGGCACGAAGACACTAATTCTGGGAACTTCTCTTTGCCATCAGAAAATGGATGTGTTGCATCAAATTGAGCATGTCTAGTCATGTTGCTGTAATCAGTTTTGAGACTAAGAATGGGTTCCCCCTAATTCCTGCCTTTCAGAAGGCCTATGCGCAGCTTTGAATGAATAGACTTGGCCGGGTGTGTTCCAAAACGATCCCTCTCGTCGACATCAGTTTCTTTCCATCCTGACACTGGGGAGAAACTAAATCACAAATGTCTGCCTGGGTGTGCCTTTGTATTTTCAGTCTAGAAGACATTATGGACTATTTGGGATTGCTAAAATTTCTCTACTTGGAGAAAATTTGGAAGAGTACAAGCCCTGTTTATCCTCCTGTTTCCTTGACAGTAAGTAGAAATGACCAAGGGACCATTCAGCTAGTGTCTTTTTAGGAGAGGGGGCAAAGCTAGTGAGTTGCTTGAAACTTTATTAGGTGTTCTGTTAACATTTTCCCATCCCAGGAGCCCTCCAGAAGTTCAGCATCTGTCTGAGACCTCAGAAAATTGGTATGGGCAGATCTTTTCATTCTTGTTAGGCCCTGCAGTGTTAAAACTCAACCCCCCCCCCCCAAAAAAAAACTTGTCCTGCGTTTCAGCCTAGAAACTTGTTAATTGCCAGGGACCTTGCCTGTTTCATTTGCTTTTACACTGCTACTAGAGTATTCTGCTCGTGTGAACACTTGATGTAAAAATTCAGTTTAAATGTGTTTTTTTTTAAATGGTATTTGTTAAGCAATTACTATATGCCAGGCACTGTACTAAGTGCTCGGGTAGAGACAGGATAATCAGGTTGGATACAGTTCAGGTCCCACATGGGGCTCACGGTCTTAATCCCCATTTTATAGACGAGGTAACCGAGTCACAGAGAAATTCAGTGACTTGCCCAAGTTCACGAAGCAGATAAGCGGCGGAGCCGAGATCGGAAAACAGCTCCTCCCGATTCCCAGGCCCACGTGCTATCCAATATAGGGAGCGTTTTTGTTAGAAATGGCAGAAAGATGACAATCAGAAATGGGGTGGACAGAAAATAGCCCAATCTGGCCTGCCCTAGCCATGACCCGGATGGATTTCCACGACTGTGCTGATCGGAACAGAGTGGGATTCTGAAATTCTGAAAGGGGCGGGGAGAGGGGATGAGGGGTGCTCTCCCTCTGTGCATTTGGTTTCTACGTGTAACGACAAGTCCCAGTGGCCAGTGGAGGTAACCGGTCTGTGTGAAGTCACTGTGCATTTACAGCTGCATCCCGCTGGCCTGACCGTGCCTGCTCTTCTCACCCATTTTCCCTGTATTCAATGAGAAGAGGTGGGAAGGGCAAGAGGGAAGCCCCCGGAAGTGTCAGAAGGACTCAGTCAAGCTCAGCTTTAGCCCGCTTGTATGCTGACCCAAGCCTTTCAGTCAGTCAGTCGCCATTACTCAGCGCCTTCTGGGGAGAGAACAGTGGACCCTGGAGTTAGGAGACATGTTCCCATCCCTCACGGATTTTAGAATCTAACAGGGCAACAGGCAGTAAAATAATTTACAGGCAGGTGGAAGAAGGAAAAAGGGATATGTGTGTGCGTTAATGCTGAAGCAGTATGGCATGGAAGGCATGTGATCCTCTCAGAGGTTCTAAGCACATCAGTTCCCAGAAGGCACCAAAGTGACAGTTGGAATGACCTGGGGTGGGGGAGGGGGAGAGGAAGTAGATATTAAATGGGGAAGACTTCCTGGAAGAGAGGTGGTTTCAGAAGGGCTTTGAAACTGTGGAGAGCTGTGGTCTCTGGATTTGAAGGCCGAGGGAGCTTTAGGGAAAGACACGAGCAAGAGGAAAGTGGCAGGAGAGATGAGAATGAGATCCAGTGACTAGGTTAGCTTGAGAGGAGTGAAATGGGTGAACTGGGTGGTGGTGGGAGGAAAGTGGACTATGTAGGAGGGAGAGGGCCTTGCAGCTAATGGTCAGAGACTTCGGCCTGACGCG
The DNA here is from genome assembly GCF_004115215.2 of Ornithorhynchus anatinus. Classification (NCBI taxonomy): domain Eukaryota; kingdom Metazoa; phylum Chordata; class Mammalia; order Monotremata; family Ornithorhynchidae; genus Ornithorhynchus; species Ornithorhynchus anatinus. Next base: position 22,016,389 of record NC_041751.1, read on the forward strand.
ATGAGGAGTGGGCAGCGACTGGCCGTTTTTGAGGAGAGGGGAGAAGGATCAGCCAGGGAAGGAAAGAGGAGAACTGCTTCAGTAAAACCAAGGTTTCCGGAAGAAGGGACTGATCCACAGTGTTGGAAGCAGCCTAGAGGCCGAGGAAGATTTTGCATGCTCATTGGCAACCTTGGAGAGAAAATGGCCTCAGTGGAGTGAAGAGGGCAGAAACTGTATCTTTGAGGGTCAAAGAGAGCTGTCTGAAGGCTGACGGGGGAGGAGTTACAATAAAGTGCATGTTTGAAAAAGAAGAGAGTGTGGGAGTAAGCTGGTACATGATTTAAAAATGGGGATGATTCCTTTTTTGAGTCCCAGTAGCTGAGGTGACATTGAAGTGGGTCGAAGCCATCTTGGGCTGGAATCGATTCCGTGATGACCTAAGCTTCCCTTGTTGTACTGTACTCTCCCAAGAGCTTAGTACAGTGCTCTGCACACAGTAAGCGCTTCATAAATACCGTTGATTGAGCAGTTGTCTTCAGGCTCCTCCAGCTTCAACACCTTTTTGGGCTCTTTAATTATAAATAGTGTACAAAATGCCATCCAAATGCCTTAAAAAGCAGAAATAGCATGCCTTCAATTTCTGAAGAATTGGAGGACTACACATTAGGCATTAGAGAAGCAGCATGGCTCAGTGGAAAGAGCTTGGGCTTCGGAGTCAGGTCATGGGTTCGAATTCCGGATCTGCCACTTGTCAGCTTTGTGACTGTGGGCGAGTCACTTAACTTCTCTGGGCCTCAGTTCCCTCATCTGCAAAAGGGAGATTAACTGTGAACCTCACGTGGGACAACCTGATTACCCCGTATCTACCCCAGCGCATAGAACAGTGTTCTGCACATAGTAAGCGCTTAACAAATACCAACATTATTATTATTATTAGGCATTTTGGAGTTTCATTTTGCCAGGGATTCCGTTAGCAAATCTGGTGAAGCCCGTGTTGATTTTATGTTTTGGAAATCGAACCTTTATGTTGTCCGGTGTGGACAATCGATTGTCGATCACATACCTCCCGTGTGTTGGTTATCTGCAATACAGGTGGTAGAAAAGTTTTGGGATTAGTTAGTTCTCTGATGCTGTAAGAGTGCACACTTAAGGTTTGGTGAAAGAGAGATGTCTAAATGAGGTACGATTGAAATGAGGTACGATTGGGTACGATTGAAAGAAGCCGTATAGGCAGCAGGGGAATAAGAGACCCCGCTGACCAACAGAAGCATTGGGAAGAGAGATTTATTTTATTTTATTTTATTTTTTTTAAAGCTACAGTCTCCTCCCCGGCACCCGAATTTCTGGAATGACTGCTTCTTAGGATAAGTAGGTAGTTTGGAGTCCAGGCCCATTCCCTGCATGCCTTCTTTCTTCAGATCACGTTGAAATGGTGAGTAATCAGCATTTAGTGAGTACCAACCCTGTGCTACTTAACTTACTCAGTTGGAGTTGACCTTTGTTCTCTATCTGTTTTTTTTTTTTTTGTACTCTGCTTTTCCCATTTCGGTTATTTGATCTCTGTCCCTGTCAACATCACATCCACTTCTTCAGTGCTCAGCCCTGCCCCATGAGCTTTTTGGACTCTTTTTAGTAGTCGATGAAGATGATTCCCAGCTCCACGGTGGTCCGTGTGGGTGAACGGACTAATTGCCTTTTGATGGTCTGAGCCTCGGCCTCACCACCTCTGGATACCATTCTCGGCCGTACGCAGTCGACTTTGCTTTCGTGCCTCACTTTCCTCGTCTATAAAAATACTTACAGGAGTGTGGCGAAGGCGATCCCCCCTCTAGTCTGTAAATCGTTAGAGGCAGGGAAAGCGGCTGCTGATCCTGTCGTACTCTCCCAAGCGCTTAGTACAGCGCTCCGCACTTAGCGCTCAGTAAATACCATCGATTGATCCAACTGAACTCTGTTGAGCTCTCTGCAAGTAGAAATGCCACATAGGTGCAGAGTCGTTGCCCGTATTACATGTAAATAGACACGTCTCAGACTGGGCGGCTCTCCCCTTCCCCTGCTTTCTTCTCCTGAACTTCTCCAGAATTCATCCAGAAAAATCAGTGCTATCTTCACTATCCAGGAGAAGTAGAACGGGCTGAATGGAAGAAGGCTTTTTTGTAGGCTCCAGTGCAGGGCTATCAGGGAGAAGGTGGGGAGAAAGTCGAGGGAACTGGAACTCACCAGGGGAGACTGGGTGGTAGGGGAATGGGAGAGAGGAAAACAAGAGGAGGAGGAAGAGGAAAGCGTGCCCTGTGGCCAATGATGCCTGCGACTGGCAAATGCTTACCCTCGATAGTATCCAAAGCCACGAACGCCAGGCCAGAGAACAAAACAAGCCTTTCCCCATCATAATCGTGGGAGACTTTCTGTAGGATCTGGGGTCAGTGTGATGTTCCCTGAATGTATCACTTGGTGGTACTCTGATCTCATAATTCATTTTGGCTGAGGAACTTTGATATTCCTGCCTTAGGCTGTGGGTCTTGCTCTCCTCCACAAATTTTTTTTGTTTTGTTTTAGTCTCATTTTGAAGCCTTAAAAGTGACCTGTAGTAAGATTTTTTTTTTTAAAATGTCCTGGCTTGGACTTTAGCAGGGATTCAAAAGGGGCAGGAGGAGTCCAAGTGTTTTGGACAATCTTGGGTGAGTTATCTAATCAATGGTATTTATAGAACGCTTCCTGGGTACAGAGCACTGTAATAACTGCTCGGGAAAGTACTGTACGACAGAGCTGGTAGGCATGTTCCCTGCCCACAAGGATCTAACTGTTTCCTACTTCAATTTCCTCTTATGAAATAGAGAAAACCTGTCTTTGGCCACTCTACCATCCTTCTGCTTATCCCCTAAAGCACCCGTAACATATTCAGGTACCTTGAACTCCCTGGAATGAGTTGAGTACCGAGTGGTTCTGCCGGATCGCAAGCTCCTCGAGAGCAGGAATAATGTCTACTAATTCTACCGTACTCTTAGCACGGTCATTTCTGCATTAGAGAACAGTGCTCCTCACACAGTTGACACTTGATGAATATTATTGATCGGTATTCTCAAAGGACAATGAGCTGCATTTCAAAGCACCTGCAAGGGACACCTCAAAATTTGGAGCTCAGGTCTAACCTGAGGCCTTGAAGCCAGTGACATTTTAGTTTTCTCTATATGTTCTCTTCAGGCCCTATAGCCCACTGGGAATGGGCCTGAAGAGAACATATCCAACAGACAGTTACTCTCTCCCCACCCCCTTCAAAGGCTTATTGAAGGCATATCTCCTCCAAGAGGCCTTCCCTAGCAAAGCGCTCTTTTCCTTTTCTTCCACTCCCTTCTGCATCGCCCAGACTTGCTCCTTTTATTCATCCCCACTTCCACCCCCACGGCACTTACACACATATTCCTAATTCGTTTATATTAATGTCTGTCTCCCCCTCTAGACTCTCCGCTCATTGTGGGCAGGGAATGTGCCTGTTATACGCTCCCAAGCGCTTAATACAGTGCTCTGCCCACAGTAAGCACTCAGTAAATGACAACCTGATTCCCCTGTGTCTACCCCAGCGCTTAGAACCGTGCTCGGCACAAAGTAAGCGCTTAACAAATACCAACATCATTATTATTATTAGTAGTAGTAAATACGATTCGATTTATTGAATGCATTCTATTAAGCACATTGAATTAACCCATCACTTTTCTCCTGGAAAATCTCCAAGTGCTTCATAAAAGTCTCATTTAATCTGACATCTTTGGGAGCTCAGAATGGGTAAACTATCCGGAGAAGCAGCGTGGCTTAATGGAAGGAGCACGGGTCTGGATTTTAATCCCTGCTCAGACACTCGCCTGCTGTGGAACCTGGGGGAGGTCACGTAACTTCTGTGCCTGAGTTTCCTTATCTTTAAAATGGGGGAATAAATGCCTCTTCTTCCCCATAGAGTGTCAGCCCGTTGTGGGACGGGGACTGTGCCTGACGTGATTATCTTGTATCTCTCCCAACACTTTAATACAGTGTTTGCTTGACGTGCAGTAAGTGTTTAACAAATACCACCGTTATCATTGTTATTATTAGTCTCATTTTTTTTTCCATCAAGGGAAACTGAGAAAAAGTGCTATTTTTGCAAGTAAGTGTAAATCCTTGTTTCCCCATTGGATTTTGCCCACACCAGCCCTGTCTCTCTCTTTATGTCGGCATCCCGATACTCTGATCTTCACTAAGCCATCGCCCAAAGAGAGTGACACCTCTCCCAATTTTTGCCCACCAGGCTGGTTGGTCTGCTGCTGGGGTCTCCCAGCAGCCCCCTGCTAGGTCTCATTGTTTGAACTCATGCCTCCCCATGCCTTTAAGTAGGTTTTTTTCTGTGTGCTCTCTGAGCTTGCAGGGACCTTGTTCTGGTCCTTTTACAGCAGCTGCTTGGGCTTGGCCTAGTGGCAAGAGCATGGGCTTGGAGGATGTGGGTTCTAATCCCGGCTCCAGCACGTGTCTGCTGTGTGACCTTGGGCAAGTCACTAAACTTCTGTGCCCCAGTTATCTCATCTGGAAAATGAGGATTAAGACGGTGAGCCCCATTTGGGACAGCCTGCTTACCTCATATCCACCCTGGCGCTTAGAACAGTGCTTGGCACATAGTAAGCGCTTAACAAATACCATCATCATTATTATTATCAGTGTCCATTCTTCAGACTTGTCTCGACAGACGGAGTTGTGATGCTTCGGTGCAGGTGAGTTGATTGTGTTCTTGACCTGTGACGTCGAATTTGGCTCTTAGATGGCACTGGTGAAACTGCTCCAGGAGCCGAACATGCTTTCAGGAGTTGGCCTTGCTTTTGCTCCCCCACTTAAAGGGGAATTTCAGCCAAATGCCCAGGAAGCCCAAGAAGGAGCAGAGGGGGATAAATTGTCTTTTGCCCCGATGGTGGGAAGGTTCTTGATTGATTGATTGATCAGTCAATCTCTTGTTTCAAGTCTTATTTTGCAGATAATGAACACTAACTTGAAGTGGTTACAGTCTCACTCTTGAGGTGACTCTGTTGACATCTGAACGTTCTAGAAAATCTGCAGTTTTCTGTCTCCTCAAAAAGAATGCTTAGTTTTCCCTTAGGATGCATTCCCGTATCCATTCTGGGAATTGAAGAGCATTCTTCCAACAATGCATGTCTATCTGAAAAGGACATGATGTCAGAAGAAATCTCATTATCATTGGATGAATTTTCCATATTGTTGGGTTTGTCAGGAACATAACCAGGAGGACTTGGGTATATTTTACAAATCCTCAGAGAGGAACTGTATTTTCCCTCTCAGTTAAGTAGATAGCATGTACCCTGGTGGTTGGTGAGTGCTATACGATGATAGTAACTGATAATATAGCTGGTTTTTTTTTTTTTTGTGCTGGGAACATGTTTATAATGGGTGTTTTCCTTTTGTCAGTAACAGGCCATCCAGGAAAAGACACATCTTTGTACAAATAGCTTCATCTTTTAAGACAAGAAGATACTTATAAAAATACTGAGTTGTAAGTAAGCCACTTCCTTTTTATAAGAATCATTTTGCTCTCACTTGTTCATGTTTTGACTCCCACCCCCCCGTCATTAAAGTCTATTGTGAATGGCTTATCAGTCAATTAATTGGTGGTATTTATTGAGAGCTGAGGATAGGAATATGACGTCTAAGTGCCGAGGTGAGGACTGTTGGACTGACATTACTAGGGTGTTGTGGTTTATTCAGGGAAGGCTTGCTGAAGGTTAGATTTTAGGAGGACGAAGAGAGCTGTGATCCGGTGGATTTGGGAGAGGACGGAGTCCCAGGGAAGGGAGTGAGTGAGGCAAGGAACTGTGAGAAGGTGAGGTTGGGAGGAACAAAAGATGGGGATTTGGGGAGGAGCAGGTAAAGAAAGCCGATATATAAGATAGAAAGAGCTGGCTGAGACTTTGGAGCCAGTTGTAAGGATTTTTTGCTGGAAAAGCAGTGGCAGAGCTGGTGTAAAGTAAAATAAAGAAAGATTTTGCTGGGTAAGTAAATTTAAGTAGACAGGATCACCAAAAATAATTTTTACTGGAGGGGAAAACGTTTTAAGTGTGCTTCTGCAAAGACATGTGTCTGTTTACCCCTTGTCTGGTCTAGCTTAACTTAATATGGCATTGAGTTAAGGAATCAGTTACCTGGCTTCTAGTCGTGGCTCTGTCACAGAGTAAATCATGTGAGCATGGATGCATCAGTTCTCAGTGTCTCAGTTTTTTCTTCTATAAACTGGGTATGCCTTTATCTACTCTGCCTGTGTCTGTAAACGAAAAGGTGGTGTTTGAGCTTTTAGGAGGAATGCTCCTGTATATTCATAGTTGTATTACTGTAACGTCTGCTTTAAAACTATTTTATGAGATGGGAAAGGACGTGATGGCAGTGATGCCTTTTAGATAGGAAGTTAGAGTTAGGTTTACCTAAGATGACTTGGGGCTATACCTCTAGGTGTTTGATTTCTTATCTCTAAAATGGGGATACTCAAGGCACAATGAACAGTATTTGACCTTTACAAAGGGTTTTGAGATCTTTGGGTGAAGAGCTTTAGGTAAATACAAGGTAAGAAAATTGCTTGCATCCTGTATTATTTTGGATGACAGTCGGTGTGTCAAGCGTCACTGCTAAACTCAAACTTTATTCCTGGAAGGTAGTTTGTGATTTTTATTACCATCCTGAAAAGACAAATATATTTTCAACTTGGATTAGAGAAGCAGCATGGCTTAGTGGAAAGAGCACAGACTTGGGAGTCAGTGGTCGTGGGCTCCGCCACTTGTCAGCTGTGTGACTTTGGGCAAGTCACTTAACTTCTCTGGGCCTCCGTAACCTCATCTGTAAAAGGGGGATTACGACTGTGAGCCCCATGTGAGACAAGCTGGTGACCTTGCATCTACGCCAGTGCTTAGAACAGTGCTTGGCACATTGTTAACACTTAACACATACCAACATTATTATTATTATTGTCTTAATACAACATATGGGAATTTGTAAATAGTAAACACTTTCATGAGCTGTGTCGATTGATGATTGTGATGTAGCATTGACCTCAAACAGAAATCCAGAACTCCATGTTGGTTTCAAGAGTTCGAAAGTGAATGTAGCTCTAATCGTAGTGCAGTGGGGCCGAAGAGTTTAAAGCGAAACTGGGTCTGAGTCACGCCTCTTTTAGATCTGTATTTAGCAGGTGTTCACAAGTGGCGATCCTGTAAATGAGCAGAGGTGACTTAGGGGATGCTGCCTTAGTGTAAGCGCTTAATAACTGCCATTATCATTAGCTAAAATTCAGAGGTTTCAACTTTTCAAAATAGTTTTGATTTACTCGTTCGATTCCCAGCTTTTGTTTGCTTTTGTTCCATTCCTGGTTTGCTCTGTCACGATGTGGAAGCAGTTACCGGGAATACTGCCTCTGTTTCCTCCTTGCAGAGGTAACAGGTAAACTGAGGTGCTACGATGGGGGTTGAGACGCGGCGTTATTCATTCATTCATTCAATAGTATTTATTGAGCGCTTACTATGTGCAGAGCACTGTACTAAGCGCTTGGAATGAACAAGTCGGCAACAGATAGAGACAGTCCCTGCCGTTTGACGGGCTTACAGTCTAATCGGGGGAGACGGACAGACAAGAACAATGGCAGTAAGTAAAGTCAAGGGGAAGAACATCTCGTAAAAACAATGGCAACTAAATAGAATCAAGGCGATGTACATTTCATTAGAGAAGCAGCGTGGCATAGTGGAAAGAGCACAGGCTTGGGAGTCAGAGGTCATGGGTTCTAATCCCGGCTCCGCCTCTGGTCAGCTGTGTGACTTGGGGCAAGTCACTTGACTTCTCTGTGCCTCGGGTACCTCATCTGTAAAATGGGGATTAAGACTGTGAGCCCCACATGGGACAACCTGATCACCCTGTATCTACCCCAGCGCTTAGAAGAGTGCTCAGCACATAGCGCTTAACAAATGCCATCATTATTATTATTATTATTATCTGTGTCTCTTTATTTGAGGGCATATGTCCATATTTTTGCTTTAGAGTAGAGAATGTTTATGTATAATAGATGAGTTGTAAACCTAAAGGAAAGCTCAGCTTGTAAGAAATTGGGTTTACAAATCTTCAGACCCGACTGTGAGCCCGTCATTGGGCAGGGATTGTCTCTATCTGTTGCCGAATTGTACATTCCAAGCGCTTCGTACGGTGCTCTGCACATACTAAGCGCTCAATAAATACTATTGAATGAATGACTAACGAGTTTGAATTCCAACCACGACAATCTAGGCATCAAAAAAGAGAGAATAATGAAATTTAAATATTTTCACGAGTTTGGCTTGTGTCGCTTTGGATTCCGTCTTGAGACGAGGCTGTTAAACTGAGAAACCTTTAGAGCAGCCCTGAGTAAAGCCGGCAAAATAGCAAGGTCACCTGTGCCCTGCTTGTTTCACTTCCTTTCCTGGGCTTAGTCTACGGATCATCCTTACTTGGTATTCTCACAGACGATGGAGGAAGCCGTCCTGTTAGACGCAACCGTTCTGGATCTCCTCTTGCTCTGGTTCGGGGAGGGAGGCAGGGAGGTGGAGGAGTGGCCGAGGGTAGGCAGTTGATTGCACAAAGCCCAGAAAGTTAGGGAAGTTGCGCTCTCAAAGGATGGGCAAAAAAACTGTTGCCGAGAATTCTTGGGGAGGGCGTGTTGTGTGTGCGTGTGAGGGAAACTGTACAGCGTGTGGAGCTCCTGACGAGTCAGGGCAGCGGCGAGCACAGCAGAGGAGTGATGGAGCAAGAGAATGGCTGTTTCTTTTTAGTTGCTGACTCCACGGTTTTGTCAGCTGGCAGTCCACACAGCCTGAGGATTTGTGATAGTTCCTGGAGGGTGGGGGTGGTTGCTGGAGGTTAGGAGGGAAAGAAGGGGGAGGGACCCCCCAAAAAAAGGGAGTTTGGGGGGGGGCAGAGAGAGAGAAAATGCGTGTGCTTCCGGGGGGCGGGGACAACCATTCTAGGGCAGCAGTTCTTACCAGCTTTTTGTTATTAACCTGATGTAGTTGAGAGAGGAACTTTTCTTTTTCCTTCCTACCTGAAGACTTTTGCCAGAATCGAATGCTTTTGAGAAACAGCATTGCATACTGGAATGCTTGGGTGAATTCAGGAGACGTCCGGGCTGGCGGTTTCAGTGGAAAAGCTTAATTATAGTCATCTTGGAGGAGAAATTAATTACCGTCAGGGCTGTTAAATTACAGTAAACACTCAGTTATCTGGAAAGCTGGGGATCGGCTCCATTTTTTGGATAGCTTTTTATTTTGTCTTATCTCTTTCTGCGGGCTGAGAACTAGGGGGTGGTTTGAGACCTATTTCTGAGTCTCTGAACATCTCCATCGTGTCGGAAATGGGTCCCAGGCCTGGTTGCCCGCTCCAACCTCAAGCTGGGGACAGGTTAGGAGCAAACAAATTAGGAAATTAGGGCAGAAGCTGACATGGATTGGTCTCTCCTGGTCCCCATCTTTGGGTCAGAAATGGGGTTCAATTCTCTCATTCTGTAAGGGTGCTTGACTCTTGGGGGAGGGAGTTTATTCTTGCTTGCCCCGCTCAGGTCTGAGCCACAGGTAATGGACGATGTACAGTGACTTTGTGTGGGACAAAAAAAAGGTGGATTGATTGAAAATTGGTTAGCCGAAATCTGCATATGAGAGAACTTGCTTATATGTTGCTCTTCTCCAAAGTATTTGGAATATTGGCTTGATTTATTTTCTGTTCAGGATTAAAGCAGGTCTTGGGGAAGGTGCGCTGAATGACGCCGAGCTGTTTCTTGTTAATTTTGACTTTTATTTGATAAAACAAGTAAAGGATGGATACTTGGAAACCATTTTGGTTCAAGCTGATAACTTTTTTTTACATGATGCTGCCCCAGGGGGTAATTTATAATAATAATCATAATTATGGTATCTCTTCAGCGCTTACTATGTGCCAAGCACTGTTCTAAGCACTGGGGTAGGTACAAGATAATCAGGTGGGGCTCATAGTCTTAATCCCCATTTTACAGATGAAGGGACTGAGGCACAGAGAAGTGAAGTGACTTGCCCAGTGTCACACTCCTAAAAAGTGGCATGAAGTTATGGTACTGTAGTATGATTCAGGATGTTGGGATTTTAAATCCTTTCAGTTTTTATCTGTAATTGATATCAAGTACCTTAACCATCCAGAGATGGGATTATTACCAGAGAATATCTGATTAATTGCTGGACTGTGATAAACTAACCGCTTACTATGTGTCAAGCACTGGGGTAGATACAAGATCATCAGATCAGACAGACCCTCCCTCACATGAGGTGCACGGTTTAAGTAGAAGGGAGAACAGGTACTGAATCCCCACTTTGCCGTTGAGGAAACTGAGGCACAGAGAAGTCAAGCGACTTGTCCAAGGTCACACAGCAAGCAGTTGGCAGATCCGGGATTAGAACCCAGGTCCTCTGACTTTCAGGCCCGTGTTCTTTTCGCTAGACCACACTGCTTCATGTTGGATGGTTAGGTGGAATTAGACTCCATTGCAAGTAGCTGCCATTTTTTTATTTTTCCAGTGGCACCTTGATTAGATACTCACCGTTTGGTGAATTTGCAAGACAGCATTGAATACCAGACCATAAACCACTTCAAATGGTTTTAATTTGGTAGCCCTTTGACTACTTGCAATACCGAAGGATTTTAGACACATATTTTAAAGATGTGCTGCAGGCCGTTTTCTAATTAGCTGCGTGCCGACCAGTAACAATGAGGTACTTGTCTTTCGGTGTCTGCATCATAGCAAGGGTTGGTTAATGTAGCCTTTGACTGGCTTCGGATTGTAGACCAAACAGTGGGGACCCATCCCATCCCATCCGTTGACTCCATTCTCACTTCACCATGTTAAAAGAAGAAAACCATCGCTTTCGTTTCCCATCCGTCTTTTTGTAGGTTAAAATAAGTGTGTCTGCTCAAGCACAGTCATTAGAGGAGATTTCATTGTCATGATTAGCCTCTTCTTCTCTCTCCTGCTCCTACTCTTGGTAAATAATACTTGTCTTTCTGTCTCCTCCTTGGATTGTCAGTTCCTTGAGGGCAGTGTGTTTTTCCCTGGTGAATTATACTTCCCAAGCGCTTAGTACAGTGTTCTGCACACAGTAAGCGCTCAATAAATACAATTGAATGAGTGGAGTATTTTTTTTTTCCACCATCCTTCTCAAAACTGAGTTCCATTCCACTGAAGATCATTTGTCTTGGTAGTCTTTGTAAGCACTTCATAGTTACTGTTATCCAAGGTTAAAAAAAGTAGTTTTATCTATAATGATAATAAAAATCTCAGTATTTAAGCGCTCATATGTGCCAAGCCCTGTACTGAGTGCTGAGGTAGAGTCAAGATAATCGGGTTCCCAAGTGAGACACACACATAGTCTTAAGTAGGAGGGAGGACAGTTATTAACTCCCCTTTTTGCAGATGAGAAAACAGAGGCACAGAGAAGTTAAGTGATTTGCCCAAGGTCGCACAGCAGGCAGATGCCAGAGCCGCAATTAGAACCTAGGTCATCTGACTCTTTCCCCTAGGTCACCTTGCTTTTCTGTAAATTCAAATATCTGTTTGCCACAATTCTGCTCTAACAAAAGAGTTCTGAAAATCAGGTTGATTTTGTTAACTCTGGGCAAGCATATATTTTGGTGACGACTTTTTCTTTTTCAGGGAATTTGTACCTCAGAATCGAATCTGCAGTGAAAATGAGGACAAAGGCAGTGTTTCAGGGAGCTTGCAGGAGGGCAGAACGATTGTGGGGCTCTCTCCCAGTAATCCCACCCCAGAGCCCATCCAAGGACATTTTATGTCAGCATGACCACAGTTAGAATTTGGGGTCTTCCAAAAGTCCCCCATTCTGCTGCCATCCTGGAGAACCTAAAGCAAACCTTGGCATTCAAGTAGGCCATGTGAAGCAGTGCAGAACCCCCTGTACACCTGACTAGCAGCCAGGGACGCCCCCAAATTCACAGTCTGTGACCTGAAGTCCATGTTTGTGCAGCCTCAAACAAATGGCTTTTAGCGATCTCTGGAAAAAGGATAGCAAAGAAAGAAAATCAGTTGTAGAGCCGTATTCAAATCGCATCTCCTCCAAGAGGCCTTCCTCAACCGAGCCTCTTCTCCCACTCCCTTCTGCATCGCCCTTACACTTTATTCACCCCACTTTCAGTCCCACGGCACTTATGTGCACACCTGCAATTTATTTATATTAATGTCTAGACTGTAAGCGCCTTGTGGGCAGGGAACGTGTGCCCGTTATCCCCTTAGTGCTCAATACAGTGCTCTGCACACAGTAAGCACTCAGTAAACACAACTGATTGGTAAAATCGCCTTTTGTTGAATTGAAGATGAGGTTGCTTTTGCTTTATGCCATTAAGAAGAAAATTCGTTCAGAATTTAGTTGCAAGGAAGTGTCATTTAGCCCTTTCCCGGTTAGCTTTGTATCCATCATCATCATCATCAGTGGTTATGCGGTTTGTGAGTAGGTGTGATTCCTGTCATCAAGGGGCTCGCAATCTAGCGGATCCAGATTAATATAGTAACTGTGGTATTTGTTAATAATAATTATGCTACTCGTTAAGCACTTACTGTGTGCCAAGCACTAGGGTAGATACAAGTTAATCAGGTTGGCCCACAGTCCCTGTCCCACATGGGGCTCACACTCTTTAATTCCCATTTTACAGATGAGGGGACCGAGGCCCTGGGTGACTTGCCCAAGGTCCCACTGCAGACATGTTGGCAGAGCCGGGTTTAGAACCCATGACCTTCCGACTCCCAGGCCCGTGCTCTATCCACTAAGCCGCACTGCGTGCTTACTATGTGCCAGGCACTGTACTCGGCACCGGGGGAGATACAAGATAATCAGGTTACATACAGTCCCTGTGCCACATGGAGCTCCCCGAGGCACAGAGAAGTGATTTGCCCAAGGTTGCACAGCAGACAAGTGGTAGAGCTGGGATTAGAACCCAGGTCCTCTGACTCCCAGGCCCGTGCTCTTTCCATTGGGGCACATTGCTTCTTGCTTGAGCAGTATATTCTTGTGTAAAGGGATTGGACTGCTCCGCACAATATAGGCGTTACGTGGAGTTGGAGAAGAAAATGTGCATACGCACACGCATGTCTAGAGGCTTCGTATTTTTGGTGTGTCTGGTGTGTGTGTTACTTCTTGTTGAGCTGCTTTGATCGTCAAGGTTTCACTGGATATCTGCTCGTTGCTTTCTTAGTACCGGGACCTCAACCCACACAGAAAATTCCACGTCTGTAACCACCTGCAGAACCGTGTACATGTTCATACACCCCTCCTCTCCTCTTCAAACAAAAAAGTTTAGGTGATTAACTCCTGGATCCTCTAAATGAATAGGATCGGCAGCAGAGTTCGTTTTACGCTTGAGATGTGTAAAACAATTTCCAAAATGGCTAGCCCCTGAAAAAATTGTTCGTTATCAAGATGAGGCAGTTTGACCTTCTTAAGCCGTAAAAGCTTTTTTTGTCTATGGTTTGCAGCCAGAGTGAGCCTCATTTTTAGTGCTGAGCTATTTTCTGACACACTGAATGAATTCAATATGTTAACACTCCTGTAAGCCCCAGAATTGCTCGGCTGGCCCTTGCCCTGCCTGCCTGGTACTGGTTGAAAAGGTACCATTGTTAGTTTTGCAAACACTAGGTGATGTTTGTTTCCAAGGTGACCAATTCTATTGCTGCATTTAAGCAAGGGGAGGAGTTGGGGTGAAGTGGGGGGGGGGGTGGTTGGGGAGAGAACATTGTCCTTAAACACCTAAGAGCATCCTGTTCTGGTGACAAGGGTGTATGTGTGTATGTTTGTACGCAGGGAGCTGAGAGAGCAAACTTTAATTTTAACTTGGGTGAGTTCAGTACTTTGAAGAGGGTGGAGGGAGAGGAGGAATTAAATTAAAAGAAAAAAATCCGGCAGCCAGGTGCACAATTTAAAATGTGTAGGAAATAAATTAGAATGAAAGCAATTTTGATGAAGGTTGTTAGGCAGTGTATGGGTTTGGGTGTAGAAGTTTCAGATGACAAGGACCTTTGTAAAAGCAGCATCGATGCCTTGGAATGGAGCTGTTGAAATGATCAGTTTAAATTTGAAGGAGATATAATCTTTTGAGATCTGCATTATCAGCAAACATATTTAAAATAAAGAACCCTTGTTTGAGGGGTCTGGAATTGAGCAGACATCTATTTGGTCTATTTTTAGAGAAGTGTCTGGGAAAATGCACAATTCCAAGTTAAAGTTATTTAGGCCTGTTAAATTATTTAGTTTAATCAACACTTTGAAATGTTGATGGACCAATTTCTTAGACAACAGAAAGGTTAGAAGTAGAAGCTGAGAAGTTTCTTTGGACTTCGGTGAGTCGCTCAACTTCTAAAATGTCCATTTTCGTCAGTGAACAGATTTGTTAGAAAATAAAGTGTGCCCCCCTTTTTATTGGACATGGATGCTGTTAGCAGAACTTTGCCTTTTCTGTCCTATCAGGTTTAGTACAGTTCATACGCAGGTTTCAGTAAACATTAACCACTTTTATCAGGACTCCCAGTATGCTGAATGGTTAGCAAAGAGACTGTACAGAGAGACACAGATGAAAACGAACAAGTCCAAGGTCGAAAGGATGATAGAATTCGGAAAAAAATAGAAGTGTAGAGAAAAGACATTAGGTTTTGTGGTTTAGGGAAGAAAAAAAGGTCCTTCCCCTCCTTTAGGGAGAACGTACAGGTGTAATTCAAGGTTACCAGTTTTCCCTGGTGTTTTCATTTGCAGGGTGCAGTGCATTAGTTGAAATGTTTCTATCTTCCAAGAGTTACTACAGAGTGCGAAGTGGCCAGTGTGCAGATCTGTTATTTAATCAGAATTTTGTATAGGGCTGCCTTTTAGGATTAAAGGATTAGTTCCAGTAAAGCAGTAATATAAAGTACACTGTGAAGACTTTTGAGAATTTTGTGTGGGCTTTTCCTTTTGAACGAAGGTTGATTTCCTGCTCACTGGGTTAACATAGCAAGTCATAGTCAAATGCTCGTATAAATACATCTTTACATTCTGAGCATCAGCTGGAGTGTAAATTACACATTGTATTGCAATTATTTAATATTCTGAGGTCCGGGAGGGAAGTGCAACGGAAAACAACATCACCAGGCTACACCTGTTTTGGGAAATTCTGAATTTAGAATCTAAGCTGGGTTTTGTTGGGCTTTTTTTAAGGGCATTTTTCTCGTGGTAACTTTTAAAAATGTACAGTCTGAATTGAGTTATCTTTTAAAAGATAAAATGTGTGGAAAATCTGATCAACCACATTTTCCAATAGCCCGTCATCACCACGCCACCTCCTCGGGCCCCAGAACTTGGAAGGTAATGAAATCAACAAGAAGTTACCACTCGTTATGTCTTATTACTTCTTGTGAGGCGGGAGGGCATGTGGCTATTTGCAAGACTGCCTTTAACGACTGAGAAATTTTGATTTGTTAGCAATGGGGATGGAAATTTTTGTTCTGAAGGAGACAGGCATCTGAATAGGCTGATGAATCTGAACCATCAAATTGGGCTTCATTTAGCAAAGATTCTCTCAGGTTAATCCACTGGGTGTATTCGAATGGGTATATTTAAAAATCTTGATTTGTGGGTTTGTGGACACTGAAAATAGATACACAGAGTACTGGAGGGATATTTGATACAGAAGGGGTAGCTGCCTCTCTCAGCTAGTGTCTCAGTTATCCCGAGATGGGGTTGGTGTGTGTGCGTGCATGCGTGTGCATATTCCCATATATGTGCATATATGTAACCATACCTAGGGAGGCAGGGGAGGAGTGAGGAGATGGCACACTTATCAAAGGCCTGACCACTTACTTAAACCTTGAGAGCTAGGGGAGGTTAGGAAGGAAGGGTTCGCATGACTTCATGTAGAGGGAGCTGCGAAGGAAAGTCGATGTGTTTTACTATGACTAAAAACCAATGTGGTGTAACATAACCTAAGACTCAAATCTAGTTTTTTTCATTTACTTTTCATGTTGCCTTTCTTGAAACCTGACGGGGGTGGCTGGGAGAGCTGGGCGATAAACTGCAGATGTGTCAGACTAGGTTTGTGATGTCTAAAGTTTCTGGGTACACTGAGAACAAGGCAGAGTTCCCTGTCACTGGCTTCCCCCCCCCCCCCCCCCCCCCCCCGTGAGTCTCATGATGGATAACACCTTCTGCGGTAACAGAGAACTGCTGTCCGTCCGCGGAGCTAGAGCAAGGCCGAACAGCTGGGTGGAGCATCCTGATTGGCCGCGGCACCACGCTTGGAGGGGAGGAGAGGAGCTACTGCAGCATAAGTTAGCCAATATTCTTTCCTTGTACTTTGGCCTGCATCTCCATGCCTGAAGCCTTGTGCGGGGAGGGAGGGGATAGGCGAGATTAGTTAGAAAAGCAGCGTTTCCATCCGAGCTCTTCTCTTAAACCTGGGATAAGGCAATTTCTACTACTCCCATCTACCCCAACTACTCTATGCCAGCCAGAGTTATAGCCCTACTAAAGTTAGGCTTCTTAAAAAGACTTCCATCGTGGAGGTTTGGGAATCAATCAGTTGCATTTATTGAGCACTTACTGTGCGAAAAGCTCGGTCAGAGTACAGTATAACGAGAGCTGGTTAGTCATGTTCCCTGCCCACAATGAGCTTACGGTCTAGAGGGAATGTGTGGGGTTATTTTGTCGTCGTTCTCCTTTTTCCCCTGACCCCTCTCAGGCTACTTTTAAGTTATGATTTTGCTTTGAATTATGTACCCTGCTTTGAAAGTCCACAACGTATTTTAAGATTAATAACAGAAAGCTGCTTTTAAGGCTACCTACCGAAGGGAAGTTTAAAATGGAAAGAAATTTATAATTGTGTAGGAGATCAAATAGAGACCGAAAGCTCGTTGTGGGCAGGGAATGTATCTACCGTTTCTGTTGAATTGTACTCTCCCGAGGCCTTAATTGTACTCTCCCGAGGCCTTAATACCTTAATACCCTGCACACAGTAAATGCTCAATAAGTACGATTGATTGATTGAGAGGCCCGATGCACTTGGACCAGGAAGAGGTCACCATAGCATGGGCTTCTGGGCTGGATGTCAAGAGGTCCGAGTTCTGACCTCTTGCCCTGTGACCTTTGGTATCTCATTTCATCTAGGCATGTTTCCTCACCTGTAAAGAGGAATGATACTGCCTTTCCTCATGGCTTACCATGGCTCAGAGGAGGGGGCTTTGAGAAGACTAACATTTTTTCTATAATATAGTGGTATTTATTAAGCACTTACTAAATGCTCTACTGAACATAGGGCTACATCCAAGACTCAATCCCTGTCTCACTTGGGGCTCACAGTCTGAGGGAGAATACGTATCAGGTACTCATTTTATAAATGAGTACACTGAAGCATGCAGAAGTTAAGTGACTTGCTCAAGGTCCCACAGCAGGTAAGCGGTGGAGCTGGGATTAGAACCCAGGTTCTTTGGACTCCCAGGCCCGTGCCTGTGTCCATGTTTTATAGTCTTTAATTGTGGGGGAGAGGTAGGAGAGAAGGGGCCTGAGCTGGGAAAGGAGAGCCCTTCCCCTCGTTGTGGTTCAGACATGACTTTTCTTTCTTGGTCTTTTCAGCTTTACTACATTTTTGAACCTCAGCTTGGTGGATCTTTTCAGGAAAGTAGATTTTTTCCCCCAACTGGCTGCTGCATTCCCCTGGGCTGTTCCTCATAATAATGATAAGAGGAATAATAGTGATAATAACGGTAGTTAAGCACTGAGCTTAGATACAAGGTAATCAGGTTGGACAAAGCCCCTGTCCCACATGGGGCTCACAGTCTTAATTCCCTCATTTTACAGATGAGGTAACTGAGGCCCAGAGAAGTGAAGTGACTGGCCCAAGGTCACACAGCAGACAAGTGGTGGAGCTGGGATTAGAACCCACATCCTCCGACTCCCAAGCCCGTGCTCTTGCCCCTAGGCCATGCTGCTGGGTGATGATAACGAGCCCTTTGGGGCCGGGACAGCCTTTCTTGGTCTTGAGACTGTAAGGATATCACCTGGCAGTTTGAAGTCCAGCAAACAGTAACAGTTATGATAAACACCCAATGTACATTGTGGGGGCCCAGGCCCAATGCGCTCCATCTTTGTATTTAAACCTTCTGCACATGCCCAGGACAACTGGGCTTTCTAAGACCCTCCAGGTCAGAGCCCTCCCTAGTCATTCACGACTTGAGGCTCCTCTTCTATACAGTGCTCCTGGGTCTGAGAGAACCTCGGAAGCCAACGGCTCTCCCGTCCACTGGCTAGTGGAATTTTAACATCACACTTGTCATCCAGTGCAGCCAGCTGGAAAAAGCATGAGATCGGGAGTCGAGAAATTCAAATTTTAGACCCAGTTCTGGCACTGCCCTCCTGTGAGACCATCTAACTCTCTCTCAACCTCATTTCCTATGTCTGGAGAAGGGGGATCATACCTGCCCTCCCGACCTCTTAGATTCTGGGACCGGGACTGGATCCAATCTGATTCCCTTGTATCTCTCCCAGCTCTAAACGCAGTGCTGGCCGCAGAGTAAATATTAGAATCCCAACCGGAGAGTCCCCCAACAAAGAAAATTGAGAAAAAGCCATAGAGCCATATGGTATTGGATGGTTTTGAAAAGGAGCTATTGCATGTAATCATTACCCACTCATCTATAATTCAGGTTATTTTGGATATATCTCTGGCAGTTTTTTCGAAGGATGAGAAAACATCGATTCTCCCTCAAGCCTTTACCACTTTCAATATTAAATATGTTTCAAATACAGATTCCCTTTGCACTTAGGAATAACGAGTAGTCTCTCATTCTGCAAATGCAAGCAGATTTTTATGGTATTATTAAATTAGCTACCTATAAATTGCTACCTATATATTGGTTCTAAGAAGTTCACCTGTCAGCCAATTGCGAATTTAAATAATTTGCCTAACTGTGGAAACATGGCACCTATGATGAAACCTTAATGGAGCCTTTCACATCGGCAGTAGTAGATGCCCCTAATTAATTTTTTAAGAAGTTGGAGCTCTGAAAGGATTGCCTCTTGATGCTTAGCTATACCAGATGTTCCTATTGTTAGGGTAATGGAGAGATTAAAGCCAGCAAGGCTGTGAAATTGTATCAAATTTAATTGGGCTGCAGTCCTGGGTCTTGTCTTGGTAGTTTTGAGCATTCGCTTAAAAGGAGAATTGAGAATTCCATTTTCTGTTGAGTCTGTTTGCCCTTCCTAGTCACCCTGTATTGTCACCTTCAAGATGTTGAGTCTGTCTGATAAATGCAGGCTTGAAAAGAACATAGTGGCGCTCAATCTAGGTTTGTATTTCCTTTTTCTTAAGATTTTCATCCTCAGTTTTTCCATAGCTGAAGTGATGGCTCTCATTTCTCTCCTGGCCATCTCCTGCTCATCGTTTCACTTGTAGACTTCACAACCTCCGAACGGAAGCTTTTCCGTTTTATGAATGCTCCATTTGTCGCTAAGGACACAACTGTTAGATAGAGCTGGCTGCAGCCCACCCTTAGTGGATCCAGTGTTCCTCGCAACCGGACCTTGCTTTTGGCCTGATTTTGGTTTTAAATGGATCCCTTTTGCCCATTCTAGTGTCTCTTTCCCCTGATGAACCTTTTTTTCTGATGCCCATTTCACAATGAAATGTGCTTTTCTTAGAATTGCTAACGTAGGTTCCTTGGAAGAGTATGGATTCTCCTCATTTTTAAGAGAGAGATAGATTGTTCTTAAGGAGTTACCTAGTTTCTGACACATTTAAGCAGCGTGGCTTAGTGGAAAGAGCACAGGCTTGGGAGTCAGAAGTTGTGGGTTCCAATCCCGGCTCCGCCACTTGCCGGCGGTGTGACTTTGGGCAAGTCACTTAATTACTTTGTGCCTCTGTTACCTTATCTGTAAAATGGGGATTAAGACTGTGAGCCCCACGTGGGACAACCTGATTACCTTGTATCCACCCCAGTGCTTAGAACAGTGCTTGGCACATAATAAGCGCTTAATAAATACCATCATAATCACCTGTATTGTTCATTTAGAAAACTGTCAATGGTAGATTATCTTGAAATCCTAGTTTCAAGAAAATGTGTATGTAATGTGTTTTCATTGGATGGATTCTTTCAGTTTTATAATAGAAAGGAAAATTTCCAAATTGACTCTCTTTTTTTTTTTTCTTAATAACCTCCATGTTTTCTTCAGGTTGAAAAAGGGCTTCTTTAATACTTAGTGTTTAAAAGGTTTTCCTGTTCTTATATTCCTTTTTCTTTCATAGTTGGGAACCAAAACAAACCAATTGTATATTCCAAGCGCATAATACAGTGCTCTGCACATAGTAAGTGCTCAATAAATACTATTGAATGAATGAATGAACTGCTAAAAAAAAAAGTCACTTTATTTTTTATATTTTTCTTTCATTCTCTCTTGGGTTGCAAAACCTAGTTACGAATCTAGTTACATGTCGAATTCCAGGACGTATTCTGACAAAGGAAACTGGTTGTTGTTAACCAAGCAGTGTAAGCATCTTAAATAACTGTGCATTTCTCAGCATACGCTCAGTTTGGCCAAAATGAATGTTTTAGAACATTGTTAGAGAATTGGGGAATGTTCATCCAGCCATTTCTGAGTATGGCATGTGCTGAGGCATCGGAAGAAATGGTGTCTGTGCATCTGCATTGTCTTGGAGTGGATGGGCGCTACAGTGCAAGCGAGTTTTTCTTAACGAGGGGTTTTGCAACAACCCAGCCCTTGTGGTTCAAGATAACGGGGTGCACTAGCATTTCTGGAAAGGAAACCGACTTCTTCGGTGCTGTTAGAAGCGTCTGAGGACCTGGGTTCTACTTCCGCTTGCCTGCTGTGTGACCTGGGACAAATCACTTAACTTCTATGTGCCTCAGTTTCCTCATCTGTAAAACGAGGTTCAGATACCTGCTTTCCCCCTTAGACCTCGGGACCCAGTGAGGGACAGGTACTGTGTCTGAGCTGGTTATCTTGAACCAACCTGAGCATTTAGTAGAGTGTTTGGCGCATACTAAGTGCCTGATAAATTCCGCACGTACTGTGCTTTGCACACAGTAAGCGCTCAATACATATGATTGAATTATTATTGTGTAAATGCATTTTGCAAAATGTGTGTTTGAATGAATGAATTTGTAATTTTTCTCTTCAAAGAAGTGCAGTCGTTACTCCTAGGTGGAACCCAACGGCAGTATTAGGGAATGGTCTTTTGACAACATGCATGTGTTTGATGGGGTGTTGGAAAATATGGCTCGGTATATGCATGTGGTTTTGGATCCAGCATGAATTGTCCTAGCACGAGTTTTCCCTAATGTGGGGATCATCAAGAATGATGAAACTCCTCTGTTCTGATTTGAGAGTAGTGAGATTGAGAAGCATCAGGCCGCACATTGCAATTGGGTCTGTATTTGTGCCAAAGTTGAGCCATCCAGACACACATTTGGAAAATGTTTAATATTTTGTGCCGTGCACTGTTTTTGACTCAGTAGTCAGGGGGAAAATGTTGTGGTCGGTTGTGAAAAGAACACTGTTTCCATAACCTGAAAACTCTTTAGGATTCAAGCAACTACAAACCAAGAAAAAAAATAACGAGAGCCCCAGTTTTACTGCTTCCAAGAACAGTTTCCCTCAGCCTTGAAGGTCGTCTATTTAGATTCTTTCTCCTTCTTGAATATGTTTTACATATGTGATAACTCAAGGTTGAAGCCCAGTTAGGATACATGTCCTTTGGCTTTTAAAGTCCCTATTTCCTTTTCTTTCATTACCGTAGCACTTTTGTTGCTAAACTCACATGATTAATAAATCTGTTGCTTAAAATGGCTACCAAAACACCACCAAGTTTTTCCACCAGTTAGAAACTGCTTTTCCTGTGTCAAAACAACCAGTATGGCTTAGTTGATGCTTCTGTTGCTAAGCAGGTAAATTTCTGGTCTGCAGACTGTCCATTAACCCTGTAGTGCCAAGTTGGAATGAAAGCTTTCCTCATAGACAATACTGGTGGTTTTCAAGATTAGTGACATCTGTTAAAAAATGGAAATATTCAAATTCAAGTCTTTCTCTTTTAGAAACTTTTTGTGTGTCTCCCCCCCCCCCCCCCCCCCACGATCCGGGATGGAGGAACAGCTGCGACCCTGGAGATACGCCAGTCCCAAATAAATGATAATGGAAGTCCAGGGCCATTAAAATAGGTTCTCCCATTTTGCACCGGACTTAGGCGTTCTCTCTGTGGGTTCTCTGTGTCAGTCTGGGTCGCTCTGGTGAGTGGCGGCAGGAGGGAGATGAGAGGGAACCCCGGGGTTGCAGTTGAAGTCCATTTGACTCAAAGGAGTTAAACAAAACATACCACAGAACAGGTTAGGCAAGACTGTTAAAGTCAATGATGAAGCTTCTCGCTCTCCCTCTTGCTCGCTCTGCTTTAAGGCATCTTCAGTAAACTCTCCCTTCCTCCTCCCCACCCCTTCTGGTCGGAACTTTTTTTTCAGTTATGAAGTGGCCTTTTAAAGGTGCAGGGTTGGAACGCCGGGCAGGCAGGCAGCCTCGTTTGGTGGAGGCGGTCGTAACGTCGCTCTTTAAGAAATAAGATGAAGCACTTGTCTGTGCCAGTCATCCTGGAGAATAGGGCCACATTATTCTGTACATTCATGCCCTCTATGGGGCTGCAGCGTGAATGGTCGGGACAGGAAAACCAGGAAGGAGGGGAGCTGTTTGTGGATAAGGAAGTGTGTGCATCTGTGTGTGTGTGTGTGTGTGTGTGTGTGTGTTGCGGAGTTGGGGGGAGGGGGAGGAGAGAGCCTGGTAAGGTGGGGCGGGGGAAGGGTGAAACTCTTTAGTTAATAATTACTGTTTTTCCTGAGGATATTTGGGACGCGTGTACCCGGTTGGATCTGTAGAATATGTAAAGGATAGAAGGAGTCTGAGCTGGGGACTTCAGCCAGTTCAGGTTGAAACACAGCATATCGTTTCTTCTGCAACGTGTCGGTGCCTAATCGTTCAATGAACATACCATATATAGTCTTGTTCATGCTCACTATAGCCCACATTGCAAATAAGTCTTTCTGGTAATGCACAGATTCCAGGGATCCTGGGAACAACTGATAAATGAGTTTCAATATGTGGCATAAATACATGGCAAACTGGAGGAGTTTTTTTGGGGGGGTGGATTTTTTTCTTGGTAGGAGTTGATCAATGAAACCCCATGTTTCTGATCCTGAGGTTGTGACGGTGTAGAAAGTTGACAAAGAAAAAGTTGTTACAGGAGGAGAAATGAGTTTGTATGGGTATCAGAATAAAGACATTGTTCTTGTTTGGCAGTCAGATCTTCACTTGTATTTGAGCATCTTTTAGTTCGGGGAGGGTGAACTCTCACCTCAGAGTGTATATTGATGGCCAGTTGAGTTGTGTTTTTTTTTGGGGTGGGGGGGGAATGTGCTCCTTTTCCCTTTCCTGATCTTCCCCACCATGTCACTGCACTTCACCTTTAGTTTTCAAGGGCGGCAGAATAGCACTGCGTAACCAGCGTTGGGAGATTTCCGCCTACCGGCAGGAACAGATGATGGGGGAGAGGAGGTGGCAAGCAGAGAGGCGGAGCAGTTTTCTCTTTGCATGTGCAGTTCTGAGTTTCCAAGGGTCCTTATCTCATCCTGTGCCGCACTACTAGTAATAATTGTGGTGCTCGTTAAGCACTTACTTTGTACCAAGCCCTGTACTAAGCGCTCGGGTAGGTAGGAGATCATCAAGTTGGACCCAAGTCCCTGGGTGCACATGGGGCAGTCGAAGTAGAAGGGAGAACAGCAGGCTCCTGAATCCCAAAGATGCTGTCAATATGAATTGATGGTTATTTCCCCTCAAAATCTACTAAATATTCTGTAGAGAACAAGTGAGGGGAGGGAGAAAGAGATGGTTTTCTCCAGTGGGGGTGTTTAGGTATTCTGTAAATGGAAAGAGCGTGCATTTTCTCTAACCTGTCGCTTCTCATTGGCCTCCTTAGAATGAATTATGTCTGACTACTTGACAGTTAATTGGACCATCCTTCCCATTTCCTAAGCTGATAAGCCCCTCTCTGTCTGCCTAGATCAAGTGCCTTTGTTTGAGAAGTTACTAATGCTGCAGAAGAACAGAATGACTGCTTTCCTCTTTTTCTGTGGAATTGGGGGACAGTGGTTCACTGAACAATGCGATTTCAGTGCATTTTTCCATAGCCTTTGAACACGTGCCTTATTCAGTTACTCTCAAGAGTGTCACTTTCTACTAGTTAGGGGGGTACTTTCTTCCAAGGGGCCAAGAAGTGCTAATAAATTCCCCAGTGCATAAAAATGTGGGTTTCTGTGTTCCTGTATTTTATGGCTTTATATAGCAGGTTTAAACAACTTCCAGAGCTTTCCAAGGCAGTGGTTGGCTTGGTCCTCCCAGGGGAGTTAACTCCTCCCCGAGAGAAAGTTAGGCACTTATGAAGGTCCTCCCAACTGTCTTTGGCTGCTAAAGTACCATTTAAACCCCCAGAACAAACATTTTGAGATGGTATCTTACTAGCCTGAAAGAATGACTGTTCCTATTAACATATTTGGGCCAAGTCTATAGGAGGCCAGTAATTTAGTAATTCGTTTCTGGAAAGTTACTTGTTGAGCTCTGATTCATTTAAGGTAAAGGGATAGATTCATTTAAGGTGTGAAAAATGTCCAAATAACAGCACAGCTGGAGGATTTCAAACAGTTGATGGGATTTAATTCACTTCTAAAATTGCAAGATTAATATCAGATTAATTACCCCCACCCCCCCCACCCCCCACCCCCGGTTCAGTACTACCCCCAGGCAAAAATTTTACTCAGCAAACAGGATTTGGCATATTTTCTCCACCGGCCATCTGAGATGGATTGTCAATTGTGCTCTTCCCAGGAGTTCCATCTTCAGATGGGAAAATCAAGGTTGTGAAGTACACACTTCACGCCAAGTCACACTGGGAGTTTCCAGATTTCCGAGTTCATTTTGATTCGATAAACTGAGCTACCCATTGCACAGGAAGCCCTGTTTTCAAATAGGAGGCTTTACACAGGAAATCTAAAATACCGGAGTTAGGTGTTCACCAGGGTTATACATTTGCCTCTTATAACCAATAACCAACCACGTGGAGCAGTGGTGCGTCCAGATTTGAAAAACTGAATTTCAAAATAATCACTGAAAAAAGTCCAACAAATAATTTGGCTCTAAAAATAACAATGCCTGCTGAAGGGGTTTATTTAATGTGTGCCTCATTTTCTGGTGGGTTATAGATATGTACTCTGACTCTGTCATGGTCATTGTATGAATAAGCTTATCACAAAGCTTTCAGTTCCTGAATCAAGAAGCATTTCTGACTTGGAACTTCACTTTTTTTTTGGAACAAGAAAATGGTTCCCTTTTAAAAAAAAAAAAAAAATTGTGCCTGAAGAACCATTTTGCTTTGCGAGCATCAGTGGAAACAGGAGTTGCCAATGAGCAGGTTGGGGAAGGAGAGGGCAGAGGAGATCACGGTTCTAGCCGACACCTTTGGAAACATGGAGAGCAGAAAAAAACCCAAATCCTGTAGATTATCTGTATGAAAGAAATACTGAACTTTTAAAACCTCAAACACTTAAAATGAAGTTGGGATTTGCTTCCTCGATGATGGAAATTCACGGCAGATGGTAAAAGTAATCGAAACCAGTGCTTCTGAAATGGCATTTGTTTTGAGTCGGTGTGTGTTATCCGAAGCACGCTGAGTTGGGGCTAGGGGGTGGGACGAGATGGGCAAATTCATTTCATCAGCTCTCAGTGCTGCAGTTACACTTGATAACCTCTGGAAGTGACCTCCAGTTTATTTTTATTACAGCCCAGTTTGAATTTGTGTATTTAGATCCACTAACGGCATCTGCTCTAAACGGAGACCCGGAGGATAACTGCCAGAGAAACGGGAGGAAGATATGCCAGAGATTTCCATGCAGATTTAAGCAGCTGCAGGTTGAAAGCTGTGCAGCTCTCCTGCGTTGTGGGTTGCAGTCAACTAGGAAGTCGCTCTGTGACAAGCGCCCTGGGGAAAGAGGGGGTTGGCAGCATTCGTCCCGCGAGAAGTTTTCTTTAAGGGCAAAGTGGCTATGTGGGACCTGAGATGGGATGGGCCAATTTTTTTTTTTCCTAACTTAGAGCAATTATTTTGGGCTGGGGAGTAGTCGGGATGGGGTTTTTGCTTGTTTGTCTTATTTTATGGGGTTTAGAAGAAAAACTGCTGTCAGTAAAGAACAAAGGCAGAAAAAATGGAACTGAATGTCATGTTCTTGGGGTAGGTGGGTGGTGTGGGGTTGCTGGGAGTTTACAGACGGTTTTTGAATGCTGGTCTTAACCAAGATTTAAAGGAATACATGGACAATGAGTGCTTTTATCAAAAAGATTACTGCAGTCATATGATGTGTGGACTAGCCTCACGGGAACTGTAAGGACCGGTTGCTTGTGTGCCGAGACGTAGCTGAAAAGGAGCAATTTCTGAGGGATGTGCTGATTTTGAAGATCTCGTGGAGCAGAATCAGGACTGGGCATGCGTAGGTCTGTTGCCCAAAAGTTGCGCATAGCAAAGACATGACACATGAGTTACCTAAGATGTATTTGGGTGTAAGTTGGTGGAGCTTAAGGAAGAAGCCTCAAGTACCTCCAAAAA
This sequence comes from Ornithorhynchus anatinus, assembly GCF_004115215.2. Lineage (NCBI taxonomy): Eukaryota > Metazoa > Chordata > Mammalia > Monotremata > Ornithorhynchidae > Ornithorhynchus > Ornithorhynchus anatinus. Next base: position 22,043,104 of record NC_041751.1, read on the forward strand.
GGGGCAGTTCTACTGATCAAGAGATTGCTGGTCCATAGTAATACCGCAGGAAGCCGTCAGACTTTTTCTTATTTTGCAGGTTCGGGACCCTGGGGGAGAACATCAAGGATAGGCAATTCAGGCAGGGAAACAGAGCGGTCATCTTGCCCTTTTTAGCCCTTGAGAATAAATTGCTGCCATGTGGACAGTATGTAGCCGGGTGTAGGAGCCCCGAAACCACAGAAAGCTTTGGGTGTGACCGAAGGAGATGGGTATTTTAGCTCTCTAAAGTTAAAGTAGAGCATGTTGGGATTTTTGCCATGGATCCAGGCTCTTATTTAATGGAATTTTAACATTTTATACTTGTTCGAGTTTAAGATGCTCATTTTTCTGAATTTGGTAACAGAAATCCAACTAAACCACTTAGTAGTCAGTGCTCATGTTTTCTTAATGCGTGCATTCAAACCGAATGATGGTTGCAGAAAAATGCACTTTAATACCCAAAGGTTCACCTTCCCTGTCCCAGTTAAGGTGGTGAACAGGTGTTTCCCTGATAATCGGGCATGGCTACCATTCCAGGTAAAGAGATGGCAAGATTTCTTCCTCCTCTGGTTTAATGGGCCCATCCAAAAATACATATGACTTGCTAGTTGAACAGTTGCACTTGTTGCACGTGCGATCGGCCTGTCGGACATGGTAGTAACGGATTAATCATGAATGAAAAGTGTAAACCACTTTGCAGAAAATCGCCTGAAAGAAGGGTAATGTGGAAGCAGGATTGTCTTGAGTCATTTGGTGAAAGGCATATTCAGTTTTGCTGGACATGCTTTGTACTAACTGGGGTGCTTTGGTTTTAATGTCGGTCTCAAATCCAGGAGTGGGCAGTGGGATCCTTGCGTGTTTAAAAATCCCGATAGCTCTAAGTTTTAAAGGTTACCTGGTGGTCATTTTCATAAATCACTGCTTTCCATCACTTAGAGGGAAACAAGAATAAGAAGGGCTTATTCCCCTGAAACGAGAATATAAAAATCTTTAGAAGCAGCGTGGCTTAATGGATAGAGCATAGGCCTGGGAGTCAAAAGGACTCCTGCCTCCGCCACTTAATAATAATAATGTTGGTATTTGTTAAGCGCTTACTATGTGCCGAGCACTGTTCTAAGCGCTGGGGTAGACATAGGGGAATCAGGTTGTCCCAGGTGGGGCTCACAATCTTAATCCCCATTTTACAGATGAGGGAACTGAGGCACAGAGAAGTTAAGTGACTTGCCCACAGTCACACAGCCGACAAGTGGCAGAGCTGGGATTCGAACTCATGAGCCCTGACTCCAAAGCCCGTGCTCTTTCCACTGAGCCACGCTGCTTCTCAGTCACACTTGTCTTCTGTGTGACCCTGGGCAGGTCTTTTAACTTCTCTGTGCCTCAGTTACGTCATCTATAAAATGAGGATTAAGACCGTGAGCTCCATGTGGGACATGGACTATGTCCAACCTGAATTGTACATTCCAAGCACTTAGTACAGTGCTCTGCACATAGTAAGCGCTCAATAAAAATGAATGAATTAACTTGTATCTACCCCAGCGCTTAGTGCAGTGTGTGGCACATAGCGCTTACAGACACCATTACAAACAAAAAAAAAATGAAGACTGTTGGAGGACTTCTATTTTAAAACCTTGAAATACTACAGGAATGTAATAGTCAATCACTGGCATATTTTGAGTACTTACTGTGTTGTAGAACCCTGTACTAAAAGCGTCTGGGAAACTAGAATACAACTAAGTCGAGAACACGTTCCCTGCCCACAGGACCTTACAGTCTTCAAGGGGAGACAGACATTTAAAATAAATAAATCTGTCCTTCTACCAAAGGGATTTTAATAAAGTTTCTTTTAACTCCTTTTTTAATTTTTTAAAAAAAACCCATTTCACCATCTTGTTGAGCTGTTGTATGTGAATAAATATATTCAGGAGTGTTTACCTTTCCTTGCCACATAACAGAAGTACCCAAGGTGGCGGAATGTGCCACACCCTTCACCCTAAAGAGCTTAAGGGAACTGTGAACTCCAGCAGGCGTAAAAGCAGAAAGCCAGGATTCCTTCATCCCGTTCTAGCCAGCGGATCCTTTCCCTGCTGCTGCTGCCTGTGTGTAGTAATAGAGGAATTCCATATATTAAGATAGTCCTGAGGTAAATGTCTTCTGAACTCAATGCACAGTGCCAGCACCTACTCAGATTGAACTATATGATGTGATTGGTTGGGGAGGAGGCCGGGGAAGAAAGCAGCCACCTAGAAATCCAACCAGAAATAGAAACCTGGAATTCCTCAGACAGTGCCCATCCACTGCCCGTTCTCTTCCCCCCGACCCCGTACACACCTTCAAGAGGGAGCCCACCAGGCAGCTGCTGCATTGTTTTGGGGTCCAGTTATCTCTGTGTACTTGGAGAGACTTTTCCCACCTCAGGGGGTAAATTGGCTTATTCATTCAATATTCATTCAATAGTATTTATTGAGCGCTTACTATGTGCAGAGCACTGTACTAAGCGCTTGGGATGAACAAGTCGGCAACAGATAGAGACAGTCCCTGCCGTTTGACGGGCTTACAGTCTAATCGGGGGAGACGGACAGACAAGAACAATGGCACTAAACAGCGTCAAGGGGAAGAACATCTCGTAAAAACAATGGCAACTAAATAGAATCGAGGCGATGTACAATTCATTAACAAAATAAATAGGGTAACGAAAATATATACAGTTGAGCGGACGAGTACAGTGCTGTGGGGATGGGAAGGGAGAGGTGGAGGAGCAGAGAGAAAAGGGGAAAATGAGGCTTTAGCTGCGGAGAGGTAAAGGGGGGATGGCAGAGGGAGTAGAGGGGGAAGAGGAGCTCAGTCTGGGAAGGCCTCTTGGAGGAGGTGATTTTTAAGTAAGGTTTTGAAGAGGGAAAGAGAATCAGTTTGGCGGAGGTGAGGAGGGAGGGCGTTCCAGGACCGCGGGAGGACGTGACCTGGGGGTCGACGGCGGGATGGGCGAGACCGAGGGACGGCGAGGAGGTGGGCGGCAGAGGAGCGGAGCGTGCGGGGTGGGCGGTAGAAAGAGAGAAGGGAGGAGAGGTAGGAAGGGGCAAGGTGATGGAGAGCCTCGAAGCCTAGAGTGAGGAGTTTTTGTTTGGAGCGGAGGTCGATAGGCAACCACTGGAGTTGTTTAAGAAGGGGAGTGACATGCCCAGATCGTTTCTGCAGGAAGATGAGCCGGGCAGCGGAGTGAAGAATAGACCGGAGCGGGGCGAGAGAGGAGGAAGGGAGGTCAGAGAGAAGGCTGACACAGTAGTCTAGCCGGGATATAACGAGAGCCCGTAATAGTAAGGTAGCCGTTTGGGTGGAGAGGAAAGGGCGGATCTTGGCGATATTGTAGAGGTGAAACCGGCAGGTCTTGGTAACGGATAGGATGTGTGGGGTGAACGAGAGGGACGAGTCAAGGATGACTCTCCCACCCTTAGTACTCCCACCCTTCCAAAGGGTTTAGGCAAAATATATACTCTGCCATGTCCCCTATCTGTAATTGATTTAATGCCTGTCTCCCCCCAACCCCCCCTTTTTTTTTTAATAGGTATTTGTTAAGTGCTTTTTGTGTTCCGGGTGCTACTAAGCACTTGGGTAGCAAGAAGCTAATCAGATTGGACACAGTCCATATAATAATAATAATAATATTAGTATTTGTTATGCGCTTACTATGTGCAGAGCACTGTTCTAAGCGCTGGGGTAGATTCAGGGTAATCAGGTTGTCCCACATGAGGCTCACAGTCTTACAGATGAGGGAACTGAGGCACAGAGAAGTTAAGTGACTTGCCCACAGTCACACAGCTGACAAGTGGCAGAGACGGGATCATCCATGGGGCTCCCAGTATTAATCCCCATTTTACAGATGAAGTAACTGAGGCACAGAGAAGTGAAGTGACTTGCCCAAGGTCACACAGCAGACAAGTGGCAGAGCTGGGATTAAAGCTCAGGTCCTCTGACCCCCCAGGCCTGTGCTCTTTCCACTAGGCCACGCCACCTCTCCCTCTAGACTGTAAGCCCCTTGTGGGCAGGGATCGTGTCTGCCGACTATCTTATTGTACTCTCCCAAGTACAGTGCTCTGCACACAGTAAACACTCAGTAGACACCCTTGATTGATAGATTCATATTCTTTTCACTCTTTGAAACCCGGAGGAAGAGTTAACGGGTGGCTTCCTTTTTTGTTGGGGGATGGAAAGGCAGTCTGGTTTGCCTCACGCTTCCCCACAGGTGGCTAGTTGAGTCCCTCGGACAGCAAGCTACTATCTGCAAGAATCTCCTGACTTTGCATGTCGAATCGTGAAAGTGATGAACTTCCTATATTGACTCTAATACTCTGTTTAGCTGGAACTGATTATATTTTGTCACTTTGGCTACAAGTTACTAGTGAATCTCAAAACTTTTTACGATCTTACAGCTAGTCAGTCTTGGACTCCACAACTTGTACGAGCCAGGTAGTTTGATAAATATAAAACTTGCTGTGTTTACAAATTGCCTTAAGACGGAAGCAGCTCTGTTTCATAGAAGTCTAAAACTGGGACCATGAATCTGCTCCCTGAGTTTCTCGATGAAAGACCTTTAAACTGTTTTAGGCTACTACTAGATGTTTATATTGATATATTCAGCATTCACAATTGTTAGGAATTGTACCATTTAAGGATAGAGATGGTAAAGGGAAGAGGAGAAGAGAAGTTTGAATAAGAGATTGAAACCTGACAGAAGTTCTTTCTGGTCTCTTCTTGGGCATCTGCATCGTCATCATCATAGACGAGTGGGCGCCTGTGTACCAGGTGCTTGGGAAAAACAACAACAGAGGCTAAAAATGCAGCCCTTGCCCTCAAGAGTGCAAGTGGGGACAGATAGCCAAGTATACCATCGTTTACAAAATAAGCGAACAGAGGCACAGAAAGGAAGTTGGGGAATGAGTCGGAACTGCAGTGTGGCCTAGAGAAAAGGGCCCAGGCCTGGGTTCTAATTCTGACTTGGCCACTTGCCTGCTGGGTGCCCACGGGCCAGTCACTTCACTTCTCTGGTCCTCAGCTTCCTCACCTGTGAAATGAGGATTCAATAATAATGATGGTATTTTGTTAAGCGCTTACTATGTGCCAAGCACTCTTCTAAGCACCGGGGTAGATAGAGGGTAATCAGGTTGTTCCACGTGGGGCTCGGAGTCTTAATCCCCATTTTACAGATGAGGGAACTGAGGCACAGAGAAGTTAAGTGGCTTGTCCAAAGTCACACAGCTGATAAGTGGCAGAGCCAGGATTAGAACCCACAACTTTTGACTCCCACTCTCTCTCCTACTTAGATTGTGAGCCCCACGAGACACAAGGGACTGCATCCAACCTGTTAGTCTTGTATAGTGCTTAGAACAGTGCCTGGCCCCCAATAAGTGCTTAACAATTATTATTATTGTTGTTGTTTTTATCGTCGCGATTGAACTCCTCTTGGAGGACGGGAGGAACGTGATTTGATCGAGCAGAGACCTGAGGGTTTTATTTGCAGGGGTGGGGGTAGAGTTGAGCCCAGGTCGGAGGTGGGAGCGAGGAACGGCTAGCTAGCTGGCGAAGAGCGAGATCTGGATTCAGTGGGAGAGAAGAGTGGAAGGATAAGAGGGAGCCAGCTGATGGAGAGCCAACCGTCAGGAGTCCTTGTTGGCGGTGCTTCTTGGGTCTCATTTGAATAATCCATCAGGCGATCCAGCAGTTAGGGCTTGTGTCTAGTTTAGTTCACTTGTGGTTGGTCTCGATTTGGAGACCGTGGGGCAAGTGCCTAGTGACTCGTTCACTTCACATTATAAAAAGAGTAGATACACATAACTTCAGCATCAGCTCTGTTTGGTGGTGGTTTGTGTATTTGGTGGGCTAGTGACGGTGTTAGCCAGTTCTTTTGATGCAGGGCGAGAGAGCAGTCGCCCAATTATTTAAAAGCCTACAATAAATGGAACGGCATCGTTGCAGGGTAAGAGGACATGTGGAAGGTGGTTTCTAAAAGTAAGGCAGTTTAGTTGTACCAACAGAACCTTTGCTATTGGCTTCGATAGGGTTTTTAAGGTGTGCATGAAATCTCCCTATTGGTCTGCTTGTGTGATTGTTACTCTTCCCTCCCTCTTTCCTGTTCCTGTTCTCATAAACCCATTTGCCCATCTGTGTGTGTCGATTAGACTGTAAGCCCGTCACTGGGCAAGGATTGTCTCTATCTGTTGCTGAATTGTACATTCCAAGTGTGTAGTACAGTGCTCTGCACATAGTAAGCGCTCAATAAATACTGTTGAAGGAATGAATGATTCTATAGCATGGTTCACAAATCTGCAGGGTCGGGTTGGCTTTGTGAAGACTCTAGGGAAGCTGGGCTCTTTTGCTATAGTACAGGACACACACACTTCCTTCCAAGAAACTGTTACTGAAAGGAATTTTTTTTTTCCCACTCAAGCAAATTCAGTTGGAGCTGAATGCTAACGGTCAGTCAAGGAATAACGTTTTGATCATCTGACTTCTTTAAAATGGCTGAAAAGACCAGATGACATTGACAGTGTCAATGCATCTCAATGGCATCTCAGGTTTTTCATGATCACTTGCAGTTTTTCTCTCTGGAGGGGGTCTTTTATTGTTCAGTTGCACTCTGCTGGCTTGCAGCATTTCCCTGCCTCTTTTATCTCCTGGGTTCAGCAGCTGAGAACTGAGACGGCTTATTGGCAGTTGTGTCCTTGAGAGTACCAGCTTTGACTCTAGGTTAGGAGGTAGAGCGGATAAAGATAGCCCTTTCAGTTTTCTTGTTGGCTGAGAACAGCTGTTAAGCTTTGTATAGCTCTGAACTTAATGTTTCATTCCAGAAAAGTGTGGATGGCCGAATTGGTTAATAGTGTTTCCTGCAGACTAGGGCCAGCCAAAGTGGTGTTATTTTTCAGCCTCAATGGGCAGAGCTTTTACTTACAAGTAAAACACTTGCCCTAGATCACAGTGAGCTTTTAAAAAATGATTGTCCACCTTAATTGCCCCAATTTTCTTTTTTACTTTGGCTTCCTTTCCTCCCACTCAGGTAATTCATATAATTATGGTACTTGTTAAGTGCTTACTATGTGCCAAGCACTGTTCTAAGCGCTGGGTACGATTTGAAAGTGGCCTACATCAAGGAATAGAGGGGAAATGGGTGGTTTGAGAGTTCTGTATCAGAAGCAGAAGATGAATTGGTGGGCCCCTGGTGAGCCCCCGCAGTGAAGTTGAGTAGGGTAGGGGAGAAATAAATGATGTCCAGTAAAAAATAAATGGTCAAGTATAATAATAATATTTGTTGAACACTGACTCCTTACCAAGCACTGTACTAAATTTTGGGTTAGATACACGATAATCAGGTTAGAAACAGTCCCTTTCCCACATAGGACTCACAGTCTAAGTAGGAGGGAGAACAGATATTGAATCCCCATTTTACAGATGAGGAAACTGAAGTACAGAGAAGTTTGGTGACTGACCCAAGGTCACACATTAGAGAAGTGGCAGAGCTGGGTTCAGAACTCAGGTCCTCCGACTCCCAGGCCTGGGTTCTCTGCACTGCTCTGCACTGTTTCCTCTTGGTAATCCTTGAGTACTGGAAAAGAGCTGGCTAACGTGGGCACCACGGTGATGGTGACCTCCCACCTGCTGCGACAAAGTGCTGGTCATAGCCTCGTCTCTAGGATGAGGTCATTTTAGATGTAAAAGGGTTCTGTTCATAGGAACCCTGTGAAGGCACTTGACACTGAACTGCACCCTGCCAGCCTACGCTCTCTCATTGCACTCTGTGACCCCCGGGGGGAATATGGTTGCCAGGGGAAAGAGTGTGGGGGGCACCTCCCAAAGCATGGGCACTGTAATTGATTCCTCTGTGTTGGCTTCTTTGGTCCTGAGGTCTCAGAATCGAGACTTCTCTATTGCTCCTGACGGGAGACTCCATCGGTCCACCTCCAGCTGACTCGCGTTGTGCGTGTCCGGGTTGTAGGTTAGGCCCAAGGTCAACTTGAGATCAGCTCACCCTTGGCATTTGTGACTGGTGTCCTGTCCACTTTTGAAACTCCTGAAAGGCAGGAAATTGTAGTGTCCCAAAGGGAATGGACAAACATCGCTTGCGAATCAGGAAGCCTCCTCGAGGTGCAGTGGGCAAGCATAAGCTTCCCTGCCAAAGATCTTTCCTTAAGGCATAAATAGAGGTGATTCATCACCCCCATTTGAAATTGCAGGCCCGCCCAGCTGGTAAAACCAGGAGTCATCCCCCAAACCCTAACGAAGCAGAACCTGGGCTCCACCAAAGAAGTGATATTCACCCTGGTCCTGAAAATCTGGAGCTCATGCCTTTGTTACTGTGATTTTGAAAATCGTGGAGCTAAATAGTTTTAATTCCCCCAAGACTTTCTGGCTTTTATCCTGGTTCTCTGAACTAGCATCACCAAGTGATTGAACACCTGAAAGGGTGGCATTTTCCACCTCTCATTTAATGGTCAAGCAATACTTGATGCCACCTTAGACTAGTGGGAGAGCAGAAAACGGTGCCCTCTGTATTTCAACACCTCAGAAATTCTCTTTTATACCTAGTTATTTGCCCTTATATTGGTTTGCCAGCTCATTATTATTATTATTTCTGTTTTTCAAGCTCCCATCGACCCCTCTCCCCTATGGTAGTTGAAGTCCCAAATTCACCATTTTGCACCTGTGGAATAATAATAATTATGGTATTTGTTAAGCGCTCACTCTGTGCCAAGCACTGTTGTAAGCACTGGGGTAGATAGAAGGTCGTCAGGTTGTCCCACGTGGGGCCACAGTCTTAATCCCCATTTTACAGATGAGGTCACTGAGGCACAGAGAAGTGAAGTGGCCAGCCCAGGGTCACACGGCAGACAGGTGGCAGAGCCGGGATTAGAACCATTTTATTATGGTACTTGTAAAGCGCTTACTATGTGCCAAGCACTGTTCTAAGCTCTGGGGTAGATACAAGCGAACGAGATTAAACACAGTTCCTGTCCCACATGGGGCTCACACTGTTAACCCCATTTGACAGATGAGGTATTGAACCCCCATTTTGTAGATGAGGGAACTGAAACACAGAGATCTGAGGTGACTTGCCCGTGTCGGTTGTGTTCCTTGAGCACTTACTGTGTGCAGAGCACTGTGCTAAGTGCTTGGGAGAGTACAGTACGACAGTATAACAGACACATAACCCTCCCGCAACAAGCTTACAGTCTAGAGGGGGAGACAGACATTCATATAAATAAAATTACAGATATGTACATAAATGCTGTGGGACTGGGAGGCGGGGTGGGGGTGGGGTTGCATAAAGGGAGCAAGTCAGGATGACGCAGAAGGGAGTGGGAGAAGAGCAAAGGAGGGCGTAGTCAAGGAAGGCCTCTTGGAGGAGATGCGCCTTCAGTAAAGCTTTGAAAGGTGGGGGGGACTAGTCTGGCGGATATGAAGAGGGAGGGTGTTCCAGAACTGAGACAGGACGTGGGTGAGAGATCGGTGACGAGATAGACGAGATTGAGGTGCAGTGAGAAAGTTAGCATTCGAGGAGCGAAGTGTGCGGGCTGGGTTGAATATTAGTGAGGTGAGATAGGGCGCAAGGAGCTTTAATGGCGATGGTAAGGAGTCTCTCTTTGTGGAGGCGGATGGGCAGCCACTGGCGGATCATGAGGAGTGGGGAAACGTGGCCTGAATATTTTTGTAGAAAAATGATGTGGGCAACGGAGTGAAGGACGGACTGGAGTGGGGAAAGACAGGAGGCAGGGAGGTCAGCCAAGACGCCGTTACAGTAATCAAGGCGCGATAGGATAAGTGCTTGGACTAATGTGATAGCAGACTTGTCACAGCAGACAGGTGGTGGAGCCGGGATTGGAACCCAGGTCCTCTGACTCCCAGGCCCGTGCTCTTTCCACTAGGCCACACTACTTCTCTAAGTGCTGAGTGTTTTTGCGCTGACAGTTTGAGAAAGACTGGAAGTGATATGGCCAGGGCTCGTCTGCTGCATTTACGAGCGACTACGGTATCGCCATTAATAGGGTCACCTTGTATCACTCAATGTTTTATCCGGTGTGGAGTAGTATAAAACACGTGGGAAAGAGACCTGCTTTGACTTTCAAGTTTTAATGTTCGTGTTGTACTCGTGCCTGAATCATTTTTTTTAGACCTCTATCAGTTTTTTTTGAAGGTATCTTATTTTTTTCCCCCCAGTAAAGTCCACTAGAAATAGGCATTGCATGGAGGCTTATCCAGATTTATATGTGTGTATCTCCAGTTATATGCTTAGAAGGTAAGTATAACAGCACTGTCCAGATATTTTTGAGAGCCCCCATTAATTTAGCTCCTCTAAGTACTTAATTTGGGAAATATATTTTCTGGTTCTGAGGCATGACCTTTCAGGATATCCAATTTTACTTTGAGTATTAAGAATATACATATATTTGAATATTCTCGTGTTTTGGGGGATAGAGATATTGTAAAAGCCATTTATTTGGATGTGACTAAGAGCAAGTTGCGATCTGAAAAGGTAAGGCACCAATTTAAAAAAATGGAACTCACTGTAAAAAATGTCTTGTAAGGCCGACAGTGGGGAAGACCTCTGAATTTTTAAGTCTTACCTCATCTCCTGGGCCTTGTGAGGCACGTAAAATAATATCGGTTAGAGGGATTACAGCCCCCAATTGTTTATGTTGTTGGCATCCGTGGGTATAATGGAGTTTTTTTTAGACGGGGCTTGGACCAAGTGTATTCGCATTTAAAGCCGGTACTGTAGCCGAGGCCTCATGTCGAATGTCATCTTGTATTGATTTTGAGTGTCTAATTGCAAGGACAGTGAGGTGCTTACAGCATAGTTAGCTATGAAAGGTTTGTTTGGTAGTGAAGCGTTCCCTTGGGGAGTTGCAGATCCAGTTGTTGGACAAGTTTTCCGTTTTCTTTCTTTGTCCATGTAGTATGTTCTTACTTGCAGAGTTGGGAAGAAGTTAAGGATGCTGAAGGCCTTAGGCCATTTTAGGATGATGATATTAAACCAGTTAGCTTGTGTCTTCATGTTGATGTTGCTATTAAGACTGGGCGAGCAGACATTTTCCACCTGAGTATAGAGAACAGATATTTCTTTGCCTCTTGGCCATCATTTTCTCCTTTTCTGTTCTTCCTTGCTCCTTAAATCTTCCCACCTTTCTGGGCATGTTTTGGCATTTCAGAGATTGTGTGCTCCTTCCTCTCCTTCTTTTTCCCTTTATCCTCTTCCCCTATTCCAGGTCCCTGATATTTTGGGAGATGACCTGATGTATTTCTCTCTCTCTCTTCCCACAAACACACACACTGCAGTGTATTGAAATTGGGGAAGCAGCAAGGCCTATTGGCTAAGAGCATGGGCCTGGGAGTCAGAGGGCCATGGGTTCTAACCCCGGTCCTGCCACTTGTCTGCTGTAGGGCCTTGGACAGGTCACTTCACTTCTCTGTGCCTCAGTTACCTCATCTGTAAAATGGGGACTGAGACCGTGAGCCCAGTGTGGGACAGGGACTTTGTCCAACCCGATTTGCCCAGCACTTAGTAAAGTGCCTGGCACACAGTAAGTGCTTAACAAATACCACAATTATTATTAGAGGTTTTGACAGCATATTGTTTTTCCCTCCCTTGTTTCCCCTCACTTTCCGTATCCCCAGCTCCCACTTCTTCACAGGAGAGCAGTTGAGAGCAAATACCTCTAATGGCTTTAACCCAGCACAGAAGCTCTGGATTCCTCCTCAATCAGGTGCCCTCCCGACCCCTGTGGTACACGAGATGATTATCCGGCCTATTTTCATCTGTACCGTTGCGTGTTCCCCGTGGCCTTTGGCCTGAGGACACCTGTGTTCTTCAGTAGGTCAGTCGATCAGTCTGTGGTAATAATTGAGCACCTACTCTGTGCACAGCACTGGACTCAGCGCTCTGGAGAGTACAGTAGAGTAGACGTGATCCCTGCCCACAGAGTTTACAGTCCAGCTGGGGAGATGGACATCCCAATTAAATTCCAGGTAGTGGACGGAACAAGAGTGTAAAGATATGTACATAAGGGCATTGGGGATAAGATATTTGTACACGGTTCATGCCCTCGAGGAACTTAACCGATTAGACTGTGAGCCCGTCACTGGGCAGGGATCGTCTCTATCTGTTGCCGAATTGGACATTCTAAGCGCTTAGTACAGTGCTCTGCACATAGTAAGCGCTCAATAAATACTATTGAATGAATGAATGAACTTACCACCAAATGGGGAGGGAGGCCAAAATGATTTTCTAATAGTAGGAGCGGGAGGCGGGGATAGTAACAGAGCACTGCATAGGCCACGGCCTAGCTGTGGAAAGGTAGACCCAGGGTTGGGTGGCTCTTTTTCTTCCCTATCCCATCTTCCCCTTCCGCCAGGGCTCCGCAGGTCACTGGGACCCAGCCGCACAGCCGGCATCATTCACTGCACACAGAGTCCGAGACCTACGCACCTGCTATAGCGGACAGTGGAGCAGCTTTGACTTATAACAGCAAGAGCAGTAATAAAAATAATGGTATTTAGTGCTTACTATGTACCAAGCCCAGGGGAAGATAGACGCAGACACAGTCCCAATCCCTCATAGTGCTTAGAATCTAACCGTGTTCATTCGGTCGTATTTATTGAGCGCTTACTGTGGGCAGAGCACTGTACTAAGCGCTTGGAAGGTACAATTTGACAACAGATGGAGACAATCCCTGCCCAACTACGGGCTCCCAGTTTAGAAGGGGGAGACAGACAACAAAACAAGTAGCCAGGCATCACTAGCATATGTTCGAGCTCCGTTTTACAGATGAGGAAACTGAGGGATAGAGAAGTCAAGTGACTTGCACAGTCCCACAGCAGGCAAGTGACAGAGCTGAGATGAGAGCCGAGGTCCTCAGTTTCCCAGGCTTGCACCTGCAGATGTATTGAGTTGTCCCATGCGGCCGCCCTTGGGGTCAACAGTAAATAAGTCCTTCTGTTCCTGCCCCTCACTTCGCTCTTGCTTCCCTTCTTCAGCCAAAACCTTTCTCTCGTGGTTTCCCACAGATCCCGTTTGCTCCTCCCCGGACCCTTTCTGCCCTGCTTTAGCCTAGTCTGGGCAGCTTTGGTGAACCCGAGGCTGCAAAGCATGGAAAGGGCTGGCTGGGGGCTGGGAGGCTGTTTTGAGGGAAGACAGATAGCAGTTTTATACGTAGGGAACTTGGTTGAATGGCGGGGGGGTGGGGGAAATTTTGAGAGGGAGCCGAAGGAGCTTGGGCTTATCTGGTCTTCACGTTTAGTAGTCCAAGTCTCCCCGCTCTTGTGGAGATGCTCTGCTCCCCGGGAATCTCTTAAACCGGTGGGTGATTATTATTAACGATAAAAATAAGAGGAACTAAGGTTTCTTTTAGAAAATGGAGGTCATTTCACTTCAATCTCTGATTCCCAAATGCCTCTGAATTGTTCCCAGAATATAGGTACGTTTGGAAAAATATGGCATCTTTCTAAAACGATCACACTGCTCCCGGCAGAGGGCTGGGCACATTGGACTTAAAGTACGTCCCGAAATGGATGCTGGGAAGGTATTGCTGAGGCACCACTCCAAGAGTCAAGGCAAATGATATTTAAACAAGTCAGACAGCCCCTTTCGTCAAGCAGCAGGAAATCCAGCACTCTGCTTGGGGTTGCGTGGTCAGCAGAAGATAAAAGCCTAGACGTTGCAGCTGGGTCCCCTCCTATCACTGGATGGCCTACTGTTAGGGGAAGATAAAAAGAATAGGGATCGCCTTATTGAATTTCATTCCCTCTTCAAAAACCGAAATAACCTGTTTTCCTTAGTCGTGGGTGGCGTCTTAAAGTCCGCTAACAGAGGCCTGTGGGGCTTCACATACGCTGCCTCATTGGCTGGTTAATGTTGGGCGACTCCCTCTTGGAAATATTTGACCACCACTGTGTATCCAAACTCTGTGAAGCTGCCCAAGTTACTTTTCGCTAACTGCCTAGGGTCTCCTTTCTTTCATTCATTCATTCAGTTGTATGTATTGAGTGCTTATTGTGTGCAGAGCCCTGTACTAAGCGCTTGGGAGAGTACAGTATAAAAGACATATTCCCTGCCCACAACGAGCTTCAGGTTGGGGTGGGGGGGAGGAGAGAGACCCATTAATATAAATAAATAAATTACAGATATGTGCATACGTTCTGTAGGGGTGGGAGAAGGGAAGAACAAAGGGAGCAAGTTAGGGTGATTGATGCAGAGGGGAGTGGGAGAAGAGGTGTGTGTGTGTGTGTGTGTGTGTGTGTGTGTGTTATGGCATTTGTTAAGTACTTACTGTGTGCCAGGCACATAAGCCCTGAGGGGAATACAAGCAAATTGGGTTGGACACAGTCCCTGTCCCACATCAGGCTCACATTCTTAATCCCCATTTTACAGATGAGGGAACTGAGGCACAGAGGAAAGGGAGCACTTAGTCAGGGAAGGCCTTTCGGAGTAGAAGTGCCTTCAATGACGCTTTGAAGCCGGGGAGACGAATTGTCCCTCGGGTTTGAGGAGGGAGGGCGTTCCAGGCCAGAGGCAGGATGCGGGCGAGGTGTTGGCTGGGCTAGGAGTCGGCAGTGAGATAGGTTAGCGTTAGAGGAGCAAACAGTGCGGGCTGGGATGTAGTCGGAGAGAAGCAAAGTGAGGTAGAAGGGGGCAAGGTGACGGAGTGCTTTCAAGCCAGTGGGAAGGAGTTTTTGTTTGATGCAGAGGTGGAGGGCAACCACTCCAGTCTTTCAAACGTGAATGGGATGCTCTTTCCATGCCTTCCCAATAATACCTTCTAGGCTGGATTATTTCCACTCATGGACTGAATTATCTGTCTCTCATGAACGACTTGAAAGTAATCTGTTTTTATTCCCTGTATCTTTTTTCTCTTGCCCCTATTGTGTTTTGATTCAGGTGGCGGGGGAAGTGGGGGAGAGGCGGCAGGTGAGGACTGCAAAAGTTTCTCATGATTGCCTGTTTAATCGCAAATGTATGCTCAGATTGAAAGGTTGCTGGGCTGATCAACATAACTAAGCAAATGTTCTTTTTGGCATGTTAGTTGAAGGCTAGTTTTTATCATCTGCTGTGTGGGGCATTCTGGGGCTACCCTGACTTGCCTTTTTGTTTCAGTGAGACAGTAGAGCAATTAGGTACCCCAGGGGAGCTAAATTGTCATGATCTAATCATTCCCCTTGGTGGATTAAGGCCTGAACTGTAGCCAAGAGAAAGCAAGCGGCTGACTACTTCTTTCAGCAGTGTGATCATCCCCGTGAAAACTGTACCCTTTAGAGCTGTATCACTGCTGCCTCAAAGCCTGTTATTATATGGGAAGGGCAAAAATTGGCAACTAGCTACAAAAACTTCCTTTTTCAGCTGTCATTGGGCCACCTTTAGATCTGTGGTTCTTCTTCCCGTTCGAGGTGTGTGTGTGGGGGGAGGTTAGTTTCTTTTAACGTAGAAGAGCATCATGTTTGCCAGTTTATCGGGTTGATAGGTTTGTGATTTTTCACTTGATGTCATCCAGATAGCTCCCTCAGTCATAAACTGAGTGAAAACTGCTTCACTTGGGGTGACATTGTTTAGCAGCAAGGCATCTGCCTCTTGGTAGTTTGATTCAAACATCAGCTTGGGTCCAGTGACTCTTTGCGGGACTACTTTTTTTTCTTTACCTGTCAGTTTGTAGGGTGGATTTGTCACCAGCCGGCATCCGTTTTGCCAACTTGGAGTGATGAGAGCACGCAGCGTAGAGGGAGGGAGGGTTCCTGGCATTCTCTTCCCTGCCTCAAGGCCAGATCCCAGTAATAATAATAATAATAATAATAATAATAATAATGGTTTGTTAAGCGCTTACTGTGTGCCAAGCCTTCTACTAAGCGCTAGGGTGGATATAAGCAAATCGAGTTGGACCCTGTCCCTGTCCCATGTGGGGCTTATAGTCTCAATCTCTGTTTTACAGATGAGGGAACTGAGGCACAGAAAAGTAAAGTGACTTGCCCAAGGACACACGGGCAAGTGGCAGAGCCGGGGGTACCGCTGAGCCCTAGGTAGTGGAAGCCGGGCCAGAGTTCACCTCCTTCCTCTTTGTCACCCCCGCAGCATGCACATACCCCTCGGCGCGGCGCCCTGCCCACCCTGGCAGTCGGAGGATGTTTTTGGCAGCTGGAGCAGGTGACCCGATGCTAGGAGGAGCAGAAGTCAGCACCAGAGAGGCCTGTTGATGGTGTCTGCTTTGCCCAGGGGATAAAGTAGTCCCAGTTCCCCCAGTTAAACCTTCAGACGAGGCCATATTCATTCCAATTGTGGATTTGAATTTCTGGGTTTAAAATTGCCTGCACATCTTCTTTACCAGAAGTTCTGGAAGCAGGGGTCTTGCTGAAGACCGTCATTAGAAGATGCATCATTAGAGTATCAATTCGAGCCTCAAAGTTCCTCCTGTACGTCAGTATCCGGGTTCAAGTGAAATTGCACCCTGATGGAAGAAGAGGAGACTCCCTTTTTCCTCTTCTGATTTTTTTTTTTTTTTGACCAAGTGTGCTGTGTTAGAGTCCAAAGGGTCAGTCCTGCAGCATGTCAGCAAATGCAGGACCTGGAACATTTTGCAAAACAGTGATGAACTTCCCCACACTTTTCCCAAACAATTAGTTGGAAACGTTATAAGATAATGTGTATTATTAGAGTTATTAGTAGTAATACTATTAGTATTCTCTCTCCCAAAGGGGTGTGACTGAATTTATTTAGTAAGTTTCTTTCTGTGACCTTTGGAACAAAAGGCTATAATGTTAAGTAGATCTTTAAGTAGAATCAAGAGTTCAGTTTTGAGAGGGTGTAAAAGAAACTACGAATAAGTCAAAAGGGAAAATTACCCACTTTGTTGAGAGAGGGAGAGGGTCTGTGTTTAGTTGTATTTTAAACAGATTGTAAGCTGGCAAGTGTGTTTCGGCAGGAAACTGATGTAACTTCTGGCTGCCTTCGCAGCATGCAGGTAGCTTGTGGGGTGAGGAAGAATGCTAGTCTCCTAAAAGGATCTCGAAAAGATGTTGAAAACTGCCCACGGAGGGCTCTACTCCAACATAATATCAATCCATCAGTGGTATTTATTGAATGCCTACTGTGAGTGGCTCAGTATACTAAAGGCCTGTTGTACAGTACAACAGAATTGGTAGACACTATCCCTGCCTACAGGGAGCTGAAGAGTGTTCATGTGAGAAGCCCTGAAAATGGATTTAGTGGGCTTGGGGGTGGGGGTTGGGAGCATAGGGAACTGGAAGGACGTTTGGAGAAGTGATAAGGAAGGGTAACTTCAGGAGAGAAGAGAGGCTGGAGAGATGGCAGATCGCAGCGCAAGTGACTCCATCCTGTTCCCTCCCCATATTGGAATGATGAGCGTCATTTCAGTGTCTCTTCAAGACTCTGTTTTATTGGGGTTTGGAGAGGAAGATTTTAGTAGCAGTTGTAACAGTATTTATTAAACAGCCACTGGGTGCCGTGTGCTATACTGAGTAGTTGGGAAATCGTAAAACAAAAGGAGCTTGCACTCCTGGCAACAGTGGAGACAGACCTAAAACTATTTAGTAATAGAGTAATCCAAGTCACTGCCTGGCTAAAAATATATTCAGACTAAATAAGTGAATACATGCTAGAAATGTCCACGTGACTGGGTTCGTATGACTCGGAGTGATGGGAATTAATAATATCATAATAATGGTGTTTGGTAAGCGCTTACTCTGTGCCGGGCACTGTAGTGGATGCAAGCAAATGGAGTTGGACACAATCCCCGTCCCATGTGGGGCTCACAGTCTCAAGTCCCCATTTAACAGATGTGGTAACTGAGGTGCGGACAAGCAGGCAGCACCCCTGACCTTCTGACCCCCCTGGTCCTGGGCTCTATCCACTGTGCCATGCTGCTTCTAGGAAGGTTTGTTGGAGGAAATGGGATTTTAGGAGGGTTGTCTTGAACTACGCCTCAGACCTTCCACCCCATCACTCCAGGCAGGAGGAAGGGCGTGAGGGCCAATTTTCTAGCAAATCCCCCGAACAAGAGTATCAGGCCTCCTGACGGTGCTAACAGAGGCGAGTGTTGGAAGGCAAGACGGAAGTATTTAGGAAAGGCTCAGTGAGTGAGAGGAAGCCTGCTGCTAGCACAGCTGAAATGAAAAGGCCTGTCTGTCTCTAAGAAGAGGACTGGGGCTTTGGTAATAAATGGCTGCCATGTGGCAGCTGTCTCCTGGATTTGTGAATCTGGCAATAGTTAAATCTTGTCAATAGCACACATTCTCTGGAGAAGAGCGCAAGAAGGGGAGTGCACTCTATTCTCTCCCCTTCCCCAAAAACAAGAACTCTGTTTTTAAAACTAGGCCTCCTCCCTCCATGTCACCTCCCGTCCCATTTTATTCCCTAAAAATAATAATTAAGAAAAAAGGAATGGAAGGGAGTATTTAAAATCCACATCTTTTTCTTTTTCTCCAGTGTTTAAATATATAGGTTTGGCACATAGTAAGCGCTTAACAAATACCAACATTATATAGGTTTGCAAAGCATTGATCAGAGTCCCTGTTTAATATTTTTCTGTGTTTAATAGAGGGACGTAGTAGAAAGAGCCCGGGCCTGGGTGTCAGAGGACCTGGGCTCTAATCCTGGCTCTGCCACTTGCCTGCTCTGTGACCTTGGGTAAGTCGCTTCACTTCTGTGCCTCAGTTCCCTCATCTGTAAAACGGGGATTAAGACTGTGAGCCCCATGTGGGATGTGGACCGTGCCCTACCTGATTATCTCATATCTACTCCAGCGCTTAGAACAGTGTACACATAGAAAGTGCTTAACAAATACTATTATTATTATTATTATTTTTATTCTTTCAAAGAGGATGGACACTTTTTTAGATTAGCACTTAGCACATATATCCCTCCTCAAATCCTGTTAAAACTGTAATAATATAGAGCAGTTTGAAACTCTCCAAGGGATGATTTCCACCCCCTCACTCCCTGAAATGAGCCTCCACCTGGGAAAAATGATTCCTGTAGTTAAGGGTTATGTTGTTGCATTCTTTTTTCTTTTCAAAGAGTTGCTTTGTTAAATGTAAGGCACTTTGGTAAAAGATTTCAAGCTTTAGCATTGTGAGACTAGAGGTAGTATTTGAAAACTTAGTGCTGGTGAATGGCAGATGTTCTCTAGTACTCTTTTCCTTGAATTTTTCCCGAGGGCCACGTGCAAATTTGGTGGCGTCACGTGAATTTACAAACATCTCTTTGGACTGTGCTTCTCTACTTGGACAGTTGTCAGGAGAGGATGTCATTATTTCTACCTTTAATATTGCCTTATTTCTGGATTTTTTTTCTCCTTTTCTCAACTAACCACGTTCATGGACCAAGCGCTTCCACTTGGAGAGAGACAGATTGATCAGTGATCACAGATGGTAACCAGATCTAGCACCAAGCGCTTGACAGAGTATCACATCAATAAAGACACACATTCCCTGCCCTCAAGGAGTTAATAAAGTAGTGATGTCAGGAGAGAGGGAGAGGGTGAGATAAGGGACAGGAGCAAAGACCATCAGAAATCTTTGTGAGCCTCCCAATGAGCCCAGGCTCAGTTGGTGAGGCACGGTTCTATAGCCCTCTAAGTAGCTATAGAAATTCAGTGGAAATTCTTTATCTGTCTTAAGCGTGATCCCGAGGAAGCAGTGAATGAACTCAAGTGTTTTCTTTTTGTGCCTTTTCAAGCCAAATCCAAACTTTATTCTTTGGACCCGACCTTGTTTCAGATTGATACGGTGAAGGGAAAAGCCTACTTTGGAACGTGTGGTTATTGAGATCTTAGCAAAAGAAAAACTGAGATGCGGTTTGTGTGAGGGAGATGTGTTACTGGGGAGGAGTTTTCCCTATCAATCAATCATGTTTATTGAGTGCTTACTGTGTGCAGAGCACTGTACTAAGCGCTTGGGGGAGTATGGTATTACCAAGTTGGCAGACACGTTCCCTGTCCATAATGAGCTTACGGTCTAGTGGGGAACACAGACATTAATATAAATTATAGATTTGTATAAACGCCATGGGAGGGGTGAATGACGGGTGCAAATTCAAGTGCAAGGGTGACACACAAGGGAGGGGGAGAAGAGGAAATGAGGGCTTAGGTGGGGAATACGGAAGACTGTAAGCTCGTGGGCAGGGAGTGTGTGGACCAACTGTTTATAGTGTACTCTCCCAAGGGCTTAGCACAGTGCCCTGCAAGCAGCCAGTCCTCAATAAAAGTGATCGGGAGGCCTCTTGGAGGAGGTGTGCTTTTAATAAGGCTTTGAAGTGGGGGAGAACGATCGATCGATCATCAGTCGGATATGAAGAGGAAGGGCATTCCAGCCCGGTGGCAGGTTGTGAGCAAGAGGCCGGCAGTGAGATAGATGAGAGCTAGGTAGAGTGAGTACGTTGGCGTTAGAGGAATGAAGTGTGTGGGCTGGGTTGTAATAGGAGAGCAGCAAGGTGAGGTAGGAGGGAGCCAGGTGATGGAGTGTCTTAAAGCAGATGGTAAGGAATTTCTGTTCGATGCAGAGGTGGAAGAGCAACCACTGGAGGTTCTTGAGGAATTGGGAACCATGGACTGAATGGTTTTATAGAAAAATGATCCAAGCAGCAGAATGAAGTATGGACCGGAGTCGGAAGAGACAGGAAGCAGGGAGGTCAGCAAGGAGGTAATGGAGGTGGGAGAGGATAATTGCTTGGATTAAGCGTGGTACTTTGAATGGAGAAGAAAGGGTGGATTTTACCCACATCCTTAAGTTCGAACCAACAGAATTTGGTGACAGGTTGAGTATGTGGGTTGAAAGAGAGAGATGAGTTGATAACACCAAGGTTGCAGGCTTGTGAGACAGTGAAGATGGCGGTGCTGCATACAGTGATGGGGAAAGTCAGGGAGAGGTCAGGGTTTGGGTGGGAAGATAAGGAGTTCTGTTTTGGACATGTTAAGTTAGAAGTGAATGTTTCTGACCTGATTCTGCCTGAGGGCAAATGTAACACTTATCAATTATGGAGCCCCCACTCCGAGGAGCAGTCGTGCTAAGAACTTGCATTCAAAAGATACTGTCCTTACTCTCATTCAATAGTATTTTTGAGCGCTTACTATGTGCAGAGCACTGTACTAAGTGCTTGGAATGGACAAGCAGCGTGGCTCAGTGGAAAGAGCACGGGCTTTGGAGTCAGGGCTCATGAGTTCGAATCCCAGCTCTGCCACTTGGCTGTGTGACTGTGGGCAAGTCACTTAACTTCTCCGTGCTTCAGTTCCCTCATCTGTAAAATGGGGATTAAGACTGTGAGCCCCACGTGGGACAACCTGATTCCCCTATGTCTACCCCAGCGCTTAGAACAGTGCTCGGCACATAGTAAGCGCTTAACAAATACCAACATTATTATTATTACTTCGGCAACAGATAGAGACAATCCCTGCCCATTGACGGGCTTACAGTCTAATCGGGGGAGACAGAGATAGAAACAATAGCAATAAATAGAATCAAGGGGATGTACATCTCATTAGCAAAATAAATAGGGTAATAAAAATATATACTCTCAAGAAGATTACACACAAATGCACATCTGTGGGCAGAGCCCTGTGTGAGAAGGGATGTCTGGTACCACTAGCAATTCCTGGTGACTGCCCCAGGAACCAGGACATCAGCAAGCAGCACATCTACCTGATTAACAGATGGCCATGGAGATTCACCTGGAATTTCTCGGCATGCAGGCCCCTGGCAGGACACATTAGGAACCATTGTGGAATTTAGTAAGCACTTACTCTGTGCCAAGCACTGCCTTCAGGGTCGAAGTAGGTACAAGATAATGAGCTCAGACACATTCCCTGCCTCACACAGGGCTCACGGTCTAAAGGCGAGGGAGAACAGATGCTTAATCCCCATTTTTCAGATGAGGTAACTGAGGCACAGAAAAGTTGTGACTTGTCCAGGGTCGCACAGGAGGCAAGGGCAGAGTTGGGATTAGAACCCAAATCCTCTGACTCCCAGGCCTGTGCTCTTTCCTCTAGGTGCCTTGGTTCTTTAAGGTGTTTTGTGCCTAAAGGAGGTGGGCTTGAACAAACAGGCCCACTGCCAAAAAGCCATTAGCCTGTCCAAAAAGACTACAACGAAAAGGGCGAGGTGTAATCCCCTCTTTCATTGGTTTGAATTCAAGATTACATTTATTTGTCCTGTAAGCAAACATGGGGTTTGACTCTTAGCCACCCTCCCCCCCCAAAAGAAAGAACATTGCCTCTTACAGACTTGAGTGATGTAAATGCCTGTCCTTTTCCAGTAACTTGTGGGAAGTTAAAAAGTAGAGACCGATCAATCATATTTATTGAGCACCTACTGGGTGCCAAGCACTGTACCAGGCACTCGTACAATATAACAAGTTGGTAGACATCCTCTAGACTGTGAGCTCATTGTGGGCAGGAATTGTCTCTTTTTATTGCTGTATTGTACTTTCCCAAGCACTTAATATAGTGCTCTGCACACAGTAAGCATTCAATAAATACGACTGAATGAATGTTCCCTGCCCACAGCAAGCTTACAGACTAGAGGGACCAGTTATGTTTGCGTCACCAGCTTTCACCACGACTTTTCTTGAGCTCCGTGCACTTCTGATGTTGATGCTGCTTTTCTCCTCCCCCTGTGAACCCTGAGATCTGAATCTGTGTGCCCTGCAGAGATGGTTCACGGAGGGGTGGGGGGTGGGGGTGGGGAACATCTCTTGCTGCTTGCACCAGGATCAGAGTGGTATCTGCAGCAGTTTCCCCTTGCCTTTTAAACTGCTTTAAAGCAGGTTTCCAGCCTCTGATGCTCTGCACTTCAATTAGAGGTAGCATCCAACGGCTTACACAAACTCCATTGTTTGGAACCGGCCAACCTTTAGGGCTTCCCCCAGCTGTGCCTCTCTGTGTAGTTACTTGCAGATTCAGATGGGCAAAGTGCTTGCCTCCTTACCCTGGGCAGCTTCCTAGCAAGCCTGGTAGCTGGTTGTTCCCATCCTCCTCTGTTTCCTCTGCCATCATCCCGTGTCTCATTGACTTGGGAGGGAGAGAGAACAGAGAAGAAGAGCCATTTTATGATCTCTCGCTAACCACTCTCTGGAAACGAGAGATCGGGGCTCGAATCTGCCACGTCAGGGTAGTTCTGGCACAAGGCCTTCTGCAGCCTTGAGAAGAAGGATTAAGCTCGGAAGAAACTAATAAGATGGCATACGTGCTTAGGCGTCGTGTCCGTCCCTGTCCCGTCCCCCACCATCCTTCCCCCCTCAACACACACATACATACACAAGCCCCTGGGTTTCCTGCCTTACATGAAAAATTGAGGCCTTTCTGGTGAGTAAACCCTGGGAATAAATGCCGCTCCCATCCTCTTCCAAGCAGTCTCTCCTTGCACAGCGGGACCAGGGCCAGAACTGACTGAAAAGCCGACTCATCACGCCCGGGATTGTGAAGTACTTGTTCAACGGGTGAAAGGCCCTCCATGTCATTCTGAGCATCTGGTTTGTCGTAGCCCATGCCAGCCTGAGGGATGGGGAAGGAGGAGGGAGTGGCATTTGTCGTCTGCTGCTCCCTGCCCCAACCGTAGATCACTTCCAAATCCAAGAAACACACCGACTTCCTGGAACCGAAAGCCATCTTCACAGCTGTCTTAGTCTTCAGAGCACGCGCGAGGCAGTTCTTCTTAGCCTAGACAATATCGCCGTTGTGTCCTGTGGGGACAGGCTGAGGGAGGACAGGCGTTTCCATATTGAATTAAACAAAGGATCGATCTAGTCTGGGATGGCGCTGCAGGTCTAGGGAGGAGTTAGGTCCTTCCCTTTCCGAGGAAGGCAGTCGCGTGTGCGCACGCATGTCTCTCGTACAGCCTCCTCCCAGAAAATATTTCTTAAAGTTGCACAGTCCAGCAGTACGCCTTGCCTGTGCTCGTCAGCATTCTGCTGGGGGCAGGAAGTAAGCCTTCGCTTCTCATTAGCCAGCGCAGCCGAATGCTAGTGTCAGACCTTTCGGGAATCTGCGATTCTCTTGCTTGAACAAGTTGGTGTAACTCTTTCAGGCCTGCATTGGCAAGTACTGCGCGTCAGTTGTCAGCTCCTTAAGGACGGAGACCGTGTCCTTTCCCGACTCAGTAACCCCGCAGAGCCCTGAACAGTGGGTTCAACATGTGGGGGGCGATGATTTGAGGGCGGGGAGCGCCTTCCAGGGCCTTTGGGCATCAGCGTGATTGAAGCCCAAACCTAGTGGGCAACAGGGCCGGCAAACTCATCAGATTTTGCAGCGAGTATCTCTTCTAAGATTTCTAAG
Source organism: Ornithorhynchus anatinus (assembly GCF_004115215.2). NCBI lineage: Eukaryota > Metazoa > Chordata > Mammalia > Monotremata > Ornithorhynchidae > Ornithorhynchus > Ornithorhynchus anatinus. The sequence continues at coordinate 22,067,433 of NC_041751.1, forward strand.
TAGGACTTGGGCTCCAATCTTTTGTTTTGGTCCATCTCATTTTTGCATTCCCTCTTATCTCTTATCTCCAGGGTCATCTGGCAAGTCTGTGTGGATGGAGAGCCACTCTCCTTAATCTTCTCATTCTGGCTTTACATATCATTGTCCCCTTATCTTGACTAGGAGGCCATCCCAGCTGCCCTTATCCCAGATCTAAGGACAGCCAGGACTCTGCTCCTTTGCCATTTCAGTAGGTCTGCCGGGCCATCCCTGCCGAACCTGATTTGGAAGAGGCCCCGGAGAACCAGAATGGAGCACATTCTCTTAGCCAGCGGGCAGTCCCACCCCTTCCACCCTTTCACCTCTGTACTTCATTAGGAGGAATTGATCTGGGGAGTCTCCCCCCTGTGCCTACTGTATATCCTTTCGGCACTTAAGGACAGTCAGACTTCTTGCCGGGAACCTTTACATTTCTTCATCTGGGCTCACGGTGCTAATCTGTTGTCCAGACTCAAAGCCTGGGTCAGAAGTACTCCCATTTTAAATAAGTTGAAATTCCTTCCTCCTTCCCCTCCCCCCTCCCCTCCCCCAAGTTCATTCTTTAAGATAACTCATTTTGGTAGCCATCATTTCCACTAAATCCCTAGGGGGTGAGGATGCTTCCTGCTTTCTCTTCTATAATAAGTAAGTCTTAATCTCCTTTAGCAGGGGTAAAATAGGTACTTGGGTTTTATCTTTTTACCTCCAGTCCCCCTACCACGCCTTTCCTCCCCCTCTTGTGCTGACACATTCTTTTCATGTTAGGGAGGAAGTAACCCCCTGCCTGTGCTGTTCTTTTTTTTTCATTTTAGCCTCTTTAAGTTCAACTTTTGCATGGTGAGATGTCAGGTTTGTGTGTATAAAATGCTCTTGGAAGTGTGAGCGATACACTGACATTTCTTTTTAAGTGACCTTTGGTCCTATTTAAGAGTTAACACGTAAGCACACCCACCCCCTCTCTTCTCCTCCCCCCACGCCCCCTGCCCCCCCCCCCCCCCCATTGGATTTAGGTTTGGCACTTCTGCTTTTCCCCCCGCGAAGATCTCAATTTAGTCTGCGTGCTAAGTGAATCTGCAGGTCTAGGAGATCCAGTATGAAGGAGTGAAGAGGACTTAAACTGATGTTGCTCTATCAACCCCACTTTGTTTTCCTTGAGGCATTGTTCTTTCAGTTTGGGATGGGTGGAGTTGATGAACTGAAAGGGACATCTTGTTTACAGGTTATCTTGGGTTTCTGAGATTCATATGAACCTGCCCTCTTGTAAACTAAAACTTGATGGGCCTTTAGGTATTTGAGGTGTGTCTTCATCTGGTAAAGAAAGCCTGAATGAACTGTAGATTCTCCCCCCACCCCTACCCCTACCCCCTGCATTTGATTTCTCTGTCGATGGGGTGGAGCTTGAACCTGTGGGATTTTCCCCCGGGGCCTCTCTTCAGTTTGGCAATGATAGTCTTCCTCTGATTATGTTAAAATTGGGAGTGCAGAGGATGGGTCAGAATGTGAGCAGGCTGAAGAAAAAGTTAGGGAATGGATGTGTGGAGACTGGGAAGTAGAAGGGCTGGGTGAGGGGAAGCACGAGCGACGTATTGAGGAGCAGCATGGTCTAGTGGCAAGATCCTGGGCCTGGGGAATTGGGAGATCTGGGTTCTAATTCGGCTCTGCCACTTGCCTGTTGTGTGACTCTGGGCAAGTCACTTAACTTTTGTGCCTCAGTTTCCCCATCTGTAAAATGTGGATTAAATGCCTGTTTCCCTTCCCATTTATATTGTGGAACAGAGAATGTGCCTAACCTGACCATCTTATATCTATTTCAGTGCTTCGTACAGTGCTTGGCACATAGCAAGTACATAATAAATACCACAGTTATTATTAAGAGTCCGGCTTTGGAGGATGGGAAAAAGGAGGGAACGTGTGCCACGGCACCCCCGTCCCCCACCCCGCGCAGGGATTCCTCTCTCTAAACTCAGCAGTATTAGCTGTATATATTTGGGGTTTTTTTTTTTATGGAGGGGGAGATTTTGTTTGGGGCCATTAAGAGGTAATTCATTTAGTTCGTGTGAGGGGGAATAAAATTCTACTCTGCTGGAACCTGATCATCCGATCCAATTTCTGGGTAAGAATGGTGTACCTTAAAAAAAAAAAAAAAAAGTCACTTCCTCTTTGCTTTGCACAGTCAGTTTATTGCCTTGTCCTGCTCCTCTTCCCTTTTCATGTCCCAAATGTGCCTCTCCATCCCCAAGTCCACAGTCTTAAGCTGGGTCCTGGTCATCTGGAATCGAACTACACCAGATTCCACTTTGGCTTCTTTTCTTTCTCTGCCTCTCTCCCTAGCACCATTCCAGGAGCCAAAGTTTCCTCTCTGTGTGTAGCAGCTAGATTGTAAGATGCTTGAGGACATGATTCAAGTCTGCCTACAGTAAGCACTCAGTAAATAGCACAGATTTATAGAGCCCTTTGGCCATGACACTCAGTGGACATTCAGTGGATGTACAGTGGCTTCCCAACGCATTGCCGGTCAGGATCACAGTATTCGCCCTCCATTTCAGAGCTCTTCATCATCATACCATCCATCCTTCCTTCATCCTCCTACTTTCCAGCTCTTTCCCTCACTTTATCCCAGTAAAGTTTACCACCCCCTTCCCACCTACAAATCTTCTCCCAAGTTGCACCAAATGACTAACATATAATAATGTTGGTATTTGTTAAGCGCTTACTATGTGCCGAGCACTGTTCTGAGCGCTGGGGTAGACACGGGGGAATCAGGTTATCTCACGTGGGGCTCACAGTCATAATCCCCATTTTACAGATGAGGTAACTGAGGCACCGAGAAGTTAAGTGACTTGCCCAAAGTCACACAGCTGACAAGTGGCTGAGCCGGGATTCGAACCCATGACCTCTGACTCCAAAGCCCATGCTCTTCCCACTGAGCCACGCTGACATCCACCTCTCTCCCCCTCCCCATTTTTTTAATGGTATTTGTTAGGCACTTACTATGTGACAGACACTATACTAAGCATTGGGAGAGATGCAAACTAATCAGTTTGGACACAGTCCATGTCCCATGTGGGGCTCACAGTCATAATCCCCATTTTACAGCTGGGGTCACTGAGTCACAGAGAAGTGAAGTGACTTACCCAAGGTGTCACAGCAGGCAAGTGGTGAAGCCGGGATTAGAACCCAAGACTTTCTGACTCCCAGGCCTGTACTCTTTCCACTAGGCCATGCTGCTTCTCACACCTTCCCCTTCCCTCACCCTTGCTCTCAATCAGTGGTACTTATTGAGCACTTACTATGTGCAGAGTACTGTTCTAAGTGCTTGGGAGAGGAGAGTACAACAGAGTGGGTAGACATGTTCCTTTTCCACAGGGAGCATAGAATCTAGAGATCAGCTCATCAAGCGATGTCAGTCACAATCATGCAACTTCAGAAGCCCCACCTCCTTTCGGGAATCCTTCCCTAATTAACTGGAAGGGAACTGTGGCCCTCCCCTGTCTAAACTTGGAATTTTTATCAGTCTGACTACCTCATCATGGTGGTCCATCCCCCAAAATGGCCTTTGTTCAGAGGCTTTATTTCCAGTGTTTTGTTCAGTGTGTGATCAGTTGGTCAATCGACTTCTGCATCTGGCCTCTTCATGAACCAGTAAACCCCCCGTGGGCAGTGAACCTGCTTCAGCCCGGGTATAGACCCCAGCTGTGTCAATGTGTAATACTTTCAAGGATGAAGATTTTCAAAAAAAGTCCTTGAGTCCTTGAGTCCATGCTCCTCTCCCCTCATCCGTGGTCAGCAGTCCCCTTTAATAGCTGTTGGATTGATGTTTCTTTCCACCCTGTTTTTCCTTTCCTCACCTCTGTAATTAACTTTTTATCCTCCCCCCTTTTCATCCCCTTTAACATTGTTCAGCCCTCTTGTCCTCCTACTGCTTCTGTGTAAACATTCCTGCGTGCTGGCTTGAAGCCAGTTGAATTCCACAGGGATGCTACCTATCAACTGGGCTTGGAGGAGGAGCTGGGTCCAGAAAGCAGAAGCATGGTAAAGAGCTGGGTGTGGGGGCTGCTTAGATTCTGGGAAGGGGGTAGGGGGGAAGGTGTCTTGATCGTTTCCACAGCTTGCTCTCTTTGGCCGAACAGGGCACTGGGGCCTGAACTTCAGGAACCCCAGATAGTCTTCACGTAAGCCCTCTGGAGTTCCACGAATAGAAGACGAGGGTGAGGAGGAGGTGTGCTAAAATACCGTGGCGCTCCGTCAGTCGGTGGCATTGATATCTGTGTAGATATCGATTTGGGAGAGTCATTAGACACGTTCTCTGCCCATAACGAGCTTCCGTCTTCCATCTCTCTAGACTTCTCTTCTGATGGTGTTAAGGGGAGGACAGCGGCCCTCCCGGAGAGCCCGGTTTTCCGCTCTGCACCCGTTTTTGAACTTGTTGTGTTGCTGTCCCTTTCCCACAGGCTGCTGTCTATTGGTGCTCCAGCAGTCCCGGCATTGAAGTGTGACGCTGCTGCATTCAATCAACTCTCCTCCGGCTGGGCCCAGCCAGTGCCAGCCCCTCAGTAGGGAAGGCTGGCTCCGGAAGACACCAGGTCAGTCAGAACACTTGTTTTTGGCTTTTCCTTTCTCCGTTTGATGCACGGGGACTTGGATCGAAGAGTGGAATTTAGTAAGTGCCGACTTAATGCCCAGCCCTGTACGAAGCACTCGGGAGAGTGCAGTAGGGGTGAAACCTGTGTGCCCGGCTCATAGGAGTCTATAATCTCCAAGCGCTTAGTACGGTGCTCTCTATACAGTAAGAGTTCAATAAATACTATTGAATGAATGAACGAGTGACTGATCTAATGGGGGAGACAGACAAGACTTATTTATAAGTAGAGGGAGCAGGAGGGAGAACAACGGCGTGATAAGTAGTAAAATGAGTATATCAGGAAGAAATGACTAAATCATGGAACTCAGACACCTCACGATCAGTAAAACCCAGGGAAATGTCCTGCACTGTTTGCTGGCGTACCCCCGTGTAATGTAAACTCCACCCGTGACGTTAGGTTCCATTGCTGCAGGTAAATCAGCTGCCTCCCTGCCACATCTTTCTCTCTTCCCGGTTGCTTTCCTGCCCCTTTCCACTCCCTTTGTCCCACACTGGACTGCAGAACCCAGTATTTTGACTTGCTCATTCTTTCTTTCTTTCGGCTTTAATTTGAATCTTAGTAGCCAGCTGCCAGCTCCCCTCTGCCCTGCTGCTTCCCATTTGCTGACTCGCAGCCTCACTTCTCATCCCCACCCAGAGCCGTGGGGACAGAAAAAGTGATGGATTGGGGCTTGGCCGGGGGTGGGGCGGGGATGTCGGGGCCCCTCTGAAGCCACTGCCCCTGATTTGACAGCTTTGGGTGGGGTGAGGAAATGGTACTGCAGGGTAGGGAAGGGGAAGAAGTTGTTGGGTGGCTGGGGGCTGCAGGGCGACCGCTGGGTTGGAGATAAATATGAAAGAATGAGCCAAAAGACAGTGCTGTGCAGGTCAAGATGGAAGGGACCAAGCTCGATGTGGAGTGGGGGAGAGGTCAGAAAGTCTCCCCAGAACACAGGAGGGCATACCGACCCTGTTATATTGTGCTCTCTCCCAAGTGCTTAATTCAGTGCTCTGAACATAGTAAGCACTCAATAAGTACGCTTGATTGACCGATGGGGGAACAGCTTCCCCCTCAGCCAGATGTGGTCCACTGTGGCTCCTCACAGACGAAGGGACCGAGGGCGTGAAGGTGGAAATAAAATCCAGGGATCCAGGCTTGAGTGTAATAAACCCTGAGGTCATTCATTCATTCAGTAGTATTTATTGAGCCCTTACTGTGTGCAGAGCACTGTACTAAGCGCTTGGAATGGACAATTTGGCAACAGAGAGAGACGATCCCTGCCCACTGACTGGCTCACGGTCTAATCGGGGGAGACAGATGGCAGAGCAAAACAGAACGAAACAAAAACAAGACAACATTATCACGATAAAGAGAATCGAGGGGATGTACACCTCATTAACAAAATGAAGAAGGTAATAAATAATATATACAAATGAGCGCAGTGCTGAGGGGAAGGGGAGGAGCATAGGGAAAGGGGGCTCAGCTGAGGGGAGGGGAAGGGGTAGGAGCAGAGGGTGGAGGGGGAGCAGAGGGAAAAGGGGGGAGCTCAGTCTGGGAAGGCCTCTTGGAGAAGGTGAGCTCTCAGGAGAGCTTTGAAGAGAGGAAGAGAGTGAGTATGGCGGAGGTGGGGAGGGAGGGCATTCCAGGACAGCGGGAGGATGTGGGCCGGGGATCGATGGCGGGATGGGAGTGGATGGGGGACGGCGAGGAGGTGAGCGGCAGAGGAGCGGAGCCTACGGGGTGGGCAGTAGAAAGAGAAGGGAGGTGAGGTAGGAGGGGGCAAGGTGATGGAGAGCTTTGAAGCCGAGAGTGAGGAGTTTTTGTTTCGTGCGGAAGTTGATAGGCAACCACTGGAGGTTTTTAAAGAGGGGAGTGACATGCCCAGACCATTTCTGTAGGAAGATGATCCGGGCAGCGGAATGAAGAATAGACTGGAGCGGGGAGACACAGGAGGAAGGGAGATCAGAGAGGAGGCTGACACAATAATCCAGTTGGGATATTATGAGAGCTGAGTCAGCGGGCTTTGAGCAGAGTTCCAAGGTACCCAGAGATGTTCAGAAGGGGTTAGCTTTGACGTATACATATATATATATAAAATTCTATTTATTTTTATAGATGCTACTTGTTTTGATGTCTGTCTCCCCCCTTCTAGACTGTGAGCCTGCTGTGGGCAGTGATTGTCTCTGTTGCTGAATTATACTTGCTTAGTACAGTGCTCTGCACACAGCACTCGACAGATACGACTGAATGAATAAAAGATGTGTCTCGAAGAAAAGAGGGCTGCTGTTCACCCCGTGCTGGACAACTTCTTCAATATAGATGAAAAACCACTTCCAATCAGTCAGTCAGTTGTATTTATTGAACGCTTCCTGCGTTCAGAGTACTGCTTAGGAGAGTACTTGTACAACAGACTTATTCCCTGCCCACAACGAGTTTACAGTCTAGAGGGGGAGATATTCATATAAATTACAGATACGTACAAAAGTGCTGTGGAGCTGGGAGGGGGGATGAATAAAGGGAACAAGTCAGGGTGACGCAGAAGGCTGCGGGAGAAGAAAGGAGGACTTAGTCAGGGAAGGCTTCTTGGAGGAGATGAGCCTTTCATAAGGCTTAGAAGTGGGGGAGAGTCATTGTTAGATTTGAGAAGAGAAGCAGCGTGGCTCGGTGGAAAGAGCACGGGCTGGGGAGCCAGAGGTCGTGGGTTCAAATCCCAGCTACGCCACTTGTCAGCTGTGTGACTTTGGGCAAGTCACTTCGCTTCTCTGGGCCTCAGTGATCTCATCTGGAAAGTGGGGATGAAGACTGTGAGCCCCACGTGGGACAACCTCATCACCTTGTATCTCCCCGGCACTTAGAACAGTGCTTTGCCCACTAAGCGCTTAACAAATGCCATCATTATTATTATTTGAGGAGGGAGAGCGTTCCAGGCCAGAGGCAGGACGTGGGAGAGGGTGGTGGTGAGATGGGCAAGACTGAGGTACAGTGAGGAGGTTAACGTTAGGGGAGCGAAGTGTGTGGGGTGGGCTGTAGTAGGAGGGTAGCGAGGTGAGGTGGGAGGGCGCAAGGTGATTGAGTGCTTTAAAGCCAATGGTGAGGCGTTTGTTGCGGAGGTGGGTGGGCAACCACTGGAGTCCTTGAGGAGAGGGGAAACATGGCCTGAACTTTCCTGGAGAAAAATGATCCCGGGCAACAGAGTGGCCCGAGTGGGGAGAGACAGGAGGCTGGGTGGTCAGCAAAGAGGCTGATAAAGTAATCCAGGCGGGATGGGATGAGTGATTGTATTAACTCGGTAGCAGTTTGGATGGAGCGGAAAGGGTGGATTTTTACGATGTCGTGAATGTCGAACCAACGGGATTTAGTGATGGGTTGGGTGAGAGAGAGGAGTCAAGGATAACGCCGAGCTTACGGGCTTGTGAAACAGGAAGGATGGTGGTGCTGTCAGCAGTGAAGGGAAAGTCAAGAGGGGCACAGGGTTTGGGTGGTAAAATAAGGAGATCTGTTGTATACGTGTTGCCAAACTTCTCATTAGGAAGTCGTCGACAGGCTCACGATCACATCACAGTTTTTATGTCATGGTATGCTGTAAAAGAAAAAAAAAAGTTGCTTGTTTTTCCAGGGGTCCCGGAACTGATATATGAAACTGTAAAGCCACCTGGGCTCCAAACTACGTTTTCAAGGCCCCTAAACCTTTTGTATCATGAAAAATGCTTGTAATAATAATAGCTGTGGCGCTGCACGAAGCACTGGGGTGGATATAATGATGGGAAGCAGCGTGGCTCAGTGGAAAGAGCCCGGGCTGGGGAGTCAGAGGTCATGGGTTCGAATCCCGGCTCCGCCACCTGTCAGCTGAGTGACTTTGGGCAAGTCGCTTCACTTCTCCGTGCCTCAGTTACCTCATCTGCAAAATGGGGATGAAGACTGGGAGCCCCACGTGGGACAACCTGATCACCTTGTATCCTCCCCAGCACTTAGAACAGTGCTTGGCACATAGTAAGCGCTTAACAAATGCCATCATTATTATTATTATTATTATTTTTTCCTTACTATCCGTACTTCTCCTTATCCTCCAGGCTGACACTGTAGGCAAGTGGGATCTCTCCCTAAGTTAATTTGGACAATGACAAATTCCCTTCCAAATTTCTTTGAATTTGGAACTGACACTGGACTTCCCCATTTAGGCATCTTTGATTTCATTCTAGGGGGAAGTGGTGGAAAGAGCAAATGATTTTGTAGGGTGGGACTGGTGGGTGGGTTTGTATTTCAAAAACGAAGGAGAGGAGGAATGGGAGTGTGTTGGGCAGGCAAGAGAGAAGAGGAGCCTGAGGATTTTGAGAACGAAATGCTTTTCCTGCCCAGAAAAGAAAAAAATACTTTTGTAATACGTTTAAAATTATAAGGTTGCTTTACAGGTTCTCAAAATAGAGCATCCCTCATTCGCACAATTTGTTTTGATGCTTCAGCAACAAACCTAGGGAAAAAAAATCATATGATCAGCATTGTGAAACTTCCTTCTGGTCCAATTTGTGCATGGCTTGTGCTTTAACAAGTCATCAGTAGATTTCTGATTTTTTTTTTTAAAAAAAAGCTCAGAACAATGATTGCTTTGTATGGTCCATCAGGTCTTTCCCTTCTTGCCTGCACTATGCATTGTGTGTTTTCTTCCTATCTGGTCCAAAGAGAGAGCTCATGTACAAGACAGTAGAACAAACTGGAGTAAGAATTTGAAATCGCATCGTGGGGTATTTTCTTCTTCTTAAAAAGGTCGCAGGGATTCTCCTTTTAGTTTAACGCTCATGATTTCAAGTTGAGAAGAGACACTGTAACCCAGAAATGGTTTTATACTTTTAAATGGGAAGTTAATGTAGATGGTTTTGACTTCAGCAAACTTTAGTCACATTTTGCACGTTATCCCAAAGGAGGAAATAGGTTTAGCAAATGTCTTCCTGTTCAGACTGAATGGGAAACAACAAGTTTACATGGCTTTTTTCTTTTCTTTTTTGATTAAATTCTTTACCATTTTCTCCTGTTGAAAGCTAACTCTCTTAGCTGCTTCTGGGAGAGAGCCTTAATGTGGACATTGGTAAATTATGAAAATATTCGCTCTACCTCAAGAAGCATCATGGCCTAGTAGAAAGAGCCCGGGCCTAGAAGGAAGGAGACTTGGGTTCTAATCCCAATTCTGCCACTTGCCTGCTGTGTGGCCTTGAGCAAGTCACTTAACTTTTCTGGGCCTGTTTCCTCCTCTGTAAAATGGGGAGAAAACACCTGTTCTCCCTTGATTGAGAGCCCCACGTGGGACAGAGACTGTGACTGGTCTGCTTATATTGTACTCTTCCAAGCACTTAGCATGGTGCTTTGCACGCAGTAAGCGCTCAATAAATACGGTTAAGAATTTTATCTACTCCATTCATTCATTCAATCGTATTTATTGAGCGCTTACTATGTGCAGAGCACTGTACTAAGCGCTTGGAATGTACAGTTCGGCAACAGATAGAGACAATCCCTGCCCAGTGACGGGCTCGTGGTCTAATCCGGGGAGACGGACGGCAGAGCAAAACAGAACGAAACAAAAACAAGACAACATTATCACGATAAATAGAATCAAGGGGATGTACACCGCATTGACAAAATAAATAGGGTAATAAATAATATATACAAATGAAGACAGTGCTGAGAGGAGGGGAAGGGAGGAGGGGGAGGAGCAGAGGGAGAGGAGGGGAGGGAGAGCAGAGGGAAAGGGGGTTCAGCTGAGGGAGGGGGAACAGGGAGGAGCAGAGGGTGGAGGTGAGAGCTCAGTCTGGGAAGGCCTCCTGGAGGGGGTGAGCTCTCGGGCTTTGAAGAGGGGAAGAGAGTGAGTTTGGCGGAGGTGAGAAGGGAGGGCATTCCGGGACAGCGGTAGGACGTGGGCCAGAGGTCGATGGCAGGACAGGCGCGAATGGGGGACAGTGTGGAGTTGAGAGGCAGAGGAGCAGAGTATATGGGGTGGGCAGTAGAAAGAGAGAAGGGAGGTGAGGTAGGAGGGGGCAAGGTGATGGAGAGCTTTGAAGCCAAGAGTGAGGAGTTTTTGTTTCATACGGAGGTTGATAGGCAACCACTGGAGGATTTTAAGGAGGGGAGTGACATGCCCAGAGCGTTTCTGCAGGAAGATTATCTGGGCAGCGGAATGAAGAATAGAGTGGAGTGGGAGAGACAGAAGGAAGGGAGATCAGAGAGGAGGCTGACACAGTAATCCAGCCGGGATATTATGAGAGTTTGTACCAGCACGATAGCCATTTGGATGGAGAGGAAAGGGCGGATCTTGGCAATATTGTGAAGGTGAGACCGGCAGGCGTTGGAGACGGATTGGATGTGTGGGGTGACTGAGAGAGCCGAGTTGAGGATGACACCAAGGTTGCGGGCCTCAATACTTAGTAGAATGTTTGCTACATAGTAAGCCCTTAAAGGCAGCGTGGCCTGGTGGATAGAGCATCGGCCTGGAAGTCAGAAGGACTTGGGTTCTAATCCTGCCTCCACCCATTGTCTGCTGTGTGGCCTTAGGGGAGTCACTTCACTTCTTTGCCTCAGTTCCCTCATCTGTAAAATGGGGATTAAGATTGTGAACCCCATGTGGGACAGGGACCGTGTCCAACCAATTAGCTTGTATCTACCCGAGTGCTTGGAACAGTGTTTGACACATAGTAAGCACCTAACAAATGCCACCATCATCATCATGATAATTATAATTATTACGTCTAGAAATAAACCTCCCTGATTGCTTGTTGCTCATAAAGTTGGCTTCCCCCTCGATCGATTTTATGTCCAGTGTGCTCTTAACGACAGAACTGGCAGATAAATTTAAAAATTGATTATCAAGTTTATTATTATTGAGATAGAGTATTACAGAGGTAGATTGGACGCAGTTCCTGTCCTACACTGTACTCACAATCTACCCCATCTCCATTTTACATCTGAGAAGACTGAGGCCCAGAGAGGTTCGTGTAACTGCCAAAGGTCACCCAGCAGGCAGGAGGCAAAGCTGGAACTGGAACCCTGGTCTCCTGTCTTCCAGGCCCACATTCTTTCCACTCGGCCGTGCTGCCTACTTCTTCGAATGTGTTCTCCACGTGTTGCATCTTTCTCATATGGAGAAATGGTGCCCTACAGAGAAGCAGCGTGGCTTAGTGACAGGTGGAATCAGAGGATGTGAAAAGGGCAGTCTGCTGTGTGACTTGGGGCAATTCACTTAACTTCTCTTTTAAGTGGAAAATGGGGATTAAGACTGAGCCCCACGTGGGACAACAACCTGATTGCCTTATATCCACCCCAGTGCTTAGAACAGTGCTTGGCACATAGTAAGTGCTTAACAAAAACCATCGTTATTATTATTATTATTTTATCAGATCAACATCCAAACATTTGGCTTACATTGTTGAAAACCTAAAATTCATATTTTTTTCTGACATAAAACGATACGGTGTTATCAACAACAGATTTCCCATCACTTGAACATAATGTGCGCTTGCAGGATTTGGGATGAATTTGAAAAGTGATTTTGGGCTCACTCTAATAGAAGATTTAATTTAGAAGAATCTATTCATTTATTCTTCTGAAAACTGCATCTGATTTACTGTGTTTTCAGCTTTGAGATGCAGAAGCATCAGCAATTTACCCTCATCACAGATACCTTTTGGAGATTCAGCACTTATTCATCTGTGTAGGAGAAAAGTGGTCAGTCTTCTAATGGATATAAGCATAGTAGTGTCAGATATTAAAAAATATCCCCAAGTGTGTTTTGGTAGCCCATCAGTGAAAACTATCCGATAACTAATTGCAATCAACTCAGGTACAGGTTCTTTGGTTGGTGGAATGCCTTATTCTCCCCCTGCCATCTCTCCCCCTCACCCCCCTGAAAAAAACCCAACAAAAAACAACCCCGAGTGTCTGGGTAGCCCTATTTAGGGACGCACTGCCCATCCCAAATGAGGGAAGGGATAGAAAAGGCGCCCTAAATGCTTCCTGCTTCAAACTTAGAAGCAGCTCACTGATATTTCACTTGCCACTATACTCCGAGTAGGATCTTACCGTTTTATCCCATCATCTTTGAGGGGCTGTATGGACTAGTGGAAAGACCACGGGCCTGAGAGTCAGAGGATCTGGGTTCTAATCCCAGCTCTTCCACTTGCTTGTTAAGTCGCTTAAGGCCTCAGTCTCCTCAACTGTTAAGTGGGGATTAAATACCTCTTTCGTACATAGACAAATAATGCCACTAATATTATACCATATCCAGGTCATTTGTGATGTGACATTTAGAAATAGTTTAAATAGCCCAAAACAGTAATTATGGGGGACTAGCTCGGCAGCAAAAGGAAAGTATATTTGATTTCTATTCATTTTAGGTATTATTTAGGCTCTACAGATCAATTCAGTTCTTTTATTGGGCCCTTTTTAAGACTGGTTTGCTATAACCCGGTAGCCTGAACCGACGAAACTCTCAGATGTAACTTCCTTATGTAGCATTAGAGAAGAGAAGGCCCCAGTCTTTCCAGAATCTGTGGTGTTTGGGTCAGATGTTACACCATGTGAGTTTCCACTAATCTGATCTAAGACTGCGTTCTAAAGGTAAGTACCCAAACGTCATCAGTGGTTTGCAGGAAAGCTGTTCCCGTTGATTGCCCTGCTAAATGCTGCCCAAAAACTCCTCCAGTGTTTCCTGGGCCAGTTATTGGAAAGGCAGTTTCCTCATGTCCTGAATCAGGCCCTCAAAAGAAAGTTTCTCCTCCTCCCCTGAAGCAGACAAGTTCCTTTCCAAGTTCAGTGTCCATTTAGGCCTGGGGCTGGTGTGTTGGGGTTGATTTTCTTTTTTTAAACTGCTTTTAACAAGCGGCATCTGCATCCATCTTTGTAAAATAATGGTGATTATCGTTATATTAAGTGGCTACTACACGCCAAGCACTGGGGCAAATACAAGATAATCAGGTCTAAGTTTGAAATGGCAGCCCTCTTTGATGCGGGGTGGGAGGAAGTGGTAAAATCCACAGCACAAACTTCTGAGTTTTCAACATTCTTTTATCCAGAGGACCCTACTGATTCCATCTAGCAAATGAGTTGATTAAAAAAAAATCTGCCCAGTGCAACTCTTTCCAGCTCACAGAGTTTCCTGTATCCATAATTCTGATTACAGGGGACATTAATATGTTAAAATGAGATGCAGAATAGTATCGTGTGGTGGTTTTGGTATTTTTAAAAATCTTTCTTGCTTTCAGCTAAATTTTCATGGCTACTTAGCACGGAATTGACAGTGAGTAGGGCATCTTGTAGACCTTGGAATTACACCTTTAGAATAAAAGGTGTGACATTCTGGTATAGCCTCCCTCCCTTATCCCCCCTCCCTACTGGATAACCCTTGCACTCGAATCCGTGTGGTGTCCATCCCATCTCCCAACTCCACAGCACTAATGTATATATCTTTTTATTCAGTGGCTTCCCCTGAATTTATTTTAACGTCGGTTTCCCCAGCGGCTCTCATTTATATTGTACTCTACCAACTGCTTAATACAGTGTTCTACACAGAGTAAGCACTCAGTAAATACCATCGGTCAAATGAACTGAGGGCTTTTTTATTGTCTGCCTGTTTTGTTTCCACTTATATCCATGTTTTGCCTTTGGTTCCCTTTGCAGGTATACTGTCTGTTTACACTTTTTAGATTATATGCTCCCAATAGAGTAGCGTGGTGCTAAGCCTTCCCTGAGCGCTCAGTACGTCTCGATGATGATGTGGAGGGTGGTCATGACTTGGGCTCTTTTCAAGCCCGCTTCCCCATCTTTTCCCTTCCCCAGTGGTCAGGAGGGAGGCAGAGGTTATTTCAGACGGGATTCCGTGGGCTTCGCTGCTTGCAGGCAGTGCTAGTCACGAAGCAAACCTCATCATACGGCGCTCAGAGGAAGAAATTGAAGGTGTGGTTTTGTTTGTTTTTCTGCCAGCTCCTTGTCAGGGTACAAGTGCTTGACTTGATAGTTGACCAGCCTCTTGTATTTTTTTTAAGAAAATATATGTAAAAATGGCCATGAGATGAATTTCCTTTCAGGAAGGTCCGGTAGCCTGGTCATTGCTTCTCATGTTGAGATTCCACACCTCATTAAGAGTGCCTTCATTTTTATTTACCCGAAGCATGTCCGCACAGTATGGGACAGTCTCTGTGGGTGCGCCCCCACCCCCCAACGGAAATCTTCAACAGCAGTGATGTCATCTTCAGATTTGAAAGGCTGTTATCATTTAACTTGCTCGATGGGCTTTGGAAGACGGAGAATGATTTAAAAAACAACTACTGGCTGATTTGAAAGATGCTAGAGAAGCAGCAAAGCCTAGGAGAGAGTACGGGCCTGGAAGTTAGAGGGTCCTGTGTTCCGATCCCAGCTTTGCCACTTGCCTGCTCTGTGACTTTGAGCAAATCATTGAACTTCTCTATGCCTCAGTTCCTCATTTGTAAAATGGGGATTAAGCATCTGCTCTCCTTCCTGCTTACCGGGAGTCCCGTGTCAGACAGGGGCCGTGTCTGACCTGGTTATCTTATATTTATCCCATTGTTTAGCTTGGTGCTTGGCACACCGTAAGCACGTAAGAAACACCGCAGTTATTTTAGCTAATTATCAAGCTCTTGATAACTCTGCTGCAGATGACTTGGCTTCCTGGTCGCAGTCTAGCGATCCAGTCTTTCCTTCATAAAGCATCAAGAATCGGCTTCTTCGAAGATCAAGTGGATCATGCCTCTCCCTCTCAAGTTTCCAATGGTTCCAGGTTATTGCTTGGATCAAATCGAGACCCCCTGAATTGGACTTAGGGGCCCTCTCTTACCTGCCCTCATCATCCTGTTACAGCCCTGGTTTCGTTATAAACTCCGGGCTTTGCACATGGCACTCACACTTCCGAGTAACTGCTCATTTCGTACTTCCTGCTGGAGAAATCCTCCCTCTCCTCCTCTTGGCCAAACCACGGCTCTCGATTCAGCTCCTCCATGAAGCTTGCCAAATTCATGGCATCTTTTCTGTGAGGATCAGAAAAGAGGGTGATCCAGGTCGATCAGTGGTATTTATTGAGTGCTTACTGTGTGCAGAGTACTGTGCTAATTGCTTGGGAGAGTACAGTAAGTTTGCCTTCCTACTGAAACTTGCTTTCCTGGAGCCCAAGTGGTGGAGAAAGGGAAGAAGGGTTAGGAGAATGTGGGAGTTGCTTTTATTAATAGTAACAGTAATCATAATAATGGTATTTTTTAAGCGCTTACTATGTGCCAAGCACTGTTCTAAGCACTTAGCGCTGTTCTAAGTACTCCATGTCCCCGCAGAGTCCAGCTAAACCCTTGGCGAACAAAGTAATTAATGGGCGTGGCTTGTCAGGCACCTTAGAACGGGACTCTAAGCACAATAAATACCATTGATTGATTGGTTATTTTGAACTCTTTTTTTTTTAAAAAAACTGTTGATGGGTACTTAGCAACCATCTCCTCTCTTTTGTCCCAGGGAAGAGGAAGAGGCTCAAAACCTTGAACTGCAACTCTATGACATCAAATTCCCCCAGCAGCTTGGAAGGTTTGGACCCATCTTCCATTAACACCATGATGTCAACAGTAATGAGTATGGGGAAGATTGCCGAGAATGGCGGAAACTCACAGAACATCAAGTCCCCCGCAAAATCCTCAGGACCGAATCGGATCGGCAGGAGGAATCAGGTATCGTGCGCATTACGAAAATGTGAACGTTGAGATTGGAGGAGTCCAGTGAATGGACACACTGGGAAGAATGCCTTCCCTGCGAGTCTCTGTTTTCTACAGCAGGATCTGGCGCTCAGTGGTTAATCTTCCTCCCCCATTCATTTCCCACATACCTGGTTCTATAATGGTCTTTTGTCGGATTCCTTTGGGAAGGACGACGTCTTTTATCGGTGCAGATATTAGTGTACCTCTCCGAATGGTATTTCCATTAGTCAGCCTTCCCCTTTTCTTTCACAGTGGAAGCGAGCTGTAGCCAAGTCAGAGAGCTTTAGTTAGATCCGATGGAGTGGTTCAGCTCCTAATCTTCGACGTTGGGTGAGGGGTTTTCAAGACAGCTTCCTTGGTTTTCTCTGACCTCTAGACCGAGAAATGGTAAGTGCTCAGTTGGGAGTTGTTTCCCCCATGGCAGCACTCGTCTCCAGAGCTGTCCAGCCTTGGCACACGCTACAGGTTGGTGTTGGAGAGGTCTTACGGAGGCGGTGACCATCCTTATTGATGTTCCTACCGTTCTGGGATCGAGGAAAGTTCGAGAAAGAAACTGGTAAAGGATGTACGGAAGTGCATCCGGAGACGGATGAATCTTCGATGGCAAGTATTGAGCCTTGGCAATTGTGTTTTAAACGTGATTACAGGTAATATATTGATAAATACCATCAATTGATTGATACTACAGAACTCTGCAGTCTGAAACAGCATTGTTGGGATACAGGGTAGAGTCAGTCCAGAGGCCCAGCCTGCTTGGTTTCTTTTTAGCCTGGTGGAGTATCGCTCTGCTACTTTTTGTCCTCTTCTTCTCTGGGACAAAAGAGAGGAGATGGTTGATAAGTATCCAAGCACTGTGATGGATAAGAAGTAATCTTATATGTTTCCATTCCTACTTGTAGAGAAAAGTTAAACATTCTCTAACTGTGGTGTTTGGTATTGGCTTCTTAAAAGCTTTGTTTACCACAAGGTGAACTTGGCCACCATCATAAAATATGAGCAAGCAACACCTAAACCGTGCTCCATTGTTTTCTAGGATGGTATAGGGCCTGAGGCAGGAGATGCAGGGTTTAGGTTTCTGGACTTCCAGTTTGCTTTGCAGCATGTAGTTCCAGCGACACACCTGGTAATGCTCAGGGTGGGAAAACTGGAGGAGGCTGCAAGAGCGGGATCCCGGTTTAATGCTGATTGGAATTGTGGCGTTTGTTAAGAGCTTATTTTGGGCTCACCGACTAAGTAGGAGGGAAAAAACACAAATTGACTGCCTAGTATATGGATGAAGAAACTGAGGCACAGTTTAAATGACTTCGGTATCATGGCAGGTAAGTGACAGAGCCGGGATTAGATCCCACGTCTGCCGACTCTCTGACCCATACTCTTTCCACTGGGACACGCTGCCTATCCGCGGCAGTTTGTAGACACTTGGGAATTTCCCCTCTGTGGCCAGGACCCCAGCCTGTGAGGCAGGCCCCGGTGGCTGTAGGGTCCAGGCCCTCCCGTCCCCTCCTCCGCATATTTCCTCAGTCCCACCCGTTTTAAAAACCTTTTCACTTCTTTTTGTAAAATGCCTGCAATTCCATCTTTCCAACAACAGAAGAGGTAAAGTGATGGGATCTGAGTGAATGTATCTGCTGAGGAATGGAGAGTAGGAGGGTCACAGTTGACTCTCCTTGTGAAGCAGCGTCGCCTAGTGGGATGAGCACATGGGCCTGGGAGTCCGAGGACCTGGGTTCTAATCCTGGCTCCGCCTCTTGGCTGCTGTGTGACCTTGGGCAGGTCGCTTAACTTCTCTGGGCCTCAGTTCCTTCATCCGTAAAATGGGGATGAAGACCGTGAGCCCCGTGTGGGACAGGGACTGTGTCTGACCCGATGGATCTACCCCAGGGTTTAGTAGAGTGCCTGGAACATAGTAAGTGCCTAACAAAATACCATAATTATTATCGTTATCTCTATTCGTTAACCGTGGTCGTTTGTCTGGGCTTTACTAAAAACTGCTACTAAGGATCTGAAGGATCCTTCATTCCACTCTTGCCCCTCTCCCGTGATGCAGATAACTGTTTGGCTCAAAATGTCCAGCAGGGTTTTGAGTGTGGAGTTAACAGGGCTTTTGCTTTCCTCCATACGTTCTCTCCCACTGAGAGTTGGAAAGTATCTCATCAGCCTGTGTTTTCCAGACTGTTGGTGAGAAAAGTGCCTTGGCATTTCAGGTCTGACTCACAGTTCTTCTCCACCCACCTCATCCTCACCACTGCCTCTCCCCTCCTCCACCACATTGCCATCCCAGCCTCCTGTCCAGTCCCTTGTGTCCTGGCAGGGAGAGGATGGGGGAAACACCATCGCTGAACCACCCTGCCTTCCAAGTGGCCTCTCAAAGGCAGGCGTGATGAGCCCCCGGCCCAGAACTGGTTCCCTGCTCACCCTCCAGGCTTGGAAGGTCACACTCCCGATTTGAGCAGTCTTCCTCCCAGACTCTGCACAACCCCCCCACCCCGTTTTTTTTTTTTTTGTAAATGGTATTCGTTAAGCACTTACTATGTGCCAGACACTGAACTAAGCACCGAAGTAGATCCAAGTTAATCAGGTTGGACACAGTTCCTGACCTATATAGGGCTCACAGTCTTAATCCCCATTTTACAGCTGAGGTAATTGAGGCACCGAGAAGTTCAGTGACTCACCCAAGTTCACACAGCAGACAAGTGGCGGAGCTGGGGTGGCTGGCTCCCAGGCCTCTGCTCCATCCACTAGGCCATGCTGCTTTTCAGCCTTCCACAGCGTGTCCCCTGTCGGCCCGGTGGAATGGAATATCCTTGATGAGGGAAAGAAGGCTCCCTAGCCTTGGTGTGGGAAGAATGAGTGAACTTGCCTTTCCTCCTGGTCCCAAGCCCTCTGTGGACTCTTCTGAGAGCTGAAGCTCCCCTATCCAACAGAGAACGTTGCTTGGGTCAGCTTTGGGAATGGGACTTAAGCAGAAAACTGGGCCACAGATGGGTAAATCTCCCCCATCAACAAGGTATTAGGAAGGAAGAGACAGAAGGCAGCCGTGGAACAAATCTCATCAGCTCTCCGCTCTGGAGATTTGCCACCAGCTGAAGGAGGGTGCCAGATTGCTTCATTATGGAATGGGTAGTTATCAAATTAGCTGCTAATTTTATCTTTCAGCTCAGAAAGTCCTCCTTACCAGCATGGCTCTAACAGCACCACTTAAATTCTAGTGATGCTCAACTCAACTTTTTTTTTTTCCTTCAATCTGAGGGAGGTCTAACAGAATTCGCTCTCCGAACCACTTTGATCCGGTTGACCTGTTTTGTGGTATGCAGCCTGTCCTGCGCTAGCACCAGAGGAAGTTTGGGTTTTAGTTAATAAGAAACTCTAGAGTCAATATTAATCAGCTCCCTGGAGCTATACAGTATGTCTGATTTCTGCTTCAAGGTGAAACAATAATTGCCCAATCATTTGTTAATTTGCCGATTCCCAGGACAGGCCATCTAGAAGGGCTAGGACTTCATCCTTCTTCTGATTTTTTTTGGGGGGGGGGGATGGGAGGATGGGGGGGAAGGCTTATAATTTCACAGAAATGCCAAAGCAGTTAAACACCATCTAGTCCATCAGCACAGCTGCTGGGATTTTTCTTCTCGGCACAGTGTACCTGATCCTTTAGCCCTCATCCAGATCGAATGGGGCTGCCCCTGCAGTTGATGCGTTGCAGGCTATCACTCCGCAGGCCGGGGAGGGAGGGCTGAAAAGGTTAAATCTCTGTGGGCTTGGAGAGTGCAAGCGATCTGGGGGAGCACTGCTTATATTTTGTTTGCTTTGCCTGAGAAGAGGAGAAGGGGCCGTGGCCAACCTTTGCAACCATGGCAAGGTAGTTCTTCTGGCGCGTATTTATCCCCCACAACAGATGTGGAAGCTGCCGTTTGGACAGGTGACTCAGCCTCGGGAGTGACCATTTGAAATCCCATGGAGGAGCCCCAGGACCCATATGTAAAAGAGTCTTTTTTTAAGAAGGGAAGTTCCACTAGCAGCATGTCTCCTGGTCAAGAAAGAGGAAAGCGGCGTCAGATCAATCCAGGCAGTAGTGGGCTCTGGAGAGATGGTTACTGTTGCTTTTGTCACAGGAATTCACTTCTTAGGAGGGCAGGGAAGAGCTGCGAAGCCTTCTGAGTGCAAGCTCCGGTGGGCCCGGAATGGGCCCCTTCTTTGTATTTCCCAAGCGCTTAGTACAGTGCATTGCACCGTTGGGCACTGGATCAGTGTGGTTCATCTTCTGTTTTTGTCTTAGACAACTAAACAGTTGTTATCGTGATTCTTAGAACCGTATGAGGCAAACATTTGCATCCATACCGTCTTGCCCCGTTCCATAACTCAGAGTCTGACACGATCAGATCCTAAACAGAAACTCCTGCAGGGGCCCTCGGGTCTTGCCCAAGGGATGTTGATGTTCTGTGAGAGGTTCTCTTGTCTGTGTTGGTTTTTAATTTGTTCCAGACCCAGTGTGATTGGAGAGGAATCTGACCTGAGAATATAAAACCCAAGGGTCCTACCTCCCTTGACGGTCACTTCCAATCTCTGTTTCTCTGGTTAACGGAGCACTGCTTTCCCTCTTTCGGGTGGTGCTTGAGGCAGCATAGTGAAATGAATCGATTAGGGACTCCCTGCTTTAACTCCGGTTCGTCGCTCCGCTTTGTGCCTCCATTTCCCTATCTGTTAAACAGTACCTTGTCAAGGGGTTTTTTGAAGATTAGTGGGACGATGAGTGTAAAGTCCCTTGGACATCTCAGAGGTGGGCATTGAATAATTAAAGGGAAGTTATTGCTTTGTAAGTTAAGGTTTCACTTCTTTTGTCTTCTATAGGAAACTAAAGAGGAAAAGTCTTCCTATACCTGTCCCCTGTGTGAAAAGATTTGCACTACACAACATCAATTAACTATGCACATTCGACAGGTAAGGGAGATGATGTGGGTTTTCCTTGTCGGATTTCTTCTTTGTAACATAGGGAAAGGGATTGCAGATGGCTTTCAAATATACCCACTTGGCCGCCGCTTTCATGCTTTAAAAACTATCTTCTTCCATTCGGTTTTGGTTGCAAAGGCCCAGGTCGATACAGCGTGCCTTTTCCATCCCTTTTAACCCAACTAGAAGTGAACAATGAGTTCATAGTACACAGCCAAATGTCCTGCCAACTAAAAGGGGCTTTCTCGGCTAACTGGTGTTGGTAAAATCCCCTTTCTTTATCACTGCCAATAAAGACAGTGAATGTGGACCTCCTGATTTGTACTGATGGGACACGGAATTTCTTAAAAACAGATTCACCTAGATGGGAATTTTTTTCTCTTAGCCCCCTTTGTGTTTTCAAATGTTTGTTTGTACCCGAGGTCCGGCTCTTCTCGCTCCCGCCTCTCGTCTCACTTCTTTTCAAGTGTAGGTGTCGGGGCAGAGCAGGACTGGCTTTTTGGGGGTTACAGCAGTCCTGTTAAGAGTAGCCACAGTGTACATGAAGAAGAATCAATCAGTCGCATGCATTGAGCCCCTACCGTGTGCAGAGTCTTAAGCAGCCGGGAAGGGCAAAGGAGTTGGACGACAGAATCGCTGCTCGTCAGGGAGCTTAAGTTATAGTGGGAGAGACGCTGAAGTGAATTACAAACGGGGCAGTAATGGAGTGTAGCGTTTGTGAACATACGTGCCCTGAGAGTTAGGGTAATAAAGTGGCTCAGGGAGCGGGGTTGAAGTGTGGGAGTTGAGGGGATTAGACGTTGCTTGGGGAAGGCCTCGTGGAGGAGATGTGATTTCAAGAAAGTCTTTGAGGCTGCGAAGAGCGTTGGTTTTGGGGATGTAATAGTTGTGGCCTTCGTTAAGCTCTTACTATATGCCAGGTACCGTAGTGAACCCTGGGGAAGATCCAAGGTAATCGGGTCCCCTGATTGATGTAATGGGGTCCCCTGATTGATTGACAGATTGGCATCGCTTTGGAAGCGGGGGACAGTTCCAAGAATTGGGTAGGTTGTGAGCAAGAGGTCGGTAGCAGACGAGGCGAGAAGGAGCACCCTCCGCGTCTTGATCAGTCCTTTACCGATGTGAACGTTCCCTCTTCAGTTGTTTGAGAGAGAAACTCCCAGCCACCCAGGGTTTCACCCCTCATTTCTGCTGGCGGTGTTGAGTCGTAGACACGGCACGTTTCTAATTCGGGTTGTGTGGTGTGGTTGGGGGAACCACCACAGTCATAATTTATAGGGACTCCCTGGCTAGAGTTTATAATTGGCTTGAGGAAAGTACAATGTTAAGTGAGAGTGCTAAGTAAATTTAGCGTTTCTTGTAAGAAATACTGTTGAGTTCATTAATATATTCCCAGGGATTCACAAAATTAGACCCAAGCAATATAAATATATTAATAAAGTGTGATTAAAACCCCAGTCTAGTGAGCCGATCAAATAGCAATGTAAATATTTAATTTTCAGAGTGTTTTATTTTTCACATCCTATTCAGCAAAAAGGCACTTGTGGTCACATACTAAAGATCTTTCATTATGTAATGCCAAATAGAGAACAAACATCTGTTGAAATGGATTTTTAATCTCTCTGTTCAAGTCCGTTAAAGTATTTCCAAGGTTGTTGGACTGGGGAAGGGGACTGGGTATGAAAGAAGGGAGGTGCTTCAGTAAAGGTAAACTTTGGTCATGCCGTGAAACCAGAACATTTCTGTGAAGGAAGGGAGTGCTCTAAGAAACATTAGAATTAAAATTCGTAGCACTCGAGCGAAAGAGCGCTCAATGAAGACGACTACAGCGGGGACAAGGGCGTTTCCCGCAAAGATCCAATTCCACCTTTCGACAGTCATGTATGAGGCTAATAACTGGCCACCTACCCTTTAAAATTTTGACCAATCTGCAGGCATTGTAGATCAGGTACCTTAGCCTCGGGAGGTTAGTTTTCCAACAGTTGGTGTGGGGGGCGGGCAGGGGGAGTGTGTTATCAAGTTGAAATTTTAGATATGGAGAACGGCCAACGGAGGCCCATTCGTGACATCTCTGTTGCGTCGGTGCTGCTACGGGGTAGGCGCCACGTGTACCACGATACAGATCTAAATACGATCCCAGCAAACCGTGCGCTTAAAGTGTGGAACATTCGGAAAGGGCAAGGTTGAGCAGATCTGTTGTGTGTTTTTTGGTTGTCTGTTTCACGGCAGCTTTGTAGGAAGTATTCAATGAGCCTGTTACTTTCTGTAGCATAACACCGACACTGGAGGAACAGACCATTCCTGTAGCATCTGTGGAAAGTCTCTGAGTTCGGCAAGCTCCCTGGACCGCCACATGCTGGTGCATTCTGGGGAAAGGCCATACAAATGCTCTGTCTGTGGACAATCCTTCACCACCAATGGAAACATGCACAGGTGAGTGGCGACTTTGACAAGGTGACTCCCCGCATCCTGGAGGAAAGGAGGAAGGGGGAAGTCTCAGATGTCAGATGACTAATTTAGAGGCATCTTCGGTGAGAAGTCAGTTATCTCTGTGCACAGACAAGTGATAAAATGTGCTGGTACACCATAAGCTCACTCTTACCAGTGTGCTAAAATGCCGCACTCGGGGAGCTCTCTGTACCTGGGCTAGGTCCTTAGTCCTTAAAAGCACTTCAGAATTTAGCATTCCTGCCAGCGTGGTTTTCTTTGTGTGGGTGCCAAAGGGTGGGCAGCTTATCGAATGGGATGGCTCTTAAGGAACAGCATGAATTCTCCTTCCTTCTCCCCTTGAACCCTTTTAAATATTTGCGTGCCCCGTTCAGGTGGTTCACATCTGCTTTCCTGCACTTTTAACAAATTGATATCCTTGAGCCTTGGGATAGAAGAGGGAAAAAACAGCAAAACCCACTAAAACAACAAAAAAAAAACTTGGCTAAAAATATGGTTGAGGGGGAAGGGGTTCATTCACTCATTCAATAGTTTTTATTAAGTGCTTGCTATGTGCAGAGCACTGTACTAAGCGCTTGGAATGAACAATTCGGCAACAGATAGAGACAATCCCTGCCCAGTGACGGGCTCACGGTCTAATCGGGGGAGGCAGATGGACAAAAACAAGTGTGCGTGTGGAGAGGAGAACCCTCCTGTTAGATCTGTCCCTCTGAATTGTAAACTCTTTGGATACAGGGAAAGTGTTTACCCAACTCTGCTGTATTGTACCCTCCCAAGCACTCAGTACAGTGTTCTGCATAAAGTAGATATCACTGATTGATTTAGCCTGACATCCGATATCATCGTCATCAACAATGGTATTTATTGAGGGCTTACTTTGTGCAGAGCAGTGTACTAAGCACTTGGGAGAGTACAAAAATAATAATAATAAAGTTGGTATTTGTTAAGCGCTTACTATGCACAGAGCGCTGTTCTAAGCGCTTGGGTAGATACAGGGTCATCAAGTTGTCCCACGTGAGGCTCACAGTCTTAATCCCCATTTTACAGATGAGGGAACTGGGGCACAGAGAAGTGAAGTGACTTGCCCACAGTCACACAGCTGACAAGTGGCAGAGCTGGGATTCGAACCCCTGACCTCTGATTCCCAAGCCCGGACTCTTTCCACTGAGCCAAAAAGCAGTTGGAAAATGCATTCCCTGCCTACAACGAGCTTATGGTCTAGGGAGCTGAGACGGAGGATTTAATCATAGCCATGGTCAATAATAATAATAATAGCAATGTTGGTATTTGTTAAGCGCTTTCTATGTGCAGAGCGCTTTTCTAAGCGCTGGGGGAGATACAGGGTAATCAGGTTGTCCCATGTGAGGCTCACAGTCTTAATCCCCGTTTTTGCAGATGAGATAACTGAGACCCAGAGAAGTTAAGTGACTTGCCACAGGACTTGTCAAGGATCCTCTTGACCCCCTCCCCCTGCCCAAAGCCCCTGAAAGTGGGATAGGCTGGGAAAAAGAATGCATTTATTAGATGTGATATTTGGTAGCTCTTGGCTTTCTTTCCCTCTCCCTCCCTCCCTACCTGTATTTTGGAAAGGACTGTTAGATGAATCCCGTTAGATGTGTTCCCTCCCGTGCTTGACGAGGGCTTTCGAGAGGACAGAATGAGCTGGGCACTTGTCCTTGCCTCAGGGTGGTGTGCACAGAAAGGGGGTGGGGAAGGGGAGGACGTGCCTCCTCTCCCACTGCCCTTCACCAGATCAGATCTCACCCCGCAAAGAGAATGTGGCATGCAGGCGGTGTCAAAATGCTTTGTAGCTTCGCAGGGAAGAAGAGGGATAGATGGGAGATGAGGGCATCTTTGGAACTGGGTCTGGCCGTCCTTGATAATGGGCTACTTGTGACTTCAGGGACCCTGTCTTCTTGCCAGTGGACAATTCATAACCACTGCTGTATGCTCTGTATTGTCCTTGTAGGTCCTGTCACCTGTGCAAACTCCTATCCCTTGGTCCGCATGCTTCCCTAGTAACTTGCCGCTTTGCAATTCAGTAATATTTATTGAGCGCTTACGATGTGCAGAGCACCAGACTAAGCGCTTGGGATGGACAGGTCGGCAACAGAGAGAGACGATCCCTGCCCAGTGATGGGCTCACAGTCTAAACGGGGGAGACAGGCAGCAGAACAAAACAAAGACAACATTATCAAGATAAATAGAATCAAGGGGATGTACACTAAGGGGGGGCTCAGTCTGGGAAGGCCTCTTGGAGGCAGTTGCCTGCTCTGACCTTGAGCAAGTCACTTAACCTCTCTGTGCCCAATCTGCTCTCTCCCGAACGCCTAGTCCAGTGCTCAGCCCACGGTAAATGCTCAATAAATTCCATTGGTTGCTGGACAGAGATCTGTCTCCATGGGACAGTTTCTCTGCAAGGACTTCCCCAGCCCCTCAGTACACGTTGTGCCTCTTTTCGGGGAGGGAGGAAGAAAGGGCCGCTAAAACACTGCGGGAGCCTGGTAATTGCTCTGGGCTCTGGTTTGCAAGTCTTAGACACCCTCTCCTCAAACAGAAGCGTACATCGATTCCCGAACGTGTGAGTTTGGAGTTCACTTGTCCTTAGCGCATTGTTCTGCACGCAGAAGGTGCTCAGTACTGTTCATTGGTAAAATGAAGTTGCTCAATGAATTGTCCCTCCCCTTATAGAAATAACTGTCCTCTCTCTGGCCGTAGCACCGGGGCACTCCCCTTCCTCCCTGTACCCTCCCACTGAAACATGAAGCAGCCGTAAAAGAGGGTAAAAAGGAATGGCAGGATGGGTAGAGTCAGAACCGAGTAAACCAGCAGGCTGGATCTGGCTTGTGAAGCTCTCTCAGGAGATTTCTTTGGAACTGGGTCTCTGTCTTGTGAAGAACAGCCTTGCTTCTCCCGTGCCCCGAGGCTGTTTCTCTGATGAGGCTCAGCGACTGACTTGATTTTTCCCGGAATGCCCGCTTCAGGCTAGGATCTCCTGAACAAATGAAAGACATGGCTCCTCGGCCCCACCCTGCCCTCTGTGTCCAGGAACATGGAGCATGGCTACTGGGCTTGTGGGCAGAACCGTACCTGAGGCAGGGCTCCACCCCTGTCAGGGCCGAAGCTCCCGAGAGCCGCCTACATGTGTGAGGCAGCAGGGTCGGAGGCCACTTGAGGTTGGGCCCACAGCCAGTCCCAACTTGTCCCTCGGCCTCAACAGCTCCCCAGAACTCCACCGACTGGGAGGTGCGGGGCCTCCATCTCCACACTTGCCGACCGTCCGTAAATCCGGGCGGCCTCCGCGCTAGGGCGCACGGGGCAGCTGCTATTGCTGGGACATCGGCATCCACTCCCTTGCTCCCATGGCTTCAACTATAGAGCTCCATGAATATGATTCCCAAAATATGCTTCTCCAGCCCTGACTTTTCTCCTTCTCTTCAGTCTCGTATTTCCTCCTGCCTTCAGGACAGCTCTACTTGGATGGCACCTCTAACTTAACGCGTCCAAAACAGAACTCCTCAGGTTCTCACCTGTCCTCCCCTTGATTTTTCCCATCACTGTAGATAGCACCACCCTCCTCACTGTCTCACAAGTCCATAACCTCGACTCACCTCTCTTGCAACACGTATATTCAATCCGACACCAAATCCCATCAGGTGTACCTTCATGACATCTTTAGAACCTGCCCTCTCCTCTCCACCCAAACTTCTGCTACGCTGATCCAGCCACTTATCCTGTCCCACCTCGATTACTGCATCAGCTTCCTTGCTGCCCTCCGTGCCTCCTTCCTGTCCCCACTCCAGTCCCGATGATTGCCGCCCAGATCATTTTTCTGAGAAAATGTTCGTTCTACATTTCCCCGCTCCTTAAGAACCTCCAGTAGTTGCCCACCCGCCTCCGCATCAAACAGGAGCTCTTTACCATTGAGAAGAGGCGTGGCTTAGTGCCAGTAGCACAGGCTTGCGAGTCAGAGGACGTGAGTTCTAATTCTGGCTCCGCCAATTGCTTTCCGTGTGACTTTGGGCAAGTCACTTAACTCCTCTGTGCCTGGGTTTCCTCAACTGTAAAATGGGGGTTCGGTACCTGTACATTCCAAGCACTCAGTACAGTGCTCTGCACATAGTAAGCGCTCAATAAATACTATTGAATGAATGAATGTTTCTCTTCCTACTTAGTCTGTGAGCCCTATGTGGGCTACCTGTTACCTACCTGATTAACTTGTACAGCACTTCAGAGCAGTGCTTGACACACAGTAAGCGCTTAACCAATGCCATAATAATGATAATAACTGGCTGTAAAGCACTCATTCAGTTCGCCCCTTCCTACCTGGCCTCACTGATTTTCCTACTCCTAACTCGTTACCATCAGCTTTAAAGCACTCAATCCCCTTGCCCCCTCCTATCTTACCTTGCGGACTTCTTACTACCGCCCAGCCTTTTCACTTGGCTCCCCGACGCCACTCTGCTCACGGTATCTCAGTCTTGTCTGTCTCATCAACATTTGCCTCGTTTCCTCCATCTAGCCTGGAACTCCTACCCGCTTGGTATTCAACGGACTCCCTCTCTCTCCATCTTCAAAGCCTTTCTAAAAAATCACACCTCCTCCCTGAGGCCTTCCCTGACTAAACCCTCAGTTCCCCAGCTACTCACCCTCCCTTCTGCATCGCCTATGTACTTGGGGTTTGTACCACTTAAGTACTTCGATTTTCTCCCCACCCCCGCCCCACAGTGCTTATGTAAATATCCTTATACTGTGGCCCTTCCCCTTTTGGTAATTTATTTTAACATCTATCTCCCCCCAGTAGATTATAAGCCTCTTGAGGGCAGGAGTTATGACTACCAACTCTGTTTTTGTAATAGTAATAGTAGTCATGGTATTTTTTAAGCACGCAGTGTGTGCCAAGCACTCTATTAAGCTCTGGGAGAGGATACACAGGTGGCAATTAGACACGGTCCCTGACCCTCCCAAGCACTCTGTACAATGTTGTGCACGGATTAAGCACCCAATAAATGCCGTTGATCGATTCCTCCCTTCCTGTCCTCTCTCATCTTCCCCCGGCTTCCGGCTTCCTCCCCTTTCTTTCGTTTTCTTCTATCCTTCTCCTTTTCCCTCCTTTTTTTTGGTCCTCCCCGTCCCTCCTCAATTCTAGCCCATCTTCCCTCTGGTTTTCCATCCATCCCCTTCTCTCCTCCTCCCTCCCCACTTCCTCTTGTTTCTGCCCCCTCCAGTTCATACTTCACTTGGGGGGGAGAGGGACTAGAGGGCTGCTGTTTTGAGAGCTGTGTGGCAGGAGGAGCAGGTGAGAAGGGGGAGCTGTGGTTTCTACCCAGTTTCTACTTGCCCGCAACTTCCCTCTCACCCCTTTCCTGTTCCCCTCCCACCCTAGCCTGGGTTTGCAGGCTCTCCACTGGGCCTCGATTAGCTACAGATCACACAGATGCCACGACTGATGCTCATTTGCTATCTTGCAGTATGTAAAGTCAAGGCTGTACTGTTTGCAAAATTTATTCCCAGTGGTTGGCCTTCCTGTCCCTCTAGCATTTCCACAGCCCTAGTGGGAGGGGTGGAAAGGAGGACAGAAGCAGCCACAACCTTGACACAGGTGGGGGGGCAGACTTCCTCTCTTTTTAAGCTACACTGTCTCCCTCTGGACCCTGCTCCAGGCCCTGCCCATCTCCAATCTGCATGGCTTTGCATAGGGACCACTACTGAATACGGGCTTAATTATGACGATGACCATCATCATCATCACTAGAGGATTAAAAGCCTCTCCAGTCCCTTGCTTCTTCAAGTACTGTCAAGACCCTTTTCTTCATATTTGTCAGCCCCAGGTCCTTCAATGTGATGGAAGCAGAAGTGAAACATATAATCAGCTTTGACTTGTTCTTTGTTGCAAAAACTGATAAATATTATCAGTAGCCCACATCTGATTTTTTATCGAACTGCTTTGTGTTTGTCCCAACCAGCTGTCTTTTACGTCAGATAATTCTAATGTGGCAAATTATAAGCTTCTCTCGTTTAGGACCACTTCTGTTTAATGTGCTCTCTAGCGTGGTGGGAGGGAGCAAAACACAGATGGGCATTAAATAAATGCGCTTTTTTTTTTTTTAATGGTATTTGTTAAGTGCTTACTATGTGCCGGGCACTGTTCTAAGCACTGGGGTAGATGCAAGCTAATCAGGTTGGACACAGTCTATGTCTCCCATAGGGCTCACAGTCTTAACCCCCATTTCGCAGATGAGGTAACTGAGGCACAAAGAAGTGAAGTGATTTGCCCAAAGTCACACAGCAGATACGTGGCAGAGCTGGGATTAGACTTCAGGTTCCCTGACTTCCAGGCCGGTGTTCTTTCCACTACCACGCTTTAAGTATTTTAAAATATTTAATACTGACTCAGATCGATGCTTTGTAAACCTATTCATTTAAACACTGGAGAGAAAGAAAAAGATGCCGATTTAAAATATTCCGTTCCATCCCCCTTTTTGTTAAATTATTTTTAGGGAATAAAAATGCGACGGGGTGAGATGGAGGGAAGAAGCCTAGTTTTAAAAATAAGAATTCTTGTTGTTTGGGAAGGGGAGAGAATAAAGCTTCCCACTGCTTTTGATTTGAATTTCAAGTTTTCTAAAAATGCCGAAGAATCTTATAAAACAAATGGAAAGTTGCTGTAGAAAACTATAACGGGAGCCCCACTGCCTTGTCGAATCTGTTTTTTTGGGAGAAGTAGTCACAGGTTCCAGAACCGTGCTTGGCACATAGTAAGCACTTAACAAATACCATAATTATTATTAGAAGTAAAGAGCCACAGTCTGGCTATCTGGCTGCTTCCTCCCATTCATCTTTTCATTTATTCATTTCATTTTCTGTACAATAAATATTTGGGAAATGTGTACAAGAATGCACCAGGTAGAAAAGAGTAGTAGAAAAGTGCAGGATTTATTTCCTGCTGGATCACTGTGGAAAGCAGTGTGGCCTAGTGGAAAGAGTACAGGCTGGCTCTGCTGCTTGTGTGACCTTGGACAAGTCACTTCACTTCTCAGAGCCTCAATTTCCTCATCTGTCAAATGGGGATTCAATACCTGTTCTCCCTCCTACTTGACTGTGAGCCCCATGTGGGACTGGGACTGGATCTGGCCTGATTAACTTGCTTAGAAGAGACCGGGACACCTAGTGAGTGCTTAACAAATACCATTAAAAAAATTGGAGATCCCCTTGCAGGACTGAAAAATTTACAGAAAAGTTAACTGCTAGTGCTAAAAACTTAGTGCCAGAAAACAAGTTTTTTGCTCAGTCCTCCAAGAATGCATCCTCAACCACCCAATCTTACTCTACACTTCATTTCCTCTTCCAGCTAATGTGAAAAATCTGTGTGAATTTTCTGTTGTGATTTTGTTTTAGTTTGCACCTGACCTCTTTCCTCACCTATTTGACTTCTCCCCTAGTCTTTTCTGTCTGACTCTGTTCTACGTCTTCTGCTTGGCTATTTTTTTTTCTTTTCCAGCGCTCGGTTGAGTATTCTTACGAACCACCCATCACATAGTAAATCACGTATTTTCTTTCACATTTTAGTCATTGTTTTGCATATTTCTGTAAAACTTTCTTGTCAAGGACCATGATGTAGCCTTTACAATTTTGAATTGCTATACGGTCTTGTAGCTTCTCAAATATGCCCTGGAGGAAAATCTATTTAGAAGCAAATCATTTTGAAGTATTGGCAAGTTCACCATCAAAAAAAAAGCCTTATTTTTAATGGGTTTACAGAATTAATTTTCTCTACTGTTTTGTACTTAGGAGGCCTTTTATTTTAGTGCAAGATTACTCAGGAATGAGGTTTAATGGTTAAAATTGTAAAAACTGTATTTGCCTGAACAGCTCAGGTTGCTTGAAAGTTAAACTAATTTTTTCAAATGGCAACATTTTCCTGAAAGTGGAACAAAACCACCGGATTTTAAGCTTACTCTGCTTCAATTTCAGTCGCTGCCCTTTCAGCAGATTTTGTGTTTGTGAGTTTTTGTGAGGTTGCTCACTTAATGATTTTTATTTTTTGATACTGCGAGAGCAGATTGCTCCCAAACACAGGTCTTGGCATCATGAAAACAGGTCAGTGGCTCTGCTTTTTAGATTTTCAGTGTGTTTCATTCATTATTTCCATGAAGCAGTGTGGCCTGTTGGAAGGAGCACGGGCTTGGGAATCAGAGGACCTGGCTTCCGATCCCGGCTTTGGGCAAGTCACTTCACTTCTCTGTGCTTCAGTTCCCTCATCTGCAGAATGGGGATTCAGTACCTGTTCTCCCTTCTGTTTAGGCCGTGAGCCCCCTGTGGGACCTGATTATCTTGCATCTACCCCAGGCGCTTAGATGCTTAGTCAATACCACAATTATTATTATGATGTTCATTTTTTCGATGAAAGTAGTCTCACAGTTCACTGGTTAGGGAGTTAAGCCCCAATGCAGCCTTTATCAAACATGATCCTGGAAAAGTGCAGCGGTCTTCATTTTTGAAGTATGGCAGTGTTTGGAGACCTTTACAGAAGTTGTCAGTTCCAGGTCCTTCAAAGTGATGGAGGTAGCGTAAAACCGTTTTGAGACCACAGTCTTCCTTTGCAGACTTTGACTGGCAGATGAGCGATTGGAAATTCACCTTCGTTTTGCCCTTCTGTTCGAAAGCAGAGTTACAACAGCATGATGTGTTTTGCCAAGGGACACACTGGTGTGGAAATCTGGAATAGGATGCTTCACTTAACTTCTCTTTATGCCAAAAGTGTTTCATTTCTGGCTCCATATGTGTTTTGATTTCCCCTGTGTCATTTATAGGAAGCTGGAGGAAAGAAACCCCCTAACATCAGCTGGTCTTTTTTAGCAGTGGTCTCCCTATTTCTAGCCCAGGGCAGCAAGCCCAAAGCCTCTGAGGCGGCACAAAGCAGTGAAGATCCAAAAAACGGGCTCACATGTTCATTTAGTGTTCCAAAAAAATAGCAGTTCCTCAGAAATCGGTCCCCATCCTTCATGAAAGGATTAATCCAGTGCTCTGCACACAGTGAGTGCTCACTGTGATTGATGGATGGATGGATGGATGGATGGATGCAAGGGCCCGTGGGCATTACATTTAGCATGGGGGCCAAGAAGCCTTGAAAGCGGTCCTTCCTTCAATCTGGAAAACATTTTTCCCAGATCTCAAAGTGAGCTGGAGGGTCCCCTCTCAGAGCTTAAGCACTCTTTTTGAAGCAAAAGTGGACTGGCTCAGAGGGAAGTGGAAGTGGACGGTTGGACTTTGCACTTAATCCCTTTAGTGAATGCAGGAGGGCCCAGTAAGCTCATATTGAGGTAATATCAGGTTTCTGAGTACAAGTGAGGACATCTTGTAACTTGTTCTGGTACTTAATGTTTCTGGAGGGTGGTGATGACCACTGAACTGCCTTAGTCAGTTTCAGCTTGAAACAAGAGAATCTCTTCGTCACTGTGGCGGGCGGCTCTGATTCACTTGCCTGGTACTTGTGAGGGAGTGAATCAGGCTCAGGGGAAGGGAAAAAACAGCTCCCTATGAGATAGTCCTGTGTGTCACTTTACAGGGTCTCCTAACCGTCTGTTTCTTGGTTTTGTCCAAGGGTTTTCAAAATAAATATGATTGACAATAAAATAAACTTTTTGGGGCCGGGGGGGAGCCCGCTGAAAGCAACGTATTGCTAGCCCCGAAAAATTGAACTGTGTTGTTGATGGAAATGCACGGTGTAGCAAAGCTTTTAAACCAAGCTTTCCCCCCTTTTTGAGCTAGGGAAGAAAGGGAACGAGGGCATTCTTATAGTAAATCTTATAGACCTGGAAGTTCTCTTTTTTTCTGGGGGCATCACAGCCTCCTCCCGAGGTCTCCCACCTGCTCTCACAATCTTACCTCTTTTCCTTTATCGTGTTCCTCATCCCCTCCTACCGCCCCCAAATGCTTGGTTCTTCCTCTTTTTCCGCTTCCCCTCTGCCTTCACATAGGCTCAGGTCAACCTCCTAATGAAAAAGCCTTTTCTTAACCCCTTGGCCCCTTCCAATTTCTATCCCATCTCCCTTCTCCCATTCCCACACAAACTCCTTGAATGGGTCGCGTACGTCTGCTCCCTTCATCTCTCCACCCACTGCAATCTGGTTCTCATTTTTTTTCCACTCTGCGACTGCCCTCACCAAAGTTTACAGCAACCTGTTGTAGCCAAGGCTAATGAGTTCTTCTCGATCCTAATCTGCTTCTTTGTTTGGTTGCGTTTTGTTTTTTATGATATTTCTGTGCTTACACTGTAAGCACTGGGGCAGATGCAAGATAATCAGGTTGGACACAGTCCATGTCCCACATGGCACTCACGAGTCTTAACGCCCATTTTACAGATGAGGTAACTGAAGCCCGGAAAAGTGAAGTGAGTTGCCCAAGGTCACACAGCAATTCTTACCCAATTCCTTCTGGCTCCACTAGGCCATGCTGTCTGCTGCCTATGGCTCTCCGGACCAATCCTTTATCCTAGAAACTCTCCAGCCTTGATTTCAATGGCAGAATACTCTCCTGGCTCTCTTCCCCCCTTTCTGACCTTTCTTGCTCCCTCTCCTTTGCTGGCTGCTTATCTTTCTCTCGCTGTTTTACTGTGGCTATCCCACCCAGCTCTGCTTTGAGTCCTCCTGCTCTTCACTCTCTATGCTTATTCTCTTGGGGAACTCACCAGTTGACATGGCTTCACCTCTTTACAAATTACCCCTAAATCTTTTTCATCGGCCCTAACCTGTCTTGCAATCCTGCTCGTAATCGTCAGCGAGAGCCCCACTGCGGAGTGGAAACTGCTCAGGTTGGGTGCGCTTCCTCAATAGCTCATCTGAGCCAGAATGGTCCCCTTTTTTCTTTTTTTCTTTCAGTGAGAGCCCTGGCATCGAGCTGGATTCCCAAACCTTGTTCAGTGCTGTGACTCTTGCTGCAGAGATCAGAAGCCTCTTGGCTTGGGCATGCCATCCTCCCTATCCTCTTCTTTCTTTAGTCATATTAATGTCTGTTTCCCTCTCTAGACTGTAAACTCCTTATGGGTAGGGAACATGTCTGCTAATTTTGTTTCATTGCACAGTGCTCTGTGCATAGTAAGCATTCAATAAATCTGACTGATTGATTCACTCTTCCTCCTTCACTTGCACAAATGATCTGCAACATGGGTGATCTGTCTTCCCATAGTCAAGGATTTACCATAGCGGGGTTACCCCTGGCCTATAACCTTGGGTAAGCTTTCAGGACCCCAAAACAGCTCTTCACCCTCTGATCAGATTGTGGCTTTGAGCAGGCGACTGGAGAAAACGAGGAAGCTTTCGTGGGCTTGGAGCGGGGCTGGGATGGACGCCTGGCCAGTGGAGCCCAGAAGAGACCACTCTTCCCCCACCCCGAGGCAATCATTGGATAGTCTGCTAATACTATCTGAACTGAGAAATGAAGGCTTTAAGTATTTTATATTCTCTGCTTTGGGTGGGAGGGGTGGAGGGTGGGGGGAGGGGTGTGTGTGTGTTTTTTTAATGGTACTTGCCGATCCCTAGCCCACGTCCTGCCTCTGATCTGGAACACCCTCCCGCCTCAAATCCGCCAGACAGTTACTCTCCCCGCCCCTTCAAAGCCTTATTGAAGGCATATCTCCTCCAAGAGGCCTTCCCAGACTAAGGCCCACTTTTCTTCATCTCCCACTGCCTTCAGGCTTGCTCTGCCTTGCTCCCTTTGCTCTTCCCCCCTCCCAGCCCCACAGCACATAGTATCTGTAATACTATTTCTTTTGTATTGATGTCTGTCTCTTCCCCCCCTCCCCCGCCCCTTGAGACTGTAAGCTCATTGTGGGCAGGGAATGTGACTGTTATTGTTGTATTATACTTTCCCAAGCGTTTAGTACAGTGCTCTGCATACAGTAAGCTCTCAATAAATATGGTTGAATGAATGTTAAGTGCTTACGATGTGCCAGGCACTGAACTGGGGTAAATACAAGATTAGATAAGGGGAAGCAGCATGGGGTAGTGGATAGAGCACGGGCCTGGGAATCAGAAGGTCATGGCTTCTAATCCCGATTCTGCCACTTGTCTGCTGCGTGACCTTCTCTTCACTGTGCCTCAGTTACCTCATCTGAAAAATGGGGATTGAGACTGTGAGCTTCACATGGGACATGGACTGTGTCCAACTTGATTTGCTTGTATCCACCCCAGCGCTCAGTATGGTGCCGGGCAAATAGGAAGCGTTTAACAAATACCATCATCGTCATCATTATTATTATTATTATTATTATTAGTCCCCATCCCACATGGGGCTCCCAGTCTAAGTAGGAGGGTGTAGGATTTAATCCCCATTTTCCAGATGAAGTATCTGTGGCACAGGAAAGTTAACCGACAAGCCCAAGGCCACACAGCAGGTAAATGGCAGAGCAAACCTGTGCTCCCTCCACTAGGCCACACTGCTTTCCATCCTGCTTGTCTACTCTTTTTAGGGTTTATCTGGTTCCAGATCCCTTTTATGGGTTTTCTGTTCTGTGTTTCGATATCGGACATAATTGAGGCAACCCCTTTGAAGGTTTTGGGCTTTGGAGAGTTGATAGAAAGTGTTCTGATTATTTTTGAGCTCCTGCTAGGAGAGCTGGTGATCCGTGTCTCTACTGGATAGGCATCTCTGTACTGATTATGTCCCAGGATCAGAACAGGTAGGAGGGGGGTCTGATATATTAGGACATTCTGGACTTTGGGGAAGTCAGGTCAGGTCTGACATGGGGGTGGAGAGATGGTACCTCTCCCTAAATGAAAAGAGAGAGGTGGCTGCAGCTTTTTGTATGCTCGATGCAGTAATCCCGCCTCAGTAAAGGGAGCTGACTGTAGAAGCATTGTCATATGTTTTTAGCAGTGAGCAAGACGGTATAAACTTATGAAACGGTCTCAAACTGTGGGGCTCTCAGGCTTGCCTGAACTTGAACTGGGCAATTGTGAAGACAGGAAATCAAGTCAGAAGGGAGGAAATCAAGTCAGTGGGAGGTGGAGGAGGGTGCAGGTGGAGGAGGAGGAGGAGAACATCGTCTGTTCTTGAGTACATTACACCTATCTCTCTCTCTCGTCCCCCCGCCCCCCATACACACACACAGTCATTTCATTTACCTGGTATCCTTGGAATTTTGAACAGTTCTAAATGTTTTCCATTAGGGAAGCCCCAAAGGTAACAGGAGACTAGGGTATTTGATCCCAAAGCTAAACCTTGTGGTATAATAGCCACAGTTCACCCCGTTGTGCTCTATAACTTGCATTTTTTTTCTTTGTTTAAATACCCAACCCGTCCAACCTGTTTGGCTTGAACAAGCTGGTGCTAGCAAACAGTGTAATGTATTCACTCATCGTCAGCTTTTTTTTTTCCTTTAGTTTGTGTAGGAAAGTCATTAGTAAAACATGTATATTCTTAATGCAACGGAATGAGACACACAAGAAGAGCCTATCTTTCAAATTGGCTCCCAACCTTTTTTTTTTTTTTTTTTAAATATTGGATTCTCAACTCCTTCCTCTAAACACCAGACCACTCTCCATCGTCAGATTCTCTGTGGTGTCATTTACTGTGCCTCTTTTCCCTCTCTTCCCCTTTCCTCCCCTCCTTCCCTGCAGTTGTTGCTGTCAGAGCAAATATACTGGCTCCCAGCTGCAGTAACCGATCTGAGTAAGTGCACTTCCTTTGAAAGAAAAGGAGCCAAAAAAAAAAAAAGAAGGCTTGTACCCCTTGATGGCTCCAACAGAGTAGCTTTTCTTTGAAAAGAGAATTTTTCAAAAAGCAAGCATCTTAGCCATTTGGCAAGTGAGCTGATCGATCAGTTGTATTGCTTGAGCTCCTACTGTGTGTGGTGAGAAGTGTACTAAATGCTTGGGAAAGTTCAGTGGAATAATCAATCAGTGGGTATTGAGTGAGTGCCTGCTGTGTGCAGAGCACTGTATTAAGCATTTGGGAAAGTACAGTACCCACAGTTGGTAGACACAAACTAGATGTGATTCCTGCCCTCAAGGACCTTACCCTCTTGGGAGGGAGCCAGACCCGAGTTTTGGGCTATTGTGGGGCAAGGTGCTGCCTTCCCAACATCTTCTTTGGGTCTGTTTTGCATGTTAGGTTTTGGGCAGGCCCTCAGATTTGATAGGTACCTCTCCCCCTTTCCTACTGCTCTCTCTCTCTCTCTCTGCTCTCAACGATGGGTTTGTCCTTTCTATTTTTCCTCTCTGCGGCATATGATATGTCAGGTCATTCTGTGCTGTTCAGGATCAGCATTTCTCAGATGCAAAAGGCTAGAGGGCAACAAACAGACTTAGCCCTGCCTTTTCTGAAAATAGCCTTTCGCTTTATTCACTCGGTGTCCTTAAGTGGACGTAATATCCAGGTTTGGCAGCCGTTTTAAGAAATGCAAACATTGTGGTGTACCTCTTGGACTTGACTTTCAGAGCTTTGGTATAAGAGATAAGGTTCTGGGGTCAGCTTAAATGCATGCATTTACGAATCGCCACCCGAACATTCTCTACATTTGATCGGGACTGGTGCCACTGGAAAACCAGAGCCTTAGCAGATGTGCTTTCAATCCCCGAGCCCTCCATTGATCTCATGGGTAGGAGAGTGAGCAGCTCCCAGAAGCACTCCATGCAAAGGATGGGACAGCAGACACTCATACCTTTCCATGAGGAGAAAGGACCCAACATTGTAAAGCTAGTGGTTTCATGTATTAATAACAGGTTTTCAGTTTTGCCCAGAGGCCAGTAGTAACTTCACACCGAAACCTTCCATTTTGTGCCCAAGTTGCCAAGCCAACGGCAGGCCAGCTCACCCGCCCTCCGTGGGATGGGCAGAGGCTTCGTTTGTGGGCCGTTCCCGCGGCCGCCTTACCAGTGGCATCATTGGAAGTGTCACGTGATCGGGCCACAGAGGTGTTCCCAGAAAGCGTTGTTGGCAGGTAGCGACCAGGCAGAGTCCTCAGGTGGGGAATTTCTAAATGAGATTTCGGCATCGCACAGAGCTGCTTTCTCGCCTCTCTTGAGTCAGCCGGGCAGCTTGCGTCACAGCAAGGCCTTCGTAAGCGACTTGGCAGCCGGGAGCGAGGCAGACACCGCCGGGGTTAGCAGGACTGTACTAGCAAAACACCTGAATTACTAGAAGGTGCCTCCAAGCCAGTTTTGAGATTATAGGTGGGGCGGCAGTGGGAGGCTTGTATTTGAATCTCTGCCACTCGGGCCCCTCCCCTCTGTAGCCCTCCTCTCTCCCTCCTCTCTTCTCCCCTCCACGTTCCCTACTTTAGCTTGTGCAATATTTGTTTAAAATGGCAAACAGAAAGTTGCAGCCCTGACCCCTTCCCCCCTAACCCCCCGCCAGCCCACCCCTCGGGGAAAATTTGCTTTGAGAATCCGGACTCTCAGCTACTGGATCCCTTCCTGTTACAAGGATGGTACAGTTGGAACAGTGTCTTCCTTGCAGGCTTTGCTGGGGAAAAAAGGCTTAACATCAAGTAAAGATGAGAGTTCAGTCATATCAGTTGAAACCTGTTTGAACCTGTCGGCTTTAATGAAATAGTCCAGTCTTGCCGTTCCCTGTTGAATCTCTGTGGGGTCATGTACTGAAAAATGAGCCATTCTGTGTTTCCTCATAATAATGCTAAATCTGAGGCTCATAGAGTGGGGCCCCTGGTTTTAGTAACACCGAGGATGAAGACGATAAGATTCGGAAAGAACGGAGTATCTTCTGAGATTTGACCTTCTGTTTGTATTGAGAAATCTGATAGGTTGGAAGAGAAGATATGGAGGCTTTTAATAGGCACCTCCCCTCCTTGTCCTGAAAATATTCCATCTGACCTTGGAACCGGTTCTCTCCTGGTTCTCCACTCTTTCGCCAGCTCCTCTTTCACCTCACCGCCCCCCCGCCCCAACCTCTAGGTCCCCTTCTCTTCTCGTTTTACTCTTGCCCCCCCTGGGGAGCTCCTCTGCCCCAGTGGCTTCAACTGTCACCTCTGTGCGGACAACTCCCCAAATTTACCTCTCTAACCCTCACCTCATCTACCGTCTTGCATTTTCTCCTCCCTCTGGGACATCTTGTGTGTCCCACCAGCACCCTAAGATCAGTATGCCTAAACCCGAACAATTCCTCTTCCCTCCCAAATCCTCTCCTCCACCTAATATTCCCTTTAGAGTGACACCACCACCACGCTCACTGTCACCGAAACCCACAACCATATGACATTTTCCTTGTTTCCCTGCTCTCTTTCCATCTTCACATTGAGGCTCTTCTAAAGATTGTTAGTTTTTTTTCCCTTCCCCAGATTTCCTGGATCCATCCCCAACTCCGAAAGCCCACCGCCCAGCTCCAGGCATTCTTTACATCTCAGCTAGACTGCTGCATCGGCCTCCTCATTGGTCTTCCCACCTCTAGCCTCTCCCTTCTCTACTCCATACTTCACTCTCCTGTCCAGATCATTTTTCTGAAATGGCTAACTGCATCTTGCTCACAAATCATTCATCTCCAGTGCCATGTTTATCAACCCCTTCTTTTCAGAAGTGCATTTGTTAAGCACTTACTGTGTGCCAAGCACTGTACTAAGCGCTGGGGTGGATATAAGCCAATTGGGTTGGACACAGTCCTTGTCCCACCTGGGGCTTAGAGTCTTAATCCTCATTTTGGCAGGTGAGGTAACTGAGGCCCAGAGAAGTGAAGTGACTTGCCCAAGGTCACACAGGCAAATGGAGCAGGATTAGAATCCAGGTCCTTCCGACTCCCAAGCCCCCGGTCTGTCCACTAGGCCATGCTGCCTTCAAATTTGCCTGACCACAGCTCTCCCAAGCTTTTAAACCCTTCCTAAATTTCCACCTTCATCAAGATCTCTCCCAGTTAATTCCCCAAACCCCAAGCTGCATCAACCCAACAGACCCACTCCTAGCATTCATATATGTATATTCAATTTACGTTGAATTATGTCCTCAGCTGTTTTATTCTTGATGTTCTGGTGCTACTGCTGCTTTATCACCTGTTCTTCCTCCTGTTCCCACCATCTGTAAATAATTTCTGTCTATCTTTCTATGACAAAACTGAATGTATCTGAAGAAAATAGAATTTTGCCTTAAGCAGTCATATTTATTTAGTGCTTACTGTGTGTGGAGCACTGTACTAAGCGGTTGGGAGAAGGCATTCTAACCAAGTTGGTAGACACAGTCCCTCCCTCTCAGTCTGGAGGGGGAGACAGACATTAATATAAATAAAATTATCAGTACATAAGTGTTTTGGGCCGAGGGAGAGGTGAATAAAGGGAGCAAATCAGAGCGACGCAGAAGGGAGTGGGGGCAATTGAGGCACTCTGGGAGATGTGCCTTCAGTAGGACTTTGAAAGTCTGTTAGATATGAAGAGGGAGGGTGTGTCAGGTCGGAGGCGGGAAATGGATGAGCAGTGGGTTGCGAGATAGAGGAGATTGAGGTACAGTGAGAAGGTTAGCATTAGAGGAGCGAAGTGTGCGGTCTGGGTTTTAATAGGGGAACAGTGAGGTAAGGTAGGAGGGAGCAAGATGATGGAGTGCTTTAAAGCCAGTGGTAACTTCTGTTACCTGTAACTGGTGTGGCACGCCACTGCCCGTTCTCCAGATGGGCCAACGCATCCTTCCTCCGTCTTGGGAAGCTTCTCGCCCCTCAGAAATTCTGGGCAAGAGTTCGGCGGCTGTACAGCAACACCCGTGACATCCCAGCTCTAGCCTGAGGCTCGCCCTTAGCCCCGACTGTAAAACGGAATGATTGTGTGCCTACCCTGGATACTGGGCACTGTTCTAGGCTTGGAGGCAAGAGATAGAAGACGAGACGTCTCCCTGCTCTTGGTGGACTTACTGTTCAGTGGGGTAAACCATTGAAGTGTGGGGCTAGATCTGAACCCCAGTGGTTTTCTATGGCTTGTGGGGTGAACTGTCATCTGGGTTGCCAACCAGGGAAGCAACAGAAGGAACCCCGCTTACTCTGTGCCGCGCCGCAGTGGCTTCCCCATGTGGAGTCGCGCACCCCAGTAAGCACGGGACTGCCATAGTTGCCAAGGAGATGGCGGAAAACAACTCTCTCAGAGGGCAGCTTGCCCTCCCTGGCCTATCATTGGGAACTCCATCCCCTCCCTGGCTGGGGAGGAGCAGCTTAGCTGTTATAGCAGGGCCTCGGATGAGGGGGCTCCCCCGCAAAACACAAGTTGTCGCTTCTCCTGAACCTCATTAGTATTCGTTAGTAATGAGGCCACAGCCTCATTAGTAATCGTAGCAGTTGGCACAGGGCTGCTGGGCTCCCCCTCTCGCACCCCACTTGGAGCCGGGGAAAGCGGGCCCTCCGCAGATGTGAGAGTGGGAGCCAACGCCCCCCACCCCAGAAGTCCACAGACCTTGAACCCTGCTGCTTTTACCCTTCTCAGGAGGGCTCAAAGACACCAAACTTTCCCACACAATGAATGGGTAGCGATCACTGCAGGGCAGCATGCTGTCTCCCTCCATGGTGGAGTCCCTCCAAAATGAGAATCCTAATAAAGGCAAGGCTTTAAAAAAAAAAAATGACTGCAATTCTGCCCTGGTACCCCGAGGTACATTTAACGCCAAACAATTTAGGAAGACTTAAGCATTTTCTATCAGCACTGTAGAGTAGGGAGATTAAGACTGTGGTCTGGCCTTGGTTTAGTTTATCTTCCTATGTATCTT
The DNA here is from genome assembly GCF_004115215.2 of Ornithorhynchus anatinus. Classification (NCBI taxonomy): domain Eukaryota; kingdom Metazoa; phylum Chordata; class Mammalia; order Monotremata; family Ornithorhynchidae; genus Ornithorhynchus; species Ornithorhynchus anatinus. The sequence continues at coordinate 22,109,883 of NC_041751.1, forward strand.
TGGACCTTGCTACTCTAGAGGTGGTTCTTTGGGGGTCTCTTGCAGCGAAATCTATTATAGTAAGTCAGGGTTGGAACATAGCTCGGAGCACCACTGATAGAGATGCAACCATCTGCTTGTTCAGCATTCTTTTAAAGTAAATACACTTAAATGCGATGCAAAGAATATCTCAAAATAAAAAGTGTGGCCTATAGTAAGCATCTCATTACTGCTGAGGAAAAAGGCAGTATCTGAATCCTTGGATGAGTGATGAAGTTTGGCTCTAATGAGCACCTGTATCTCTTGTCATTTTGAAACTGGTTATGTTGAAGTTTCACTTGAACGTTAGAGGGATTTAGATGTTGCTTTGCTGCCCCGTCTCCCTCTGTGGCTACCTCCATCCCGTGCTGCTCCACTCTATCTTTCAGTGTCTCCTTCTGTCCATACGTACAGCTCACCTTACCACAGCTGCCTAGTTGGTATTTCCAGAAGAAACGCACAACAAACGGCTATCTAAAACAGCGCCGGGAACAGCGCTGATCCAGTCCAACCCCCCTGTAGGCTGGGGAGGCTCGATGGGCAGCCCCCAAGCCAGCCCTCTGGACTGGCTGCCGGGGACAGAACTTACGCCTTTCTGGAAGCTGGTGCTCCCTCTCTCTCCACACACTTATTCCCCTCCTTGAAGCTGCCAGGACTGTTTTCTCCAGTAGCTACAACAGTTTGTCCCACGGAGGGAAGAGGGGATAAATGTGGGCATCCCCCTAAGGACAGTAGATGTGCGACCCTATGTGCGTGAATAAAATGTCTCTGACAGCAGTATGATCTTTGGACACGGTAATAATTGTGATATTTGTCAAATGCTTACTGTGTGCCACGGACTGAACTAAGCGCCGGGATAGGTACAAGATAATCAGGTCCCACAAAGGGCTTACGGTCTAAATAGGAGGGAGCACAGGTATTGAATCCCCATTTTATGGATGAGGGAACTGAAGCCCAGAGAAGTGAAGCAAAGCAACTTGCCCAAGGTCACACAGAAGACCAGTGGCGGATCCGGGATTAGAACCCAGGTCCTCTGACTCCCAGGCCTGGGCTCTTTCCACTAGACCACACTGCTTTTCTGTCTCTTCTCAAAGGACAAATTATATATGCATATTATATTTGCTTGGGTGTGTCCGTGTGTGTGTGTATATTTAGTAGGTATCTATTTCTGCAGTATTTGACTTCTTTGGTAAGAAGTTAAAGCCTCTTTTTGCCTACAGTGTAAATGTTTTCCACTTTTCCTTTCAGCGGCGCCTGATTCTGGTAATTCCCTAATACCCAATAAAACAGGCATGGCAGCAGTCATTTTCATTAAAGCTTTAAAGAGAGCTCCTTTCCTTTTGGGTTCGTGACAAGCCTAATAGGAATCCAGGACATCTTTTGGAAGTGTTTCCTCTGAGTTATACCTGGTAATACTAGACCAAAGTAGCAGTCTTTAAAGATCAGAGATTCAGTCAGTCATTGGAGGCATAATCAATTATTTTCCCATTCATAAGATTTTAGAGGGATGAAACTGTGGCCCATAACCAGGATTAAAAGTTGGCCTTAACTGGAGTGGGCTGTAAATGGGCCATCCAGTAAATTGGGTCCTTATTTACTTTCTTGAATACTTGCTTGGTCACGATAATTGTGTTGGTCAAAACTGGCGCATGGCAGAATTTGTGAAGAGGCAGGCGTGAGTGTGGGGAGAGGCATACGAATAGTAGGTGTATCGGACAGGCAATATCTAATTTTTGTCAAGCCAGAATACATTTTGCATCTACTCCTGACCGCCAACCCCTCTTTTCCTCACTTATTTCTCTCTTTCCCTCTCCATCTCCTCCCTACTTCCTTTTGCTGCCCCCCTCAGTGATTTTTTTATTTTTTCCAGTTCTTAATACTTTGAGGGGATTAATTACCGAAGACCTGATTCAAAACTTATTCAAACTTATTTTCCTTGACACTGGGCCCAATTTGTTACTGGATGACCTTTCTATACTGTAAAGAAGTGGCTGTTTTCACACTAGGACTAGTTCTGCAGCCCAAAATTCAATGGACAATGTTTTTTCTAATTGGTGTTTTATTTTAAAGATCTCCCATCACCATATAGGGTACTCTGCCTGGGCTCCCAGTATTGTAGCAAGGTTTGAAAACTGCTCTATCAGGAATTATCAAATTTTCCCTTGCCCTCTCCACCTTCTGTAGAGAAGCAGATTGGTGCTCCCACGCTTTCCACCAAGTTTTCCACCGAGCCCTTACTTACCCTCCTATTTCAAATCAGTTTTCCAATCTTCCTTCCTTCCTTCCTTCCTTCCTTCCTTCCTTCCTTCCTTCCTTCCTTCCTTCCTTCCTTCCTTCCTTCCTTCCTTCCTTCCTTCCTTCCTTCCTTCCTTCCGAAAAGTCATGCATTTCAGATCATCTGTTCTTTTGCCCGGTCCTAGGGCCAGAAGTACAGTAGAGTTTGGTTTTTGGACTGTGAGGTTATTGATTGTGACTTGACCATTTCTCCAGCCAAATATCTTAAAAAAAAAAATAAATTAGTAGCATTGAGCTTTAAATGATAATGTGATTCAGCAAACACCAAGAAACTGAATTGTGAAGTGGAGAATACCCTGCCCAAACCAAATAAGAGAGCTCAAAGAAAGATAGAAAGATAAGAAGAGTTATAGGAAGAGTAATCTGCCTCACTACTTGTTTTGTTGCCTGACTACTTGTTTTGTTTTGCTGTCTGTCTCCCCCTTTTAGTCTGTGAGCCCATTGTTGGGCAGGGATTGTCTCTATCTGTTGCCGAACTGTACATTCCAAGTGCTTAGTACAGTGCTCTGCACACAGTAAGCACTCAATAAATACGATTGAATGAATGAATGAATGAATGAATGAATGAATGAATGAATGAATGAATGACAGAGTTAAGTTTGAAACATTTGAGATTTACAGAAGGATAGTGTCAACATAAAGGAGCCTGAAGGACTAAATGTTTTACCCTCTTTTTTTTGTTTTCTTCAGACATATGAAGATTCACGAAAAGGATCCTAACAGTACTACAAATACAACTCCCACGTCTCCTTTGAAACGCAGGCGGCTCACCTCCAAAAGGAAACTGAGTCAAGGGGCTGAGGCTGAGAAGGAACTGACACCTGCGAAAAAGGTCTTTTATGATACAACAAGCTGGTCCTTATCCTATTCTTGACCTTTATCTCTACACATGACCTTTGAAACAAAGGTTTTTCAATTAACCTATATTGTTGTAGCCTATCCAAGACGAATGAGTTGTGACGTTAACTTGTGTATTTAAATATGGTATTGGAGGATGTCCAAGAAAGTATGTCCGTTTTCTTTATTCTCTTTTGTACAAAATGGCTAAAAGTGGATAGAAATAATACTTGTCAAAGGTACGGGTCTTTTCGCGCCGCGGTAATAATGATAATAATGCCCCGGTTTTTGGATAGCCCTATCGTTCCCCCAGCTCTCGCAGTACTCATCTCATCTTTGCCCTCACAACAACCCTGTGAAGTCGGTAGAAGGGCAGTATCTCCATTTTACAGATGAGGAAACTGAGGTCAGGAGAGATTAAGTGACTTGCTGGTGCTTACACTGCAGGCCGGTGGCAGTGGGCAGACTTGTACTCTGGTCCTCCAGCTTCCAGACTGGCCCTCTTCCATTGCCCAATGCTGCCTCCCCTGAATGATAGATGCTGTTTTTCAGAAGTCTTTTAACTGGTTTGGCCTCTCCTAGATGGAAGACATTTTTAGCAGTCTGAATGTTTTGCAAAAATAGGCTTCGTGGTTTGAGTCTGACCATTCTTCTGACCATTTTTTGTTTTGTTCCCCCCAATCTCCTTCAAGGTGGTAGACAATTCTCATTCGGGTTTGACGGAAAAGAAATCAGATGAAGTTTTCCACTGCCCAGTGTGTTTTAAGGAGTTTTTTTGCAAGTATGGACTGGAGACGCACATGGAGACCCATCCAGATAACTCACTGAGGTAAGTGGAAGGCCCAGGCATAGGCAGCTCCTTCACCAGGCAGAGCTGATGGCGTTCTTCTGTCTTTTCAGCATACGGCCAAAAAATGTATGATGTTTAAATGCCCTTGTGTGATGATAATTCAGGTTACTTTTAGGGAAGAGATGGGGCTAAGATTGGGGGAGAAGTCAAATAAGAGATTATAATAACAAAAACCCTCATTTACTGCTCTGAATTAATCCCATGAAAATAATGTTAAGTGAAAGAACCCCATAAGAAATCCTGACAAAATTCAGGAGAACTATTGGAGAAAAGCATTTGAAAAAAAGTATTCCAGTGGAGGAGGACTATAATTAGGGATGCATCAAAAATCTCCTGTGCTTTCTGTAGAATTTTTCTCTTAAGATTCAGCCTTACTACAGCTTTGGTTTCTCATATAAACAGAGCATGGAGCGAGTTTGGAGGTGCATACTTTAGCCTCTTGATTTCGGCTGGCCAAACCTAATCCACCACTTTCGGCCATCCAAGAAATATTCAGAGGCTTTTTGCTTGTGGTGGTGGTGTTGATCTCAAATACAGAACATAGTTCTGTTGCAGTAGGTTATTTAGTCATCTGCCCAGAAGAGGAAGCCCCTCTCTCTCCACCTTCTTTCTTTCCTATATAATTTCCGGGCTGCCTGATATATAATGCTACTGCCTGAGGCTCATCCTGTTAACCTTGCTTGGGTATTTTGCTTGGACAACTTGAAATTTCACCTCCCTTGCCCACCAGCACAAAGGGAGGACAAATGAGTGTGTGTGTGTGTGTGTGTGTGAGGGGAACTCGGTTGTATGTGATCAGCTGATGTGATCTGGTACCTAATCTCTCCTTTGCCCTTTTCTGTATTTAGGGCAGTGGAAAGCAAACACAGTTTTGCTCAGAATGCAATCACGAGGCAGAGTGAAAGAGACATGTATTATTACTATTATTATTATCATTATTATTATTGTGATGATGATGATGACACACATTAATACTCCTAATGATAGTATTAATCTTACTCCATAGAAGCTTACACAGAAATTGTAATGTTTGTATGCTTGTGTCCGTACCAATGTGTTTTTAATCCCTAAAGCATTTCTTGAATATACTAAGACAACTTCTCACTGAGGTAATTCCAAAACAAACTATGAGGGAAAAGACAAAGAGCGTAACCTAGTTCGGTTACTTGCAGCCCTACTCTGTGTACTTAAAAGTTTACAAATGAATACCACTTTCATAGCAGGCAGTCTGCTGGATGTGTAGAATTTGGGCCACCTCCATTTGCTTGAGTGCTTAGTATCATGACAGGATTTCATACATATCACATGTCATGATCAGTTAGGGAGAGTGACATCTTGTGATGAAGACTGAACAGAATAGCTTGGAAATAGAACACCAAATCCAGTCGTAAGTCTTAATACGTAAGCTTTGTCACCCTCCATCCAAAAACTTGAATTATGGAAAATGTTAAGGGACTCAACTCCGCACCGCCCCTTCCCAGTAGTAAAACGGTACCGTTTTCACTGGGACTTCACTAATATGGAGTTCTTTGTTCCAAGAGCTCAAAATGCCGACAGACCTGAGCTCATCAGTGCTCGCCGTGTTCTTCAGAGCAAAATGGATACATGTGGCCATTGTGATTTTCCCTTCCCCTGGTGGGGAACTTGGGGTCTAGACAAGGGGTCTTGCCCAAGTGAGTCAGTGCTGAAGGCAGAAGTAGACCGAACACAGGACTCCTGACTCAGGCTCCTGTGCCCTTTGCCCCCTGGAAAGGTCAAACTGATTGCCTTTTATTATTTCCTAACACCCTTATATTGTAGTCCCTGGATTAGGAGCATCTGTATATCCAGAATTACAGCAGCATTTTTTGCAGGCCTGTGTGACCAGAGCTGCTCTTTCTTTCTGATCCTGCACGAAATTCCCCTCCTGTTAGAGTATTTCAGGCTTCTCCCCAGGATTTAAAAAAAAAAAAGAGGAGTGAGAGGGAACTACCTGGTTTAGGTACAAATAACCTATTTATTGACCATGGCCCCATTGACTGGGAGCCTACCTAAATACTCCGGGAAGTGTCCTAACTGAATGGTTGTACTGTAGTCTGATGCATTTCAAAGTTCTTTCTAATGAGACAGCAAAAGCACACGCCTGGGCAAGTCTTCCTGTATTATTTTTAAGACCCTTAAAATGGCAATCCATTAGCTTATATCCATAGCTGCTTACTTTAAGGGCATGTTTACCCATTCATACGTGAATCTTTTCTTATTATCAGATATCACGTTACTACTTGAAGAGAAGCAGCGTGGCTCAGTGGAAAGAGCCCGGGCTTGGGAGTCAGAGGTCATGGGTTCGAATCCCGTCTCCGCCGCTTGTCAGCTGGGTGACCGTGGGCAAGTCACTCAACTTCTCTGGGCCTCAGTGACCTCATCTGCAAAATGAGGATTAGCTGTGAGCCTCACGTGGGACAGCCTGATCACCCCGTATCTACCCCAGCGCTTAGAACAGTGCTCTGAACATAGTAAGCGCTTAACAAATACCAACATTATCATGGGAAGTAGCATGGCTCAGTGGAAGGAGCCCGGGCTTGGGAGTCAGAGATCATGGGTTCGAATCTCGGCTCCGCCACTCGTCAGCTGGGTGACCGTGGGCAAGTCACTCCACTTCTCTGGGCCTCAGTTACCTCATCTGGAAAATGGGGATTAAGACTGTGAGCCTCACGTGGGACAACCTGATTACCCCGTACCTACCTCAGCACTTAGAACAGTGCTGTGCACATAGTAAGTGCTTAGCAAGTGCCAACATTATTTATTATTATTTATTACTTAACACCAAGACTAGTACTTTTAAAAAAAAAAAGTATCTTTTTTCATCCAAGGACCTGAGACGATTGCACATTAGAATCTGGAAGCGTAAGCAACTCCATTTGGTAGAGTGGGAAATGGAGGCCATTGTGCACGGTGCTTGTTTTACAGTCAGGTGAACTCGGAAATCTGACTCCCCAGCGTAGTGTCCAGTCCGCTTCTTCCTGCCGAGCTCCGTGGAGTGTTGTCAGGGTCAATTCAATCCTAAAACGAAACCCTCTAAAGCTCTGTCCAGTGCACTGAAGTAGACGCAAGATAAGCACTGTATACCACTTATTATTCTAAGTTTTGCTCTCACCTTCCCTCTCATATGCCTTTAGAAAGAAACGTTTTGGGCTGTAGAATTGCCCACCACAGTGGGCAAAGATGGGAGGGGATCGAATGGGCAGTCTACAGGTTTTAACCTTGACCACTTAATGAGCGCAGGCAATCCGAGGTTGGCTGAATCAGAATGAAAGAGCAGATTCATTTTAACCTGTAATTCTTTGATGCGTGTCCAGAGCTATAAGGACTTCGATAAGTCCTTCTATAAGGATGTCCTGCCTCTGGCCTGGAACACCTTCCCTCCTCATATTCAGACGGTGAGCCCCATGTGGGACAGGGACTGTCTGATCTGACTACCTCGAGTCTACCCCAGCGCTTAGAACAGTGCTTGGCACATAGTAAGCGCTTAACAAATACCACAATTATTATTGTTAAATCTGACTGACAGGAACTCTTCCCCCACCCCCTTCTCTTCTCCATCTTCTCCAAGAGGCCTTGCCTGACTAAGCCCTTCTTTCCTCTTCTCCCACACCCATCCGCATCACCCTGACTTGCTCCCTTTATTCATCCCCCGCTCCCAGCCCCGCAGCACTTACGTACATATCTGTCATTTATTTATTAATCTTACTGTCTGTCTCCCCCTCTAGACTATAATAAGCTCATTGTGGGCAGGGAATGTGTCTGTTGATTGTTATTTTGTACTCTCCCGACCGCTTAGTAACAATAATAATAGTAAATGTGGTACTTTCGTTCGTTCATTCGTATTTATCGAGTGCTTACTGTGTGCAGAGCACTGTACTAAGCACTTGGAAAGTAAAATTCAGCAATAAAGAGAGACAATCCCCACCCACACCGGTTTTACAGTCTAAAGCACTTACTATGTGCAGAGCACTGTTCTTAGCGCTGGGGTACATACAGGGTCATCAGGTTGTCCCACGTGAGGCTCACAGTCTTCATCCCCATTTTCCAGATGAGGTCACTGAGGCACCAAGAAGTGAAGTGACTTGCCCACAGTCACACAGCTGACAAGTGGCAGAGCCGGGATTTGAACCCATGACCTCTGACTCCCAAGCCCGGGCTCTTTCCACTAGGACATGCTGCCTCTCAAAAACTCAAAGTGGAGATGCCAGGGAACGAACCTCGGGGCCTCGCACATGCAAAGCAGGATTCTCTCTCTCTGTTGCCGAATTGTCCATTCCAAGCACTCAGTACAGCGCTCTGCACACAGTAAGCGCTCGATAAATGGCGATTCTCTCTCTCTGTTGCCGAATTGTCCATTCCAAGCACTCAGTACAGTGCTCTGCACACAGTAAGCGCTTGATAAATGGCGATTCTCTCTCTCTGTTGCCGAATTGTCCATTCCAAGCGCTCAGTACAGTGCTCTGCACATAGTAAGCGCTCGATAAATGGGGATTCTCTCTCTCTCTGTTGCCGAATTGTCCATTCCAAGCGCTTAGTACAGTGCTCTGCACATAGTATGTGCTCAATGAATGAATGAATGAATACTATTGAATGCAAGCAGGCGCTCTACCACTAAGCTTTATCCCACACAAGTGCTCTGCACACGGTAAGCGCTCACGGAATACTATTGAATGAACCAGCGCAGGAGAAAGGGGAGCCCCTGGCAGGATGGGGGAAGGGCGGTTGAGGAGAGATCTCTGTGAGGAAAAGAGAATCTCAAATTGTCTCTGCTGGGCCTGGAGAGAATTTGCCCTTCACCTTTTGATAATAGTGCTCTTTGTTGTTGGGGGAGTTGACTGAGTTGCTCCTTCAGCCTCTTCATGGAAATGATTCCTCCGGGCACCCTTTCATCCCGTTGAACTTCTTGGAAGCCACACCCTGGCGGGTGATTTTTTTTCTGCTAGGAAGGGGCAGGTTGTTTCACACCCCTTCTGCGAGGAGGGCAACCTGGCCTCTGCCCTAGGCAGTCGAGTAACTGCTGCTGAAGTGGGTGGGGCTTGACTCCTCCTGGAAAAGACTAAGGCATGTCACTCCCCTTCTTAAAAACCTCCAGCGGTTGCCTATCAACCTCCGCACGAAACAAAAACTTCTCACTCTAAGCTTCAAGGCTCTCCATCACCTTGCCCCCTCCTATTTCTCCTCCCTTCTCTCCTTCTACTGCCCACCCCGCACGCTCCAATCCTCTGCCGCCCACCTCCTCGCCGTCCCCCGTTCTCCCCATCCCGCCGTCTTCCCCTGGGCCACGTCCTCCCACCGTCCTGGAATGCCCTCCCTCCTCACCTCCGCCAAACTAACTTTCTTCCCCTCTTCAAAGCCCTACTGAGAGCTCACCTCCTCCAAGAGGCCTTCCCAGACTGAGCTTCCCCTTTTCCCTCTGCTCCCTCTACCCCCCGCTTCACCTCCCCTCAGCTAAGCCCCCTTTTCCCCCCCCTTCCCTCTGCTCCTCCCCCCCTTCCCCTCCCCTCAGCACTGTGCTCGTCCGCTCATTTGTATATATTTTTATTACCCTGTTCATTTTGTTAATGAGATGTACATCCCTGTGATTCTATTTATTGCTGTTGTTCTCGTCTGTCCGTCTCCCCCGATTAGACCGTAAGCCCGTCAATGGGCAGGGACTGTCTCTATCTGTTGGCGAATTGTCCATTCCAAGCGCTTAGTACAGTGCTCTGCACATAGTAAGCACTCAATAAATACTATTGAATGAATGAATAAGGCAGTTACAGGCCCTGCCAGGCCTCCATCAATAACCAAGCGACCCCTCTGGCTAATTCCCTGGGAAGAAGAGATGACCATTTTGTAAATTGAGTATAATAATAATAATGTTGGTATTTATTAAGCGCTTAATACGTGCAGAGCACTGTTCTAAGCGCTAGGGGAGATACAGGGTAATCAGGTTGTCCCACATGAGGCTCATGGTCTTCATCCCCATTTTGCAGATGAGATCATTGAGGCCCAGAGAAGTGAAGTGACTTGCCCACATTCACCCAGCTGACAAGTGGCAGAGCCGGGATTCGAACCCATGACCTCTGACTCCTCTGAATACAGTCTCTTCTCCTACGTGTGTGTTCCCTGTTGATTTAGGATCCAGTATTGTGGGGGAATTAGGGAATGGTCCCCCGGCAACCTACAGCTGGAAAAAGCGTAGTGCGATGTTGGAAGAACCGCTTGTGCCCAAGCCCATTCATTCAGTCAGTCAGTCGTATTTATTGAGCCCTTACTGTGTGCAGAGCACTGTACTAAGCGCTTGGAAAGTACAGTTCGGCAACAAATAGAGACTATCCCTACCTGACAGCGGGCTCACCCACAGCATTGGAATTATGCAAATTTTCTCCAATATGATATTCGTCAAGAATGTAACTCCCCGCTTTATAGAAATGACCACCTTGCCTCAAAAAACCGTATAAATTCATTATCAGGTGCCTGTTCTCCAGGCTCCGATTCCCATTTGTTCTTCAATTTAAAACACCACGCACGTGCACACTACGTAATTTACATCCAGTTTATGTGGAGTTTGTTTTTACATTTCTTACGTTTTCAAGTGAACAGTATTTGGCTCACAAACGTGAAGGATGAGAAACAGCTATTCGATAGGGTTTTCCGGAGAATCTGTATACTGATGGAGAGGTTTGGGCTAGAACTGGTTGCTGATTCTTCTTTAAGCGTTGCCGTGAAATGCAGAAAAAGGGAGGGACCCGGGGTGAGAGAGATGCAGTTTCTGGGCTATGAGGCAACTAGGGAGCAAGTGGATGGGAGAGAGGAGGCCTCTAGTGTGGAGATGGCTATTTCAGTAACTGATCAGAGAACACTGGGGAGAATAATACTTAATGATGGTATTTGTAAGGAATTACTATGTGCCAAACACTGTACTAAGTACTGGGATAGGTGCGGTATAAACAGTTTGCCCCCCGTGGGCCTCACAGTCCAAAGGAGAAACGATATCTTCTCCCCGTTTTCGAGTTGAGGAAACTGAGGGACAGAGCGTGTTTGGCACGTAGTAAGCCCTTAAATACCATCCAAAAAAAAGAGTTAAGTGACTTACCCAAGGTCACGTGGCAGGCAAGTGGAGAAGCAAAGCTGGTGTTGACATCTGGCACCTGCTAAACTCCCTCTTTGGATACCCTGGGTTATTCCCCTTGTAGACTGTAAGCTACTTGTGGGCAGGGATCATATCCGCCAAATCTATCGGATTGCACTTTCCCAAGAGCTTAGTACAGTGCTCTGTACATATCAGGCTCCCAATAAACGCCGTTCATTGATTGATGCTCTCTGCGCAATTATTCTTTTCCACTTGGCTAGACTTTGAGGGTGAGATCTGGCAGAAGTTCTACTAACTGATTTCCCAATTGCAGTTGAATTCTGCCTTTCAGAAAGCAGTCTTCGTGAGTGGTGTTTGAGGGCTTACTGGGTGCAGAGCACTGCACTAAGCACTTGGGAGAGTGAAATACAACTGAGTTGGTAGAACTGCTCCCCGCCCACAGTCAGTCAATCAGTTGGATTTATTGAGCATTTAACTGTGTGCAGAGCCCTGGACTAAGCCTTTGGTAGAATATAAGGAGAGTCGGTAGACCTGTTCCCTGCCCACAGTGACTTTTATAGTCTAGAAAGCAATATATCTAACTGTGGCTAGGTAAGTATGCTGGCGTGTCTCCTGCATCCCCCTGTGTGCCCTCCCTCCCCCAAAAAACAAACCAACCCCAAAACAAAACCAAAAGGGACTGGTAATTTATATTTACATGTGCTTTACTCAACCACCTTGCCCCTTCCTGACTTACCTCTCTGATTTTCTACTACGGCCCAGCCTACACTTCACTTCTCTAATGCCAGCCTACTCCCCGTACCTAGATCCTGTCTGTTTTGCCGCCAACCTCTCGCCCACATCTGGCCTCTGCCCTGGAACTCCCTCCCGCTTCGTGCTTGACGGACGGATCCCTCTCCCCACCTTCAAAACCTTATTAAAAGCACATCTCCAGGAGGTCTTCCCCGACTAAGCCCCCGTTTCCTCTTCTCCCACTCCTTTCTGCCTTACCCTTGCATTTGGATTTCACCCCTTCCTCAGCCCCATAGGTACATATCCATAATTTACGTATATTAATACGTAATACTCTACACTGTAAGCTCCTTGTGGACAGGGAACACGTCTACCAACTCTGTTATATTGTACTCTCCCCCAAGCCCTCAGTACGGTGCTGTGCACACAGTAAACGCTGAATAAATATGACCGACTGATTACTTAAAGGAGATTTCTTTTATAGTTACTGTGAAATGCAAGATAATGTGGCTTAAACCCACTCTGTTTGGAGCTATAATTGATCCTTGGCCCTGGGTGGAATGACTTCTGAAGGCAGCCTACCTTTCGTTGAAGAAGGAAAGATGGGAAGACCAACAAGAGTCACCCAGATACCATTGATTGGTTGATTGATCGGCAACTAGTCACCACGACTAGAAGTGAATTCGGTTGCTCCCTTTAAGAGGTGGCGGTAGCGAAGATACAATCTGACCGGTAGATTTAGTCTGTTTGAAAGAATGCTCTAACTTCACCATCACCCACTGGGGAGTCCCAGGGAACTTCTCCTCCCATGAAACCCACCCTGAATGCACGATCTCTCGCAACAAGACATCTACATATCAGCGGAGTCTTGGAGGGTAATGTGGAGCGTGGCCCAGACCAAGGATTCTCCCTTGCTAAGGCATCTTAAAATTAGAAGACGTTTTACCACGTGCTTTACAATCTTTCCTACCCAGGGGAGGACAGAAGGGGAGAGTATGTGGAGTTTAGAGGGGAAGAGGTGTGTGCTGCGGGAGGCGAAGAGAAGGCTCGGAGGGCTGTAGAGGGGAAATTCAGGGTCACCTACCACTGTGGTCGAGGGTATTGAGGCATTTTTTAATCTGGTGTGTCAGAAACCTCCTCTTCTCCATGCTCTAAAAAGAAGTCTTTTTGCAGTCTTATGCTGTGCACAGTGCAAGTATTGTACCCTGCCCTGCTTCTGTGCTTTATCCTTCTATAAACGCTTTGTGAAACCTGTCAGACACTTGCTCTGTGTTCATGCCGTACTGAGTTTGGGTTGAAAAATGGAGTCTGGTGTTTAGGGGAAGGAGGGGACGGAGGGTGTGGTTGGGGGGGATGTGTGTGTGTGTGTGTGTGTGTGAGAGAGAGAGAGAGAGAGCACACACACACGCCAGCTGAGAAGATTCATTCATTTAATCGTATTTACTGAGCACTTACTGTGTGCAGAGCACTGTACTAAGCGCTTGGAAAGTACAATTGGGCAACAAATAGAGGCAATCCCTACCCAACAACGGGCTCCCGTGGCACAGTGGAAAGAGCCCGGGCTTGGGAGTCAGAGTTCATGGGTTCGAATCCCGGCTCCGCCGCTTGCCAGCTGTGTGACTTTGGGCAAGTCACTTCACTTCTCTGTGCCTCAGTTACCTCATCTGTAAAATGGGGATTAAAACTGTGAGCCCCACGTGGGACAACCTGATCACCTTGTATCCCCCAGCGCTTAGAACAGTGCTTTGCACATAGTAAGCGCTTAACAAATACCACCATTTATTTATTTTAAGGGGGAGACAGACAACAAAACAAGTAGACAGGCAGCAGTAGCGTCAAGATAGATTAATAGAATTATAGATAAATACAAGAATAAATATATTCCAATATACAGAAGTGCTGTGGGGCGGGGAAGGGGGGTAGAGCAGAGGGAGGGAGTGAAGGGGAGGGGGGGAGGAGCAGAGGAAAAGGGGGGCTCAGTCTGGGAAGGCCTCCTGGAGGAGGTGAGCTCACAGTACGGCTTTGAAGGGAGGAAGAGAGCTCGTTTGGAGGATGTGAGGAGGGAGGGCATTCCAGGCCAGGGGTTAGGACGTGGGCTGGGGGTCGACAGCGGGACGGGCGAGAACGAGGGACGGTGAGGAGGTTCGCGGCAGAGATGCGGAGTGTGCGGGCCGGGCCGGAGAAGGAGAGAAGGGGAGGTGAGGTAGGAGGGGACAAGGTGATGGAGAGCTCTGAAGCCAATAGTGAGGAGTTTTTGCTTCATATGAAGGTTGATAGGCGACCACTGGAGATTTTTGGTGGGGGTGGGGGTGAGACGCCCAGAGCGTTTCTGTAGAAAGATAATCTGGGCAGCAGAGTGAAGTATGGACTGAAGCGGGGAGAGACAGGAGGTTGGGAGATCAGAAAGGAGATGGATTTTTAGAGTCTCCGTTTCATCATCCTTTTCCCACACACCCCCCTAACCGAAAGAGATTAACACAGCTGTTTGATGTCAGTTTTTTCTGGGTTCTGGAATGGGTGGAAAGTGGTGGGATAGGGGAGGGCTTAGTGCAGAGAGAAGAGGAATGTCTGCATCTGGCTGGGCTGACTGGTTAAAAAAAAAAAACAAAAAACTAAAACAGTTAATTTACTTCACACCTCTTCCTGGAGACGAGGAAGGACAAAAATGAACCGTGAAATCCTTTGGTGAGAGAAATGTCAGACTCTCAATTTTAAAAAACCCAACACACTAAAAACGTAAACCTCTTTAAAAAGCATCCCAATGATATAGCCAGATGGAAATGGTACAAGCTCAATTTTCCCAACTTTTGAATTGTACTGATGTCAGGGACTCACCTGTGCTTCAATGAGAGCTGTGAGTTTTAAAAAAGTATCAGGAAATAATCGTTCCACTTCTCACCTCTCTCCTCCTAATTTAGGGGGAGTCACTGACTGATCAGAACCCACGACCTCTGACTCCCAAACTCGTGCTCCTTCCACTAAGCCACGACTGTGAGCCCTATGTGGGAAGGGGATTTGCTTGTATCCTCCCCAGCGCTTAGTACAGTGCATGGCACATAGTAAGCGCTTAATAAATATCACTATCACTATTATTATTCCGTAGCGGTTTTGATCTTGTAGGTGAGACGACAAGGACAAGCTAACTGGTCGGTTATTTTTTGTTTGTATTGTCAGACTTATGATTAAGCTGGGACTAGTGTTCCAAGACTTGTTTTCCATTCCTGATGGGTACCTACTGTCCAAAGGACATTGACGATCCGAAAATTTCGGGTGGAACAGTGGATCAACTCACTGGTCACTGAACCCAGCCAGCCCTCAACGTAGAGATGGTAGAGAGGGAATGAATCTGCGAAATTAGGCAAAAATTACTTTTAAAAGACCCTTCCCACAGGGAAGTACTTATAATAATTATGGTAGTTGTTAAGTGCTTACTATGTGCACTTTTCTAAGCACTGGGGTAGATACAGGGTAGTCAGGTGGTCCCACGTGGGGCTCACAGTCTTAATCCACATTTTCCAGATGAGGGAACTGAGGCCCAGAGAAGTGAAGTGGCTTGTCCGAGGTCACCCAACAGACAAGCGGCAGAGCAGGGATTAGAACCCACGACCTCTGACTCCCCAGCCCGGGCTCGTTCCACTGAGCCCCGCTGCTTCTCCCTGTGGCGGCTCCACCCGGAACACAACCGATTTGGGGGGAAGTTTGGGGAAAGAGGAGGGAGCCTGTAAATTCATGGGAAGAAGCGCCCTTGGCCATTTTCAAGTTGACCGAGCGATCCTCTGGAGAAGAGTTCTCCCTGGTGGGGTCCCGAGGTAAGGATCTCGGCCTCTGGAGAAGCATTCTCTGGGGTGGAGTTGGGAGACTACGATCATGGGGAGTGAGGAAGAAAAACCCATCAGGAGGGCTGGCTGCCCTTTCACCCTGTCCTCTGGAAATCTGGAGGGAAGGGGCCAACTTGGAACCTGGAATTCCGCCAGAGAGGATTCCGCTGGCCAAGGGACCAGAGGATTGCTGCCCCTGGAAGGAAATGCTAAATGCCCTGGGGAAAGGGAAAGTTAACCCGTGGAGGGGGTGTTAGTTGAGGAAAAAGGCAGATTGGATTGGGCTTGCTTTTTCCTTCGCTACCTAATGACCACCTTCATGAGAGAGCATGTTTTTGGTTGTTGTTTTTTTTTTTAATGAAAAAACAGTTGCTAGCTCTAACCTCCATGTATGGATTTGGCAGGGAGCGTGCATGGTGTTGGGGATTGCCGGAGGGAATCGGAGAGGCTGCGGCGGGCGGGAGGGGTGGTTCTCTGAACTTCCAGCAGCTAGCTCTTGGGAAGCAGGGAAGCTGGCTCAACCCCTGATGGTCCCCTTCCTTTGGGATGGGAAGGGGTATGGATCTGAGCCAGGGGCTGCGATTTGAGGGGAGAGGCTTGGTGGTGTTATAAGGAGATCACCAAAACTCTCACCCGTTCCCGTGAAGGAAGAAACTGGGCTTTAAGAATTTAATAATAATCATTATGGTATTTAAGCGCTTACCATGTGCAAAGCACCGTTCTAAGCGCTGGGGTTGATATGAGGTAATCAGGTTGTCCCACGTGGGGCTCACAGTCTTCATCCCCGTTTTACAGATGAGGTCACTGAGGCACAGAGAAGTTAAGTGACTTGTCCAAAGTCACACAGCTGATAAGTGGCAGAGCTGGGATTAGAACCCATGACCTCTGACTCCCAAGCCCGGGCTCTTTCCACTGAGCCATGCTGCTTCTGAATTTAAGCTCACTGTGGGCAGGAAATGTGTCTACCAACACTGTTATATTGTACTCTCCCAACTGCCTAATACAGTGCCCTGCACGCAGTAAGCGCTCAATAAATAAAATTGATTTAGAGCTCTCCTTAGAGTGGCTCCGTGGGTAATCTCGGCCAGGACCAGGGCTGGGGAAACACCTCCCAGGTGTCACTTTCAGAAATAGTTTTGCATCCCCTCATTTTCTACCTCTGTAGCTTATTCTGGGGGGGGGCAGGACTGGGAATCAGGAGCCCTGGGTTCTCTGCCCAGCTCTCCCACTCGCCTGCTGTGTGACCTTGGGCGAGTCACTTAGCCTCAGGGGAAGCAGCGTGGCTCAGTGGAAAGAGCACGGGCTCGGGAGTCGGAGATCATGGGTTCGAATCCCGGCTCCGCCACTTGTCAGCTGGGTGACTGTGGGCAATTAAGACTGTGAGCCTCAAGTGGGACAACCTGATTACCCTGTATCTACTCCGGCACTTGGAACAGTGCTCTGCACATAGTAAGTGCTCAACAAATACCGATGTTATTATTATTATTATCTGTAAAAAGTACTGGGCCATCCCTCCTTCTTAGACTCTGAGTCCCAGGTGGAACAGGGAATATGACCGACCGATCTACCGCATAGCACAGTACTTGACACCCACTAAGCACTTAATAAATGCCAGTATAAGCATTGTTATAATTATTACATTTCTGACAAATTTGTCTTGGCTCAAGGAAGAAGCTAAAACTAGGAAATAGATACTGCTTGTTAGCTATAGTAGTACTTAACTATTCGCTTTTAAAAGTCGTGCTGAGAAGCATGCTTCTTCATCATCTTCCAAAGTTTACTGAACACCCCCCGCCATCAACTGGATGGCATTGAACTGGCCCAAATCCTGTGGGTCTGGTTAAGCAACTTGAGTAAAAGTCAGTTCCTGAGGTCTCTGTTCACTTTGTTTCCACGCTGGCATCTGAATTGTAAAAACACAGAGGCACTCTACATTATTTTGACAAAACGCCAGAAAACACGTCACCTTCAGCCACCTTCAGCCGGCTTGGGGATCCTTTGCAAATTCTTCAGAATTTTTTTTTTAACCAAAGCATACGCTGCATGGGAGGAAACAGGAGTTGTTTTCTCTTTGGGGTGGTAAAGGGAAGGTTTTACAATTAAACCTCAAAACAATTCCTGCCTTCATTGCTGCTCCTGGAAACCTGCTTTGCAAGTATGTCTCAACTCCCTTCCAGTGTTCCCCACCTCTTCCTTGGCTTTAGTAAGAGTATTTCAGTCCTCGGGTCTCATCCTTCTCTGGTTATGTGTAATCCTCACCCTACCTTGCTTCACCTCAGTCGTCTCTAGGGGTAAAATTCCTCTATGTGCAATGAGCATCGATATGCAGTACATGTTGGAGGATGGGAGTAGTGAAGTTATCTCATTTGGCTTCTTGCTAAGCTAAGTCTTTGGAAAAGTTAGTCTTTGTGTTCAACAGATGACCATTTCTCTTGAGAAAATGAAAACCAGGTACTCAAAATACTAAATCTGTTAGGTTACTCTGTGGCACTTTGTTGACCCGTCAGATAAAAAAAAAGGGAATCATCTTCACTTCATGGGAGTAATGCAGTGATCCACCTCTTCTGTTCCTGCTCCTGCAGTTTTATCAAATCAGTTATGTAATTCATGTCCGGGATTTAGCAACTGCACTAACCGTGGGCCTGAGTTCCTGGCACAGCGTTCATATTTTAGTTCCAGGGGACTTAATGATAGAGTTGTTGAACCCCACGGGGCAAAAATGGCTGTGCATTTAGTGGCGGAAAGTTGTAATGAAGACTGACAAGCTCGAGTGAGGTTTGCAAATCCTGTGAGAATGGTGAGCCCTGCAGCCTCTCTGCCTCCCTCAATTATATGTGGGGGGAGGATTTACAATGACCTCCATTGTCCTTGGAGAGCTGCTTAGAGACAACAGTGCCAAAGAGACCTTGGGAGTGGCTGTCTGTGTGGAGTTAAGTGTCTCTGGCTGATAAAGGCCCTTCCAAATGTTTCTGGGTAATGGCTTTACACACTGGTTTTATTTCAGCTAAACTGTGTCAACAGAGGTCGAGTGGGAGATGGGAAGGTGTGTGGGTTTCTCTTTCTCTTTTCTGTTCTCTCTCCCTTCAGCCCTTCCCCACCCCCCCCTCCACCCCCCCCCGACATATTTCGCTAGGACTCTTCAATCCTTTCCCTTTAAATTGTTTCCGGCCAACAGGAAAGCTTCACTTTCCTTACTTACTTTCAGTGCTGCGTGTTGGTGTTTCACTTCTGAGGAAGGGGGCTGGGAATTGGATGTGCTTTAGCCTAGAGATCTGCAACGTGGGCAGGTAGGTAGGTGGTTAGGTAAGAGGTGTTGGAGTGCCAGTAGGGGATTGCCGGTAGAGGATTTGGTCCCTAAAAGCGTGGGCCCGGGATTCCTTGCCCAAGCACAGCCGAGGTCGAATTCCAGTCGGCTTCAGATGAACAAAAATACAAAGAAATCAAGTGAAGTGCTGAAATCGCTACTGTTTCCCCTATCCCTAATCTATTTTAATGTCCGTAAGCTCCCTGCGGGCAGAATCACAACTCTCAACTCCGATTGATTCATCTCTCTCCGGAAAGTCTATCATCATCATGAGTGGTGTTTGTTGAACGCTTACTATGTACAGAGCACTATGAGCAACACTTGAGAAAGTACAATACCGCAGACACATTCCCAACACGCAACGAGTTTATAGTCTAGAGAGATGTAGCAGCGTGGCTCAGGGGAAAGAGCACGGGCTTGGGAATCAGCGGTCATGGGTTCGAATCCCGGCTCCGCCGCTTGTCAGCTGTGTGACTGTGGGCAAGTCACTTCACTTCTCTGTGCCACAGTGACCTCATCTGTAAAATGGGGATTAAGACTGTGAGCCTCACATGGGGCAACCTGATTGCCCTGTATCCCCCCCAGCGCTTAGAACAGTGCTCTGCACAGAGTAAGCGCTTAACAAATACCAACATTATTATTATTAGATTCCCAAGCAGCGGTCCACATGGGCACTGGAGAAGATGGAACATTATGTGGTGAAGAAAACCAGCATGCGCCCATGCCCGTGTGCTCACTCTTATGGCTTCTTGCCCTCTGCCTTCAAACACGCTTAAGTTGCCCATAAAGCCTTCTTGGAATCCCACTCCACTATCTGACTGTTGCCCCATCTTCCTCCTCCCATTCCTGTCTAAATGCCTCACCTACCCATCCTCGGTCTCACTGACACAGTCCTCTCCTGGCCCCTCTCCACGTCCTTCTCTGGCCTATCCTGCTCGGTCTCTTCCATTGGTTCTTCCACCTCCAGCCCAAATTTTGGGTGTTCCTCAAGGCTCCCTTTCAAATTCCGAACTCTTTTCCCTTGCTCATCCCAGGAGCTCATCAGTTCCCGTGGCTTCAGCTGCCACTCTTCAGCTGGTGATTCCCAAATCCCTCTCCCTGCATGCCCTGCAGGCACCCAGAGGTTCATGTCTGAAACTGAAATTCCCCTCCCCACAGCCCTCTCCATTCACTCTTCCACTTCACTTTCCCATCACAGTAGATAACATCCCCATTTTCCCTCTCCCAGAAGTCCACAAACCTTAGTTTATTATCTTCGATTTCTCTCTGTCTTTTAACTCACATTTTTCCCCCACAACATTTCCCCCCCCCAAAAAATAATAATAAATAAATAAATTGTGGTATTTGTCAAGTGCTTACTATGTGCAAAGCACTGTTCTAAGCGCTGGGGGATGCAAGGTGATCAGGTTGTCCCACGTGGGGCTCACAGTTTTAATCCCCATTTGACAGATGAGGTAACTGAGGCACAGAGAAGTTAAGTGACTTGCCCAAGGTCACACAGCTGACTACCGGCGGAGCCGGCATTAGAACCCGTGACCTCTGACTCCCAAGCCCGTGCTCTTTCCACTGAGCCACGCCGCTTCTATTTGTTAAGCGCTTACTATGTGCCAAGCACTCTTCTAAGCACTGGAGTAGATACAGGGTAATCGGGGCATCCCAGGTGGGGCTCACAGTCTTTATCCCCGTATTCCAGATGAGGTAACGGAGGCACAGAGAAGTGAAGTGACTTGCCCCAAGTCACACAGCTGGCAGGTGGCGGAGCCAGGATTAGAACCCACGACCTCTGGCTCCCTAGCCCCTATTCTTTCCACTAAGCCGTGCTGCTTCTCCCTTCCATTCCATCCCAATGTCCACCACGTTGCGCCAGGTACTTGTCACATCCAAGCGAAACAACTGTATCCTATATCACTGGTCTCCCCACTCCAAGCGGAATTTCCTGCCTGCCGTCCACGTCATCTTTCAAAAACATTGTTCCGCACACGCCTTCACTCCAAAGTCTCCAACACTTATCCCTTCCTCTCCACATCAAGCAGAAATTCCTGCTCACTGGCTTCAAGACACTCGGCCAGCTCTCTCCCTCTTACTTTAAAGATCTTTTCTTATGTGCAAATCGTTTTTAGGTACTTTAATGTTGAAAAATAATCGGTTATTGATGGGGCAGGTTTCAACGGGCCACCGTTTTGGACCTTGTCGGTCCCTATTGGCCTCATAGAGACGTGGGGTGAGCAAGTGTGGATGTCCAGATCAAACAGCCGGCTGGACCGCCACACCTATGGAGCAGGCACCGCCGTCTTCTCATCTGGAAGCCCCTTTGGTTCACTGGGATCTTGTACTTGGTCCAAAGGTCATCACTGTAGTCAGGGGCCTAAATCAGAAGCAAGCTCCCACAGGAAAATGATTACTTTCAGAATAGCTCGCAGGTGTCCGTTCTTCCAAATTCATTGAATGCTGACAGGAACTGTGAAGGTAAGAAGCAACTGGCTTATTAATAGAGATAGAACCAGTTAATGCACTGCAGCACCGTTTTATGCCCTGACCTACCGCGCGGTGATAAGAAAAGTAATATTGTACATACTTCACACTTATTTCAAATGAGTTGAGCTACCTCTTGGGTGATTTTGTTATCGCCTCGCTTCCGGAGAACAATTTAAAGCAGAGAATGAACTGTCTGTTGTAAGTCAGTGTTCTCCACTCCCCGGTACCCCAGAGATTCTGAGGATTGTGCAGCCCAGTCACCTTCCTTTTGTCTGTCCTCATCCCTTACACTTTTGGGGCCGGGGAATCTGGATGGGTAGGTGAGAGGGAATATAATAGAGAAAAATGAAAAGTGATTGCCCTACAAGTAATCAAGAAATTTTTGATTTGAAAATGGATAAAGATGTGGCAAGTTTCAGATTTCCTGATCTTGCCAAATTTCTACATAGCTGCATATGTGACCTAATTAATAATAATAATAATAATGATGATGATGGTGGTATTTGTTAAGTGCTTACTATGTGCCAAGCACTGTTCTAAGCACTGGGGTAGATACGAGGTAATCAGGTTGTCCCACGCGGGGCTCACATTATCCCCATTTTACCGATGAGGTAACCGAGGCACAGAGAGGTTAAGTGACTTGTCCAAAGTCACACAGCTGATAAGTGGCAGAGCCGGGGTTAGAACCCACGACCTCTGACTCCCAAGCCCATGCTCTTTCCACTGAGCCACGCTGCTTCTCTAATTATTGATTATTTCCTACACCTGAATACAGTCTTTGGAAAAATTGTAGATGAGGTGAGGTTTTGAGTTTTTGTTTTCCTGTGATTTTTAAAATGGTAATGTTCATTCATTCAGTCGTTAGTTGAGCAAATACTAGTAATGACGGTGCTTATTAATCACTTCTTATGTGCAGAACACTTGGGTTGTATGCAAGCTGACCAAATGAACCACAGTTCCCGTCCCAGCCCCCCACAGGACTAACCATCTAAGAGGGAAGGGGGACAGGTATTATGCCCCCGTTTTACAGATGAGGAAACTGAAGCAGCATTAGGACGAAGAAGGACTTCCCTGGGGTCACACATCAGGTGGAGCTGGGGCTGACTCAAACCTGGGTCCATAAGTAACATTTATTGAACATCTGTCATGGGCAGAGCACTGTACTGAGTACTTAGGAAGGTGCAGTAGACTCAGTTAATGGTATTTATTGAGCACTTACTGGATGCAGAGCACTGTTAAGCAGTTGGAAGAGTCCACTCCGAGTAGTAGGTGCCCACAACGAGCTGACAGTCGAGAGGGTGAGGTTAGAGTTTAGAGATAAACAATCTAGTGGGAGAAACAGACACAGAAATAAGGTACGGTTAAGAGCAAGTAATAGAAACGTAAAGATAGGTACATGAATGCTTCGGCATGGGCGTAAGGGCTTATAAGGATGGCAGGTGGATTTCTGAATCCCTGGTGGATTTATACAGTGTGGAGCGGTGGGAATTGAGAAGAGGATTACTGGGAGAGGTGGAACTTTCGGGTGGCTGAGAATATGGAGGAGGACCGTAGTTGAAGGGATTTGGGGAGGCAGGGCCTTCCAGGTTTGGGGTGAGCGAGGGGATAGTAGTGGGACGGCCGAGTACGGTAGTCGGAAGATTAAGGTGGCTCAGTGGAAAGAGCCCGGGCTTAGGAGTCAGAGGTCGTGGGTTCGAATCCCGGCTCCCTGTCAGCCGTGTGACTTCGGGCAAGTCGCTTGACTTCTCGGTGCCTCGGTTCCCTCATCCCTAAAATGTAAGACTGCGAGCCTCACGTGGGACAACCTGATGACCCTCTATCTACCCCAGCGCTTAGAACAGGGTTCGGCACAGAGTGAGCGCTTAACAAATACCAACATCATTATCATTATTAAGCTTGGGAGAAACAGAGCGAGGAGTTACATGCTCTGTGTTCTTTGTGCTTCACCTAGATTTACTGGCCATAAACTGGTTGAAAGTGATTTTCTAGAAGGAAAGGTGGGTGGCCTTGGTAGGCAAGCAGCGTTTTAACTCTTGTTAGGATCGCATGAAGAAAATATTCATATTAATGTCCGTCTCCCCATCAAGACCGTGAGCTCGTTGTGAGCGGGGATTGTGTCTGATAAATGGCTGTATTTGTTAAGCGCTTACTATGTGCAGACCACTGTTCTAAGCACTGGGGGACACAAGGTGATCAAGTAGTCCCACGTAGGGCTCGCAGGTTTAGTCCCCATTTTACAGATGAGGTAACTTAGGCCCAGTGAAGTGACTTGCCCAAAGTCACACAGCTGGCAAGCGGCAGAGTCGGGATTAGAACCCACGACCTCGGACTCCCGAGCCCAGGCTCTTTCCACTGACCCACGCTGCTTCTCTAATGATGTTACGTTGTACTCCCGTGTTATATTGTACTTGCCCAAGTGCTCCGTACAGCGTTTTGCTCACGTAAGTGCCCAGTAATAATATTGATTCCATAGTATTTATTGAGCGCTTACTATGTGGAGAGCACTGTACTAAGCGCTTGGAATGTACAGCTCGGCAACAGATAGAGACAATCCCTGCCCGTTGACGGGCTTACAGTCTAGTCGGGGGAGACTTAAATCGCTTCCTATGTGCAGAGCACTGTTCTAAGCGTTGGGGTAGACACAGGGTAATCAGATTGTCCCACAGTCTTCATCCCCGTTTTCTAGATGAGGGCACTGAGGCCCAGAAAAGTGAAGTGACTTGCCCACAGTCGAACCCATGACCTCTGACTCCCAAGCCCGGCCTCTATTCCACCGAGCCAGGGGGTAGATACCGTGGAACGAACGAAGGGCTGTGGTTTGTGTTCCCAGGTAATTCACGGGGGCCGAATGTCTAGGGTGGCTTGCCGAAGTTTCACTTGGAATTTTCACTCATCTGCCCCTCTAGGTGTGACGTTTGCTGTATTACCTTCCGTACTCACCGGGGGTTGCTGCGTCACAATGCCGTGATCCACAAGCAACTTCCTCGAGACCAGACGGGAAAGCCTTTCATCCAGAACAACCCTTCGATCCCTGCGGGCTTCCATGATTTGGGATTCACCGACTTCTCCTGCAGGAAGTTTCCTCGCATTTCTCAGGTATCCTCTCGTGACTCCTGGAGGCAGAAGGAGCCGTGGCCCATTTAAGCGGGGGGATCTAGCGTCGTCAGATTGTCCTTTTGCAAAATAATAATAATGTTGGTATTTGTTAAGCGCTTACCGTATGCCGAGCACTGTTCTAAGTGCTGGGGTAGGTACAGGGTGATCAGGTTGTCCCATGTGAGGCTCACAGTCTTAATCCCCATTTTCCAGATGAGGGAACCAAGGCACAGAGAAGTGAAGTGACTTGCCCGCAGTCACACGGCTGACAAACGGCACCGACACTGCTCTGCGGTACTGTGAAGCGGCGCGGCCCAGTGGAAATTGCACAGAGGACCGGGTTTTGAATCTCGGCTGTGCTGCTTGCCTGCGGGGTGACCTTGGGCAAGTCGGGGCCTCAGTTGCTTCAAATGGTCTCCCTTCCCCCATAGACCGCGAGCCCCATATAGAACCGGGAGTGTGCCTGCCTTGATGATTTTGTATCTACTCCAGCTAGGAACGTTACTTGACACAAAGTAGACCCTTAACAAACACCACCAATATTATCGTTACCATTTCTTCTATATTGCATCTTTACCATGAGGAACTCAGTATAAAACAAAAAAAGCACCTCGGTTTAGAGCCTTGCCATGATTCGACTGCACTAGGTTTTTCTAATCTTGCAGATTTTTGTCAAGTCAGGTGTTTCACAGAAATGTTAAAATCAGGGAGTTTAATGGAATTTGACCTGAAGCCTAGTCATGGTGTTCTTTTTTTTTTTTTTTAACTCAAAGTGAAATTGAATCAATATGTTTTTTTTCCCCCCTCTAAGGGTTGGTTCATACACAGGGCCTCACCTTTAGTAACAGTATTTACTACGTTCAGAAAGCTGGGAAAGAATGCACAGGTGGGAATTAGACACGTCCCCTGGCCGTCAAGGGGCTCGCGGTCTCAGAGTACGAGGCAGGGTGACAGACGCGTAAGGAATGATGAAAGAGTAAAACAGCATAAAAGACAAACGGTAGAAACAAAAATCAGTAGGGTGCTGTGGATAGCGGAGCAGAATTTCAGGCTGCTTGCAGCTCAAGTCACACACAAAGCCACTGCCCTCTCCTCCACCTGACAATACTTTTCCATCCTTATTGACTCCCGTGCTCATTACCCATGATGGCTGTTTCAGATTTCTAACGCACTCCTCAAACACTCTGTATCGTTCTTCCCCCGCCCCTCCCCGTCACTCTGCCCACTCCTTCTCAATCTCTTTCACGGGCTCATCCTCTGCCTCCCACCCTGTAACCGAGGAAGTCCCGAGTCCCCATCTCTTCTCCGTCTACTCCCACTGCCTTGGAGAACTCATTCGCTCCCGTGGGTTCAACTTCCATCTCTAGGCGGATGAATCCCAAGTCTCCCTCTCCAGCCTTTTTTGCAATCTCACATTTCCTTCTGCCTTGCGGTCATCTCTGTACGTACGATGTCCTGCAGTTAACCTGGCCAAACAGAACTCGTCTTCCCACCTGACCCTGTCCTCAACCCATAATCTTGGCATTACCTCTCTTGCTCCTTTTTGTTCGTGTGTTGTGTTTCATGGTATCTGTTAAGCACATACTATGTCCCAAGCACTGTATTAAGCTCTGAGGCAGGTAGAGGATAATCGGATTGGACACAGTCCCTTTCCCACAGGACTGACAGTCTTAATTCTCATTTTACCGATGAGGTAACTTAGGCACAGAGAAGCGAAGTAAAATGCCCAAGGTCACACAAGAGAGCAGTGTCAGACCCGGGATTAGAACCCAGGTCCTCTGACTCCGAGGCCCGTGCTCTTTCCACTAGGCCACGTTGCTTCTCGGATCTCTCGTTCAGCCCGTACATTCGGCGTTACCAAATACTGTTGGTTCTTCCTTCACGACAGCTCTAGAATCTGCCCTCTCCTCTCCATCCGTAATTCCGCCTTGCCCAAACATTCATCATTTCCCACCTTGACTGTGTTAGCCACCCTCGCTGACCTCCCCGCCCCCCGTCTCTTCCTTCCTCAGTCCATGCTTCACCCTGCTGCCCAGATCATTGTTCTGGAAAACCATTCGGTCCACATCTCCCCTTTCCTCAAAAATCTCCAGTGGTTGCCCATCAAACAGAAAGTCCTTTTCACTAACTTTAAAGCAGGCAATCATCTCTTCTCCCCCTACCTCGCCTCACTGACGTCCAGATAGACCCCAGCCCGCACACTCCGCTCTACTAACATCAGCCTACTCTTCCG
The DNA here is from genome assembly GCF_004115215.2 of Ornithorhynchus anatinus. Taxonomy (NCBI): domain Eukaryota; kingdom Metazoa; phylum Chordata; class Mammalia; order Monotremata; family Ornithorhynchidae; genus Ornithorhynchus; species Ornithorhynchus anatinus. The sequence continues at coordinate 22,136,637 of NC_041751.1, forward strand.
TACCTCGGTCTCGTCTGTCCTGCCACAGACCCCTTGCCCACGTTCTCCCTCAGGCCTGGAACTCCCTTCCCCCTCATATCTAACAGTCAACCGTTTTCCGTGCCTTCGAAACCCTCCTAAAATCCCATCTCCTTCGGGAGGCCTTCCCAGACACCAAGCCCTTTATTTCCCCCATCCGCCCTCCTCTCTGTCGACTCTGACCTTGGCTCTGTGTAAGCACTCCGTACCCCGCAGTCCTGTGTCAGTGTTCTTTTACTCTACTAATTCCCCTATCCCTAATCTATTTGAAAATCCGTCTCCTGCATTGTGGGGATAGGGCACATCTACTAGAGAAGCAGCGTGGTTCGGTGGAAAGAGCCGGGGCTTGGGAGTCAGAGGTCAGGGGTTCGAATCCCGGCTCTGCCACCTGGCAGCTGGGTGACTGTGGGCAAGTCACTTCACTTCTCTGGGCCTCAGTTACCTCATCTGGAAATGGGGATTAACTGTGAGCCTCACGGGGGACAACCTGATTTACCCTGTATCTACCCCAGCGCTTAGAACAGTGCTCTGCACATAGTAAGCGCTTAACAAGTACCAACATTATTTATTATTATTTATTACTTAACACCAAGACTAGTACTTTTAAAAAAGTATTTTTTTTCATCCAAGGACCTGAAAAGATTGCACATTAGAATCTGGAAGCGTAAGCAGCTCCATTTGGTAGAGTGGGAAATGGGAAATCGAAGCCCCCCCCCCCCCCCCCCGTCCCCCAGCGCTTAGAACAGTGCTTTGCCCATAGTAAGCACTTAACAAATGCCATCGTTATTATTATAATTACTAAGTTAATTAGGTCAGGCACAGTCCCTGTCCTGCATGGGGCTGACAATCTAAATAGGAGGGAGAACAGGGAGTGAATCCCCATTTTACAGTTGAGGAAACCGAGGCACAGAAAAGTTACCCAAGTTCACACAACAAGCAGTTGGCAGAACCGGATCCTCTGACTCCCAGGCCCGGGCTCTTTCCACTAGGCCACGCCACTTGGTCCGATCCAGGAAAATAAGTCCATGGTTCCTGTGACCAACCGAGTTGCAAAACCAGGGTAGATTCGGGAGGGAGAGGGGGAGAAAGAGAGAAGTTTTGTTTCGTCGCAGAAGGAGGAAAAGAGTTCAGTGTTGGCAGGAAGGTGAGTGTTCTTCAACGTCAAATCGGTGAGTCATAACGTCCTCTTGCTTTCCCTCCCCTTTGTCGCCTGGGTTTTCCACAGGTCTGGTGTGAAACAAATCTGCGAAGATGCATCAGTGAATTTCACCGTTTTATCTGCGAGACCTGCAACAAGGCATTCCCCATGCTCTCCGCACTGACACTGCACACTCGTACTCACGTCGGGGATCAGGGGCACGACAAGCACAAACCCCAGCCCAAACTCCCAGCTGGCGAGAGCCCGGACCAGAAGGTCTTCATGGCGTCCCTGGGCCTGCGATCCACCAAAGACGTTCAGCCCGCCCCGCAGGAGTCATCGACGTCAGATGGCCTCCGTGCCCTCCGGCTCGAGACGCAGACGAGCCACCTACCTCAGGAACCTGGCAGCCACGCCCTGATGAGCCTGTCAGCCCTGGACCCCTCTTGCCTGGGGAACTCGCTGACGGTCCTCCCGCCGACCAAGGAGGCGATGAAGCCCCTGTCCCTGCAGCCCTTCCAGAAGGGCTTCATCATCCAGCCGGACAGCAGCATCGTCGTCAAGCCCATCTCCAGCGAGTCAGCCATCGAGCTGGCCGACATCCAGCAGATCCTGAAGATGGCCTCGGCCGTCCCCCCTCAGATCAGTCTCCCGCCGCTCTCCAAGGCCCCCGCGGTGCCCATGCAGTCCATCTTCAGACACATGCCCCCGCTGAAGCCAAAGCCCCTGGTGACCCCTCGAACGGTGGTGGCGACCTCCACCCCGCCGCCCCTGATCAGCGCCCAGCAGGCCTCCCCGGGCTGCATCAGCCCCGGCCTCCCGCCTCCCCCACTGCGGCTGATCAAGAACGCGGCGGAGGCCGCCTCCAACTCCCTGCTGCAGTCCCAACTGGGGGCCCAGCCCCACGCGGCCGCGCAGCTCTTCCTCCAGCCACGGGCCGAGGCCCCCGGGCTGCCCGAGATGAAGACGCAGCTGGAGCAGGACAGCATCATCGAGGCCCTGCTGCCCTTGAATATGGAGGCCAAGATCAAGCAAGAGGTGACGGAGGGGGACCTCAAGGCCATCATCGCCGGGGCGGCCAGCAAGAAGACCCAGGCCATGCGCAAGGTCCTGTACCCCTGCCGCTTCTGCGACCAGGTCTTCGCCTTCTCGGGGGTCCTCCGGGCCCACGTCCGCTCCCACCTGGGCATCTCCCCTTACCAGTGCAACATCTGTGACTACATTGCCGCCGACAAGGCTGCCCTGATCCGCCACCTGCGCACCCACAGCGGGGAGCGGCCTTACATATGCAAGATCTGCCACTATCCTTTCACCGTCAAGGCCAACTGCGAGCGCCACCTGCGCAAGAAGCACCTCAAGGCCACCCGCAAGGACATCGAGAAGAACATCGAATACGTCTCCAGCAACGCCGCCGAGATGGTCGACGCCTTCTGCTCCCCGGACACCGTGTGCCGGCTCTGCGGCGAGGACCTGAAGCACTACCGGGCCCTGCGGATCCACATGAGGACCCACAGCGGTTCCTGCCAGAAGGGCCACAAGCCCTTCGAGTGCAAGGAGTGCAGCACGGCCTTCTCGGCCAAGCGCAACTGCGTCCACCACATCCTCAAACAGCACTTGCACGTGCCGGAGCGCGAGATCGAGAACTACGTGCTGGCTGTGGACTGCGGTGGGGCCGCACCCCGGGAAGGACTGCCTCCTGACTCGTCGTCCTCGTCGTCGTCCTCCTCCTCCTCCTCCTCCTCCTCGTCCTCCTCCTCCTCCTCCTCCTCCGCTTCGGCCTCCGTGCTGCACGAGGGGGGCGGTAGGGGCGCCTACGGGGACCGCAAGCCCCTGGCTGCCTTCCTCGAGTCCCAGAACGGCTTCCTGCGCGGGGCCCCCCCGCCGCCTCACGTCTCCATCAAGCTGGAACCGGCAAGCAACTTCCCGGTGGACTTCAACGAACCACTAGACTTCTCGCAGAAGGGCAAGGGCCCGAGCCTTGTGCAGGTGAAGCAGGAAAATCCCTCCTTTCTCGGCCCCTACCCCCTGGCCCCCTACGACTGCTCGATGGAGCCCATCGATCTGTCCATCCCCAAGGGCGTCCGCCACGACAAGGTGGGGCCCCCGGCCCCCGGGGACTCCCGGAAGCCGGAGCAGGGCCCCGGAGGCAGCAACCCACCTTACGGCTGCCCTCCACCGCGCCCCAACCCGCCCGTGAGCTTCGGAGCCAGCGGGAACCTAGAGAAGCCTGTAACGGTGTCCGCCGCGGCCCCCACCCTCCAGCACCCGCCCCAGCCCCTGAAGGGCCCCTTGCACCTCGCCGTCCCCATCGTCTCCCCGGCGCTCCTGAGCAGTGCAGCCCTGCTGCGCCCCCTGAGGCCCAAGCTGCCCCCTCCCCTCCTGCCAAAGCCCCCGCTGGCCAAGGAGCTGCCCCCACTGGCCTCCATTGCCCAGATTATCTCCTCCGTGTCGTCGGCGCCTGCCTTGCTGAAGACGGAGGTGACCGACCCCGGCTTCGGCCTGGCTGTAAGCTCTGCGGGGCCGGAGAAGCCTGGGGCCACCAAGCCCAAGGGGGCTTCAGCCACCGCCGCCGCCCTGAAAGAGCCCGGGGACCCGCTCGCCCCCGGAGGCAGTCCCGGGGCCGCCTCCCCGGAGTCGGGACTGGCCGGCTCTTCTAAGAAGCGGGGGCGGAAGAAAGGGACCAAGAATCGGGCCAGAGCCAGTGGCAGCGGGGTCGACTTGGAGTCGAGCGGCGAGTTTGCCAGCATCGAAAAGATGCTGGCCACCACCGACACCAATAAGTTCAGCCCGTTCCTGCAGCCCGCTGACGATCACGTCAAGGAGGAGGCGGCCGTCCCGGCCGTCGCCGACCGGAAGGGGGTGAGCGATGACGACCAGGATGGCCCCGACGGCAAGCAGCAGCAGAAGGGCAAGCGGAACCCCTCCGCCAACTGCCTGCAGAAGGTCACCTGCCCTTTCTGCCCCCGGGTCTTTTCTTGGGCCAGTTCCCTCCAGCGGCACATGCTCACTCACACCGCCGGTAAGTGTTCTGTCTTCCCTCTCCCGATCCCGTGGGGGTCCCTCCCCAGGAATCAGTGTGGGGGAGCTCAGGGTTGGGAATAGAGCCACAGTCCTCATCCCCACCCCTTCCACGCCTTCACGGCCAGTCTGGGGGCGGCGATTCCCTTAGCCTTCCAGAGGACCGATTGGGTGCCCCGAGAGGGCCCCTCCAGCCTCTGTAGCTTCAGGTTTGTCTCACTTGACTGGAAACGCTAAAAAGCTTTCCGTGTTATTCTGAAGCGAATGTGATTACACCCCGATTGGAATCTCTTTGTGTGTCTCAGTCACCTCCGTTTGAAATTGCTAGACATCTCCTTCTAGTTAAGGCCGGACGAAAGCTTTTGGAAGAGTTTTGAAATGGTCTTTAAAATTGCAGTACCACTGTTGTGTGGGTCATTTTGAGAAATGGGGGCCCAAATTCCACATACTATGCCAGGCTTTGGTTTTGGTCAATGCTTGATTTGTGCCTTGCTGTTGTTTTGTTTTGTTTTTTTTTTTAAAAAAAAGGTCAGGTTCCAGGTCTGCAAATGTAAAGTCTTCTGTCAACTCAGTGTAGTAATAAGAAAAAGGAGCAGGATCCACAACCCAGTCCAGAACAACTGGTGGATGTTTTGTTGTAAGCAAGAAAAGTCACCTGTTAAAGGGAAACTCTGAGGTCGTCCATAAATAGGCTACACACCAGAAACAGTAAAACCACGTCTACAGCAAACAGAATGTCATTTTTCTTTGAAAATTTCAGTGTGCCGACACCTGAACAGTTCAATTCAGCGTTTTGAAAAAAATGTGTTTCACAATAAGTGGAAGTAAAAAAAAATCTAGAAAAGCCCCCAGGTCATCACGTAAGGTCGAAATCAGTGTTAGGACAGGGTCTGATCGGTGGCACAGCCAACCCCATTTCTGTCGTGAACAGAGGTGAGGAATTGGGGAATCTCACGTCCTCAGGTTTCCACTCGTCTGCGAATATATCCGGACCCTTCTCAAACTTACTACTGGTTCTCTTCCTTCAGAAGGAGTTTCACGTGCTCCCCACCTGCGGTTTCCTTTGATGGTTTTGAACCTACCACCCTTGACTTCTGGTGTTCAGAAGCTCAAGGTGAACCATTTTGGCTAATTCCTTGAAAACACTGATAGGAATGGGAGCCAAAGTGGAAAAGTGAGTCGGTCACCGTGGTGCCCCAAACGTCCGCCGCTTTGGAGAAATAACGTGGTTCCAGTCGGTCAGGCAACAGGGCTTGTGTCCACGGGGTCCCATTTTGGCTAATTCCTTGAAAACACTGATGGGAATGGGAGCCAAAGTGGAAAACAGAGTCGGTCACCCTGGTACCCCAAACATCTCCCGCTTTGGAGAAATAACATGGTTCCAGTCGGTCAGGCAACCGGGCTTGCGTCCACGGGGTGCGGGAACACCGAAGGGGTGTGGCGTGCCCAGCGGAGAGGGCCTCAAAGAGCCTACCAACCTGATCAGACCAAGACCTACAAGAGGAAATGCGTATGTGATTGAATATTTTAAAATCGCACCTGCACGGTAGAGAAATGCAGAGAAAGGGTAGAGAAATGGGTAGAGAAATGAAAGAAAGTACGCGCCCACACCACCTTCTGCCCATGTGGAGGAGGCTTCATTTGGGTAGCAGGCTTTGCTCTGGGCTTTGAAGGAGGGGAGCGGGGGCGGTTTGGAGGGGACGAGGCACATCACAAAGACTTAGATTCAGGAGAGAGGAGGAAGAGAGCTCGGGCAGAGGGCAGCCTCATTGTCTCTAAAGAAGAGAGGGAGAACGGGTGTGTAGAGGAGGAAAGTTCAGGCAAAGCAAGACTGGGGGGTGGGGCTTTGAAGGTGAGAGCCAACGGTTCTTGCCAGACAGGGTAGAAAGAAGGGAGAGGTTTTGAGCAGGGGCTGAGACTGCCAATCATGGCCCCCGGAGCCATGGCTGACCCACCTGATGGGGAGAACATGGACTGGGCTGGCGCTGGTGGCTGCAGGGATTGGGAGCCCAGGGAAGGCCAATGCTGAGGAAGCAGGGGTAGCGGTCACCGCCCCCATCTCGGTTGCCTTTTGCCGCTCCTCCCCCGCAGCCGGGGGGAGAGAGAACTTGTGAGCCGGGGTATCGGGTGAGAAAGGCGCGCTCAGGCAGCTAGGGTTGGAGACTGCCAGGTTCAGCCTGCTGTGCCCTGGGGTGGTAGGTAGTTATACTTCCGGTTTTGGGGTGGAGATTAACCTGATCACCGGCAGTGAGATAAGCAGTAACGGCAATTAAGATGGGACAGAAATGGAGGGGGGCAGGAGGGCGGGGAAACCGGCGAAGAGACGATTCAGGAGGGAAAGTGACGGCCTAGCAAGGGCCCTGGCACTGGGGTCGGGGAAGAAAGGCAGGTTGGGGTAATGGGAATAGAAGTGCTAGGATGTAGGGTTTGAGTTGATGTGAATTCTGTTGCACTGTGGCCTTAGCAGTGAAAAAGAGAGCCCTCTTCCAGAATATGTAGCGCTTCCTGTGACTCTTAGTGAGGTCCCTCTCTCACACTGCGGGGTGAGTGTGTGTGTCTACACGTGTCTGTGTGCACGTGTGCGTCCTTCCCGTATGATACAGCTACTAAATTTTCCTTTCTAGGATGTTTCCCTAATCAGGAGGTATTTTTCCGTGGGTTTCTGGCATTTTTCTTTTCAGCGTCAAGGTTTCTCGAGTCCAGGAATCAAGAGGGGAGAAAGAAGTTAAAAAAAACAAAAAACCACTGGTCAATATCATGCTCTCCAGTGGGAATACTTGGTAGCAACCGGTCTGGTGATCCAGAATAAATCAGTGTGTTGTATTTATTGAGTGCTAAGCACTTGAGAGTACAATCCAGCAGAGTTGGTAGAACTCTCTCTGCCCGTTAAAACAAGCTTACAGTCTAGAGCGGGGAGCCAGACATTAATATAAATAAATAAATTACGGATATGGACATAAGCGCTGCGTGGCTGAGGGAGGGGCGAATAAAGAGTGCAAATTCAAATGCAAGGAGTGGGAGAAGAGGAGATGAGGGCTTAGTTGGGGAAGGCTTTTAATAAGGCTTTGAAAGTGCGGAGAGTGATCGTCTGCCGGATGTGAAGAGGGAGGACCTTCCAGGTCAGAGGTAAGACTTGGGCCGGGGTCAGTTGCGAGATAAACGAGATGGAGGTACAGTGAGTAGGTTGGCATTAGAGGAGCGAAGCGTGCCAGCTGGGTTTGTAGTAGGAGAGCAGCAGAGGTAGGAGGGGGCAACGTGATTGAGTGCTTTGAAGTTTCTGTTGTATGCGGAGGCGGATGGGCAGCCATCGGAGGTTCCTGAGGAGTGGGGAGACACGGACCGAACAGTTTTTTGTAGAAAAATGATCCAGGCAGCAGAGTGAAGTATGGACTGGAGTGGGGAGAGACAGGAGGCCGGGAGGTCAGCAAGGAGGCTAATGCTGGGCAGGATAAACGCCTGGATTAACGTAGCAGTTTGGATAGGAGAGGGTGTATTTCAGCACTGTCGCTGAGGGCGAACTGACGGGATTCGGTGACAGATTTAATATGTGAGTTTGCTGCTAATGGGAATTTTTGCTACGCTTCCATTTGAAGAGATTCAGTTCTTAAGGGAGTATATTAGGGATTCTATTGGAGAAAGCAGTTTGGGAGCAGGTGTTGAGCTAAGAAGTAAATTCAATCTCTCTTCCCCTTCTCCCTTAGGCTTTGAGCCCAATGTGGGACAGGGACGATTGGAGAGGACAGTGCCAGTGAGATCAGGGTTGGATAACGTTTCCAGAAGGGGATGGTTGACAGTGTCGAAGGCATCTGAGAGGTTGAGGAGGATTAGGATGTAGATTACCCAAATCTCCATCTCCAGCCTTGATCTCTCTCCCTCTCTGCAGTCTCTCATTTCCTCTTGCCTTCAAGACGTCTCAACTTGGATATCCTCCCGTCACCTCAAGCTTAACATGTCCAAAACAGAACTCCTTATCTTCCCACCCAAATCCTGTCCTCCCCCTGATTTTTCCATCACTGTAGACGGCTCCACCATCCTTCCCGTCTCGCAAGCCCGGAAGTTTGGCATTATCCTTGACTCCTCTATCTCATTCAACCCACATGTTCAATCCGTCGCTAAATCCTGGCAGTTCCACCTTCACAACATCGCTAAAACCTGCCCTTTTCTCGCCATCCAGACTACCACGAAAATACGCATCCTGTCCCATCTGGATTACTGCTTCAGCCTCCTTGCTGACGGCCCAGCCTCCTGCCTCTCCCCACTCCGGTCCATCTCTGCTGCGTGGATCATTTTTCTACAGAAACGTTGGGGACATGTCACCCACTCCTCAGAAAACTCCAGTGGTTGCCCATTCACCTTTGCATCAAACAAAAACTCCTTACCGTCGGCTTTTTACCTCAATTATCTTGCCCCCTCCTACCTCACCTCACTACTCTCCTATTACAACCCAGCCCGCCCACTTTGCTCCTCTAATGCTAGCCTTCTCACTGTGCCTCGGTCTCGTCTATCTGGTCTCCAACCCCTCTCTAGGTCCTGCGACTGGCCTGGGACCTGCCCCGCCCCAATCCAACAGACAATTTCTCAACCCCCACCTCTCCCTGCAAAGCCTTATCTAGGTCTTCCCTGACTAAGCCCCCCTTTCCTTTTCTTCCAGTCCCTTCTGTGTATCCCTGACTGTAACTCATTTATTTATATTAATCTCTCCCCCCGCCCCCCCACCCGCCCCAACCAGACTGTAAGCCAGTCGTGGGCAGGGAATGTTTCTGTTTGTTGTCGTATTGTACTCTCCCAAGCGCTTAGTACAGTGCTCTGCATACAGTAAACAGTAAATACGATTGAATGAAAGTACCAAAGGAAATCAAGATTCATAGACAATCTCTCTTGTAGCCATTTTGGGTGCCATCAGCTTGTTGCTTACCAAGGCGCTGAGGAGTGGGGAAACATGGACTGGACTGAGGGTAGTCTGTTTTCGGCATTTGCCAAGACAGGTTACTCCACCACTCTCAGGTCAGTAAGTTTTGGGAGAGGGCATTTTCCTTATGTTTCCTTTCTCCCTTCATCCAGTCCAGGTGCCTGCCTGATGATCTCCCTCCTGCTCTTCTGTTTTAAGTTTTGTCCCTGAGGAAATCTTTTGCTTAGAAGATATTGAACGTGTTTTTTCCTTGTGCGAGAGACCTGTTGCCTACTAGTCATTCTGTGGCTGGTAGGCCGATGTCCTCCTGAGCGATCGCAGCCGGCCTCCCCTTCCGAGGGTTTTGCTTTTGACTTTACAAGTGCCAGGCACGAGTCTTTATCCGCTCACGGGCTTGCTCTTCATTGTGGTTCAAATGTTTGGCTCTGAATGCCCCGAGTTTACACTTGGCTTACTGTGTGCAGAGCACTGTACTAAGCGCTTGGAAAGTACAGTTCAGCAATAAAGAGAGACAGTCCCTGCCCACAACGGGCTTACCAGTCTAGAGTTCAGAGTATGGAAAAGAAACTGAATGCATTTAGAAGTCCAACGTCAATCAGTGGTATTTTTTGAACTCTCATTCATTCATTCATTCAGTAGTAGTTATTGAGCGCTTACTATGTGCACAGCACTGTACTAAGTGCTTGGAATGTACAATTCGGCAACAGATAGAGACAATCCCTGCCCAATGACGGGCTTACTGAGCGTTTTGAAGAATACGGTGGAATTGGTAAACACCACCCTTGCCTTCGAGACGCTTACAGTCTCATGGAGGAGGCGGTCAGTAAAATAAATTACCAAAAGAGGATGCGGCCGAGGATGAGGATGTGTGCATAAGGGTTGTGGGGCTGCGGGGTGGGCGAATAACAAAGTGGAAGAGAAAGCAAGCCAGGATTCTCTTCGTCCAGTTCCAATCAAGCGCCCTGGTGTTGAATTTTAGGCCAGGGTGGGCTTTGGGAAGGATGGAGGTGCATCCTGGCTGACCCCTAGCTCCAATACCAGCCAGGTGTTTTTATCTGTTCAGTAAATTGCACAAGCTACCTGCCATGTGCTAACCAGAGCCGGAACTCTGGGAAATTCTGACTGCCCAGCTCTAATCGCACCACTGCCTGGGGGAGGGGGAAGAACTGAGTCGATTTTGATCCCCAGTTGGCCCCAGGGTGGAACTCATCTGGGCTCTTGGGCCCTCCAGGCCCCAGAGCAAGCGGTTTAGGGGTCTAGGTTTGGACACGCCAGAGTGGACCAGTCTCCCAGCCCTAGCCTGCCTGGTCTTGAACCCTTAGTCTCTTCTGGAACTGTTGAGCCTGTGAGAGGCTTGGGGAGGAGGAAAAAGTGATGGGGATAAAGGAGGGTGGGGAGGAGACGGGAAACAGGGGAGGTGGGGAGACTCTGTAGCAGTTTGACTCCTTGCTTTTTCTTCTGTTTTCGCTCACGAATCCAACCACAAGATCTCCGACTTCTTCAGGGAAGATTTGTTTCCTCTCACTTCATTGTCCTATCTTTGTTCCTCATCTTCGATATTCATTCCTTTCTTCCTCCATTGTAATTTTCCAAGGCATTTGGTCCCTCTGACCTCTGTTCCCCTCAACACCCCCAAATCCTCTCCTCCTTCTAACATTTCCATCACGTTAGACAGCACTAACCTTCGTCTGTAAAAGAGGGATTCAGTACCTACTGCTTAGACTGTGAGCCCCATGTGGGACAGGGACCCTGTCTGATCTGATTGAATTGAGTCTGCCCCAGTGCTTAGCGCAGTGCTTGGAACAGAGTAAGTGCTTAACAGATACCACATTTAGTATGAGCAGTTTTGTCATCCTCACCATTCATTCATTCGTTCAGTCGTATTTATTGAGTGCTTACTGTGTGCAGAGCGCTGTACTAAGTGCTTGGAAAGTACAGTTCAGCAACAAATAGAGACAATCCCTACCCAACAACGGGCTAGCAATCTAAAAACGGGGAGACAACCAACAAGACAAGTAGACAGGCATCAATAGCATCAATATAAATAGATAGGCTTAGAGATACATCTCCATCATTAATACTATAAATAGAATAATAAATATGTACATATATACATAAGTGCCGTGGGGCGGGGAGGGAGGGGGGCGGGGTGATAGGGAAGGGAGGAGCAGAGGGAAAGGAGGGGGTGCTCAGTCTGGGAAGGCCTCCTGGAGGAGCTGAGCTCTCAATAGGGCCTTGAAGGGGGGGGAAACTGTGCTAGTTTGACAGATGTAAGGGAGTTCTTACAGTAAAACCTTAAAATAAAACCATAACTATCTGTCTTTTAAAAATCCTATTGGAGTATTCATGCACTTGGATCTCTACCCTTTCTCTTCTTCAAGTGCCATCGAGACGGTTCCGACCCGTAGCGACTCCACGGACGCACCCTCTTCAGAACGTCCCATCTTCTGTCATCAAGTTGTTCTTGTATGTGTACCCGTAGAGTTTTCCTGGCAGAGGTACGGAAGTGGTGCCTTCTTCCCCCCAGTAAAAACTTGAGTCTCTGCCGTTGTCTTTGATCACTTGATCATCCGCCTTTGACTCTTTCCTATGCCGCTGCTGCCCAGCACGGGTGAATCGACTTTGACGCTTCGCTGAGGCCTTTCCATTATGGGTAACCCTATATGACAAAGCTCTAAGCTTCATCAGCGTAAGTAAACTCTCCTGCCACAAGAAGACGTCGATTCGTAGGAGAGCCGTACCCTTTAAACTCTTGATATTTCACCCACAGCACTTGTGTACCTAGCCATGACTCGTTTCCTTTTATTGATGTCTGTCTCCCCCTCTGAGCTCCTCCTTGGCAGGGAACACACCAACTCCGTTGCCGTGTACTCTCCCAACACGACCTGTGTTGCTCCGCACACAATACCAGTGATGGATATTCAGGTTACACTGGCTTCGATTCATGTACGTTGTGCAGGCAGATGGTGTGGTCCTCTGTCAAAGTTTCAGAGTCATCACTGACTTTATCACTCAGTCAGTCGTCTGTATTGAGCACTTTCTATCTGCAGAAAGTGGGATGCCAATCCCTGAGGGCCTGGGAGTGGACAGTAGCGGCATGGCATAATGGATAGAGCCCGGGCCTGGGAGTCAGAAGGCCATGGGTTCTAATCCCGGCTCCGCCACTTGTCTTCTCTGTGACCTTGGGCAAGTCACTTTGATGCCTCAGTTACCTCATCTGTAAAATGGGGATTGAGCCTGGGAGCCCTGTGGGGGACAGGAACTGTGATCAACCTGATTTGCTTGGATTCGCCCCAATGCTCAGTACAGTGCCTGGCACAGAGTGAGCAATTAAACAAATACCATAATTAGTAGCAGTGTTTATAGAGCCCCTTCTGAGTTCAGAACACTGTACTGAGCGCTTTGAAGAGTACGGTGGAATAAGAGACATGGGTTCTGCACCCTTGGATCTGACGGTGAAAAGGGAAAGATGGGCAGACACAAGCCATTCACAAGCAGGTGGAGGAAGAGGAAGAAACCATGCTTTCTTTATGGTATTTGTTAAGCGCTTACTGGGGTAGATGCAAGTTACTCAGGTTGGACACATGGTTCCAACTACATAATAAGAGTATGGCAGGGTAAGAGATACATACGTATGAGTTAATAGAAGTCAAAAAATATGCCTAAGTGCCAAGGATGGCTGAAATAAACATAAATGCTTTGTGTGGCTTTTGGCAGATGTGACCTGGGAATTCATTCATTCAATCGTATTTATTTAGTGCTTACTTTACTGAGTGCAGAGTACTGTACTAAGCGCCTAGGAAAGTACAGTATGACGATAAGTGACAATCCCTGCCCACAGCGAGCTCTCCTGTTGGAGGAGGTGTGGATTCAGGAGGACTCCGGTGGTGCGAAGAGCTGCGCTCTAGACCGTAAGCTCGTTTGGGCAGGGAAGTGTATCTTATCAAGTCTGTTGTACTCTCCCAAGCGTTGACTACAGTGCTCTGCACGCAGTAAGCGCTCAATAAATACGATTGAGTGACTGAATGAATTGCCGGGTTTTGAGGAGTGGCAACTTCATGTGATATTTTAGGTAAATGAGGGCGCAGCGGAGTCAAATAGGGACTGAAGGCCAAGGGGCCAGTAAGGAGGCTGATATTCAGTAGTCAGTTTGAGGTAGGAAGAGCACCTAGACCATCCAGGGCGGTCTTTGGGATGGATGTAAAGGAAGAGGCGGATCCCAGAAATGTGCTGGAAAAATGTAATGACGTGGAATGAAGGGGAGAGTTGAGAGTGAGGAGTCCAGTTATAATATTTAGGTTGCAGACTGTCAGTGACTAGATTTAATGGAGTTATTCAGTGTGATCATAGGAATAACTCTCGGACAAATCACTTTAGTTTCTCAAACCTACTAAACGTCCATTTGGAGGGAAGGAGGTCGTTCATTAAACCGTCCCAATTTAACAATTGCCCTCCTAGGCCCGTGTGAGACGTAAGAATTTATCAAAACACTCCCACCTAGTGGAAAGATTAACTGAAACATAACTGTTTTGTTTGCAGAGGTTGATGCGCTTTTGCCTCGTTTTTCGTCTCGTTGCAAAACGAGGTCTTGCAGAACACATTTTCTCTGTTCTGGTGCCTATCCTAGTGCCTGACACGTATCGAGGGCTTAACAAATACCGCAGTTATTATGATTACCTTGCGTGTTCACGTAACTTCTCCGTGGAAATATTCTTCATCCATTTCTTAGTTCCAACAGTCTTGCAAAATCAGGAATCAGTAAGCCTGCAAAACTTCTGTTCAGATCACAGATCATGCCACATTTGCCATGCCACTCACATCCACACGTTGCCTGTAGAAAGTACGTGTAAAATCTCCTAAGGAGTAAATTGCCATGAAGAGCCAAAAAAAGAATGAGGATCAACTTCAATTTATTTTCGACCGATTACCTGGTCTTCATTAGACCCACTATCTGATGTCCTGCCTAAAAAAAGGACACTGCCCCCATATATCCAGGATCTATGAGAAACCACCCGAGCATGTGGGCCAACGCTTATGTTGTAGGCTGTTTGGAACTTAAAAGTGTAAAGTATGAGAAGCAGCGTGGCCTAGTGGATAGAGCACAGACCTGGGAGTTAGAAGGACCTGGGTTCTAATCCCAACTCTGCCACTTGTCGGCTGTGTCACCTTGGGCAAGTTACTTCACTTCTCTGTGCCTCAGCTACCTCATCTGTAAAATGGAGATTAAAACTGCGAGACCACATGTGGGACATGGACTGTGTCCAATTTGATTAGCTTGTATCTACCCCAGCGCTTAGTACAGTGCCCGGCACATAGTAAGCACTTAGCAGATACCCTTAAAAAAAAAAAAGCAACACCAGGAGATTAAAGATTATTTGGGCCTGGAATCATCCCGTTCATTTCCCTAAGATTTCCCTTCATCATTGGTGACCCACGCATTTTGCAGGTGGAAAAATATAGGGAGAAAAATGGGGGCCCGAGATGATACTCCTAATACTGAATGTCAAATCTGAGTCCCTTCTTTTACTGCTTTGGACGTGAAGTCACAATCCCTGGCTTGGAATCCTGCCACTGCCAGAATCAAGTGTCAGAAGAGAGACAGGGAACCTGTGAGTCATAGCTGGAAAAGGCTTTCTGGGGGACTAAACCTACTCTACACCTCTAACCCTAAAAAGTAATGGGGGATGCTCATATTCATGTTCTCCGATTGCCTGAAGTTACAGACAGGAAACATCACTTAGAAAATCTGCAATACCTCTTCTGATCATTACTATGATATACTATACTAATAGTAATGCTGTGCAGAGCACTGGGGTAGATACAAATGAGCAGGTTGGACACAGTCCCTGTCCCATCCAGAGCTTGTGGTCCAAGAGGGTATATAATCCCCATTCTAAGGATGAAGGAACTGAGGCATAGATTAAGTGATTTGCCTAGGATCACACAGCAGGCAAGTAGTGGAGCCGGGATTGGCTCTCTAGTGCCCGGAATCCCATCCCTGGGTTCTTTCCATTGTGCCACTCTGCTTTTTCACTTAATCACTTGCCGAGTACCTACCGCATGTGGAGTATTGAATTCAGTGCTTTAAGCCTTTATCCTTGTGGAGGAGAGCAAGGGTAACAGATCTAGAAATTTGAAGCGCACACATCAACTCCGTGTTGGGCAGTGAAGAATTGATTTACGTCTTATCACCGGAGTTTCTAAATCCTGTGATATCCTTTAGAAATACAGAGCAAATCCCACTGTGTTATATATAAAAGTTCTGCAGGGTTTTGGCTGTCTTACTAATACTAACGTCATAAAACATGTTAAACATGGAAAGCGAGAGGTCCGCTCGGTAGTACATATTAAAAGTACGTTTAAAGTTGTCAGGTAAGCTGGCTTTACTAAGGATGTTCAGTGCTCACTTCACATGAAAAACAGCTACCCAGAAAGTGGCAGAAACTGATGCAAGCCGAAAAACAGCGCAGCTCACACAGTGCTAAATTATGCCACATTCATGGCTGTGAACGGCTCTCTCGGGTTCCTGGATCTGCTTTCATCTCTGAGGTTAAGCAGCTGGCTTCACCTCAGAGATGTATGTATGTCTTTATTACGTATGTACGTTCAAAATGTATGTCTTCGATTCATCTGGGGGATGTTCTTTTCAGATATCTTTGATCTTTAAGGTTTTTGTAGGGGACTTATAGGCTAGATGCAAAAAAAAAAAAAAAAGTCATTCATTCGGTCGAATTTCCCGAGGGCTTACTGCGTGCAAAGCACTGTACTGAGCACTTGGGAGAATACAGTACGACAACACAGAGACACATTCCCTGCCCACAACAAGCTCGCAGTCTAGAGACGAGCTCATTCACGGCAACCTTAGTACTAGGGTTGGCTATATATATATATATATATATATATGGAAGCAACGTGGCTCAGTGGAAAGAGCATGGGCTTGGGAGTCAGAGGTTATGGGTTCAAATCCTGGCTCTTCCCCTTGTCAGCTGTGTGGCTGTGGGCAAGTCACTTCACTTCTCTGTGCCTCAGTTACCTCATCTGTAAAATGGGGATTAAAACTGTGAGCCTCATGTGGGACAACTGATTACCTTGTATCTACCCCAGCGCTTAGAACAGTGCTCTGCACATAGTAAGCGCTTAACAAATACCAACATTATTATTATATTGTACAAAACTGTCCTGGCTTAGGAAACCTAACTTTGCACTGGGCTCATCCGCCCGTTCCTGCCTTGGTTTTCCTTCTGTAGGAGTTGGGCGTCCTCCGTGCAGTCATAAGCAACTGCCAGCTAAGTGTCTGAGTGCTCAGGCTGTGCTCAGGTAACAGCCATCTGAAAGCGGAGGCTGATCCTGAGAGTGGCTGTGTTCTGCCTTCAGCCCTTCCCTCCCCCCTGAGAGCACACCTCTTTTTACTGGATTTCACTGGCTCTAGGAAGTGGGCCAAGAGGGAGAGAACCTCTCTGGGTAAGTGCTGATAGCAAGACTTGCCCAGTTCCAGTCCCAGATTAGGGAGCATGCAACTGAAACTCTATTCTTTTTGTTTGCCGACACAGATAGCCAGTGTGATCCAGAGATGCCAGCCACGGGAAATGAGGTATTGGACCTGACCTCCAGAGAGAGAGAGCAGCAGCAGCAGCAACCAGAGTCAGCTGCTGTGCTCAGCCAAGAAGAAGAAGAAGAAGAAGAAGAAGAAGAAGACCGCCCTGCTGATGGACAGGAGAAGCATCAAGCTGATTCACCTGAAGAAGAGGCTATGGGTGAAAAGGAGGAAGAGGAAGAGGAGGAAGAAGAAGAAGAAGAAATGGAGGACGAGGATGAGGAGGAGGACGACGAGGAGGAGGAGGAAGGTTTGGAAGAGAAGGATGAGGATGCCGAAGGTCTAGAGGATGACTCCTTCAGCAATAAAAGCCTCGACCTCAATTTTGCCAGCAAGCTAATGGACTTCAAGCTGGCAGAGAGTGATCAGAGCACGGGTGGCAGTGGCGTCTCTTCCCGACCCGATAAGAAACATGCCTGTGACATCTGTGGAAAGAGCTTCAAGTTTGCCGGGACCCTGAGCCGCCACAAGAAGGCTCACACCCATGAAGACAGGAAGATTGAGAAGACCAGTGAGGACGAGAGCAGGAGTGGACCCGAGGGGACCTCAGACACCCTTTCTGGCGACCTAGATCCCGAGCGGGAAGAGAGCCCCGTCAATCTGAAAGTGGTGGAGTCCCCAGTGGTGGGCGAGGCCCCGGCTGGAAAGGAGAACGAGGAAAGCGAGAGTGTCTCAGAGGGGGAGAGCATGGTAGAGAGGAAGTCCTCGGAGAAGAGTGACGATGACAAGAAACCAAAGACCAACGGGACGAAAAGCGTCAGCAAGGCAGACAAGAGGAAAAAGGTCTGCACTGTGTGTAACAAGCGATTCTGGTCCCTGCAAGACTTGACAAGACACATGAGGTCCCATACAGGTAAAAGAGAGAATGAGATTGAAATGGAGAGGGAGGAACAGGAATTCTGCCAGCCCCTCGGAAAAGGATAGGAGGGAGGGAGGGAGGAGTCCCTTATTCCTCGAATTTTAACTCTTTCGAGCTTGCTGGTTATGTACCTTTCCCAGAGGCCACACTGGCGTTCTGCCCGACTTTACTCACGTGGGGGCCCCGGGCCAGTTACGGCTTGCTCTAGCTGACTTCAGGATCACAGCCAAAGTGCTTGTTCATCATCATCCGCAGTGGTATTTATTGAGTGCTTACTCTGTGCGGGGCATCGTACAGCACAGCGGAGTTGTTTCCCATAAAAGCCTGCTCTGCTCCTGAGCCTTGGCAAAGGAGAGCCGGCGGTGACTCCTCTGGGGCTGAGGTGCTGCCATCGTTGTCCCGTTTTGGAATGCTCCAGCTAGAGCCCCGTTTGTCCTAAGGAATGCCGTTTTCTCCTTGAGGGAAGGAGTCATTTGCGGCACATGGAACAGGACATCGTTTTACAGGGGGAAAAAAGTGTAACCCTAGAAAGCAGAAATACGAGTTAAAAGGGCAGCTGGGTAAAATAGACACAACCGTGTTTACTATATCCATTTGGGTATCGGACTGTTGTCCACTTGGGCTCTCATGATGTGATTTGAAGCCTTACCTAGACATAATCCTGCTGGAGTATTTATTTGCAGGGACTCTGTTTTAGACCTGATCCTCTCAGGGTTTGCAGTCTGTCAACAGCTGTGTCGGCACCCTCATTTACACCCAGATAATTCAATCGCATATTAACAGGAGAGCTTTCTTTTCACATCAACCACGTGGAAATAATAAGGTTTATCATATTTTGGAATTGGCACAAAGTTGCTTTGAGTCCCGACCCCTACGGATGTTGGGAAGTGAGGTTACGTGTGTGTTACCGTGCTGGAGAAGCTTCAGGACTGAGTGCCAGACGATACCCATGGCCTTTAGGCTTGCTAAACCCACCTGTCCATCACAGAGGTCTGCCCCAGGGACCCAGTAGGACATTCTAAATGGCAAGGGATTCCCGAAATTCCCCCCCCTCCCCCCGTCGCCACAGCCCTGCAGTCCGCCCGGGGGTCCTCACGGCCATCCCCGGGATTTTAGAGATCTGGTGTCAGTTGTGCAAGCCGTGGGCTACGGAGAAGCAGCGTGGCCCAGTGGAAAGGCCACAGGCCTGGGAGTCAGGGGACCGGGGTTCAAATCCCAACTCTGCCACTTGCCTGCTGTATAACTTTGGGCAAGACACTTAAGTTCTCTGGGCCTCCATTTCCCCCATCTGTAAAATGGGGATTCAATATCTGTTCTTCCTCCACCGAGACTGTGAGAGCTCCATGTGGGACGAAGATCGTGTCTGACCTGACGATCTCGTATCTACCTTAGTGCTCCTAGTGCTCTTAGTGCACCTAGTAAGCATATAACAGATTTCAAAGAAATTATTACTAGGAGCCTCACACCACAGACCTGAGGCTGGATCTCCACCGGCCCGCTCGTGCCCAAAGCAGGTGAAACAGGATGGTGACCCAAATGACCCCCGCTTCTAGTAATAGCAGCAGCAGCCCTCTATAGAGAGCCCACTTGATGTGGTGCACTTGAGAAGTACGGAATAAAGAACTGACACATTCCCTTCCCTCAAGGAGCCTGCGCCCTGTGTGGGGTGACAAACGTGGTAATATTTACAAGTCGACTAGTGATGAGTCCTCACTTCGAGGAATAGGAAGGCTCTGCTACTTCTGTTCTTCCATGAGTGCCAAAGGCCTTGTTCCTTCGGTAATCTGGAAGTTTCCGCGCTGATGTGATTGTAATGTTATAGGAATTGGGTCACCTTTCCTTCTCCAACTTAGTCTTTTCACATCGGTAAGCGGTCAAAGGGTTTTAAGCAACATGTATCTATGCAAACCCAAGAACAGAGACGTGCTCCTTGAGGCTCACCATCTGGGAGACCGTAGTAGAGCTCTAGATAACCAAGTTTGGTCTTCTCGATGTTTTGTAGTCGGGGGAAAAATTGGGACCATCATCGAGGCCAAAATGCCCAATTTGATTTAATCTGGTTGATTTTCCTAAAGTGGCTTAGAATTTCACCTTGGCTCTAGGCCCTCTGCTTCACTCCTTGCTTTTCCCTTGTTACCCACTTTGATGTTCATGTGCTGTGGGCTAAGCTCCAATGTCGGTCACGCATTAGGGGATTTGAAAGAGCACGGAGTTTGGCCTCCTTCATAGAAGATATTCTGGGACTCCAGAGCAGGTGGTGTCCTCAGCTGCTCACAGATTGCTACCTCTGGCAAGGTGGCAGTGCAGCTGCTCTAATTCTGGAGACAATCAATCAGTCGCCTTCATTTATTGAGTGCCTAGTGAGTGCAAAGTAATGTTCTAAGCACTTGGCGGGGGTGGGGGAGCGGGACGGGACCTTATAAACGGGCACTGAGGTGAGGTGAGTATAAACGAGCTTGTGACTTGGGAAGATGTGCTGTTTCCATCCTCAGCCTGGGCCCTCCTCTACGGAAACGATTCCCGCCTGCTCTTCTTCCCTCGACACCTCCAACGCCCCCAGCCCAAGTCCCCGACCATGCTCCGATGAGGCAATGGTTTCCATTTCGAGCAGGAAGTTGGGCCTGTTGCCCACAGAGCCGGCTGGATCCAAGCAGTCGGAAAAGGAGCGAGGCTGAAACAGGTTCCCATCCCTGGCCACCCACTCCCGGGAAGGCGAGGGGGAGTCGCTCACCCTGAATATCAGCTGATTCTTAACTACGCTCGGCTCTCCGGCCTGTAAACTGGCAGCCGGCAGAGTCCAGAACTACTCAGTGCACCACACTTTGTGTGACTTCCCCCTCCCCCCCCCGCCAAAAAAAATGATTTTAAAATCACAAATATTTTAATGAATTATTTGGAGAGGACCTTTTTTCATTTAAGCATTAATGTTCCTTTTTTTTCCTTTTATTTTTTTTTGTACTGGGGAGGGGTGGGGGGAGTCGATCCCATCGAAAGGCATCTATTCCTCAGTTATCGCATCAGCTTTGCTCAGAGCCCTGGGGGGAAGGTTCAAAGGTAATGGTTCAAACCTGGCCCCCAGAGGTG
This sequence comes from Ornithorhynchus anatinus, assembly GCF_004115215.2. NCBI lineage: Eukaryota > Metazoa > Chordata > Mammalia > Monotremata > Ornithorhynchidae > Ornithorhynchus > Ornithorhynchus anatinus. The sequence goes on from NC_041751.1 coordinate 22,157,257, forward strand.
ATTGGTTGCTAAGCATCCAGGGAAGGAGAAAAACATACGCACAGCAGGGTCACCGTGGCACCCCGGTGCATCTCAAATGGAGAGAAAGGTGTGAGCCTTCTTTCCTAGATCAGTTTTATCATTTGAATTCCCACCGTAGGAAATTAATGACTTTTCCTTCTCTCTTGATCGGTCCAGGGGAAAGGCCTTACAAGTGTCAGACCTGTGAGCGGACCTTCACTCTGAAACACAGCCTGGTCCGTCATCAGCGCATCCACCAGAAAGTCAAAAACACCAGGCATCAAGAGAAGGAGAGCGACAAGGAGGAGAGGGGCGAGTACGACAGTGAGAACGAGTCCGCCCACAGCGGCACGAATCCCATCTCGGAGAATGAGGGCGACTCGAACCCGGCGCCCGGCAGCCATTCGGCCGGCCCGCGGAGCCGGAGGGAGGGCTCGGCCGGCGCGGTCAAGGATCCGGCTCGCAAGGAGGAGAGGTCCGGAGGGCGAACGGCTGGCGTCGGCCTGGCTGAGCCGAGCAGGAATGCACAGAAGCCAGCTCCTGGAGGGGGCGCTCAAGAGCAGGGGTCTCAGGGTAACCCTGAGGGCAAGAGCCCGTCAGGTTTCGTTCAGGACCTGCTGGGAGGGCAGAGCAGAAAGTCACCCACAAATCACATCCTCGCCTCCGCAGACAGTGCGTCTCAGCGAATGGGGATGGAATGACTTGGTGGACTCAGCCCCGCCCTCCGTCCCCCCGACACAGACTAAAGCCAGCAGAGCAAAGTGTTTAGAATTTGTAGCGCGATGACCTTCAGTGACCTTCAGCTGTTCGGGGGGGGAGTGACAGGAAGAAACCAAGCATGAGAGCATGGCAGACTGCATCTAGTGCCATAGCCTTTTCAGTATAATGACGCAAGGGACTACAGTGTATACTGATATGAGTGCCTTACTACTTTACTAGATCTTTCGGTATCCCAGACTTCCCCCCCCCCCCCCCGAAGAAAAATGATTTTAAAATCACAAATATTTTAATGAATTATTTGGAGAGGACCTTTTTTCATTTAAGCATTAATGTTCCTTTTTTTTTTCCTTTTTTTTTTTTTGTACTGGTGTTGTGTGAGCTCGTTCTTGCGTCTCTGTGATAGTCTCTGTTGTTTGTCCTCTGAGCTGGAACCAGAAAGACAATGCCATTGGATACCCACAGCCAATAACTGGAAGAAAACGTTATGAGTTTCTTATAAAAGTACTTAGAGGAAATGTGGATGAGACACTTATTTCTCAAACAGACTTCTCTTTACATTTTACTTTGCGGTGGTAACCTGGCTCCAGGTTTTCAGAGCTGTAGGTGAGGAAGGTATTCAGGATTGGTTCGAGCCAAAACCCAGGAAAGATATAACTAGTTTCAATCTCATACTTGTGTCCGCTCTTTGGCGTTAGAAATTTTGTTCTTGTTCATTTTTAAAAAAGACTTTCTTTCCTGACTTGAACATACAGAGAAGAGTTTCTTTAGCAACTTAGCCTATGGAAATTATGCACAGCTGTCATATATGTTTGATTTTCTTTTTTGCTTCAACATATGTATTATTATTATTATTATTAATTAATTAATTAATCAGTTCGCTAGTCTCTGCGGTCAGCAGAAACCGATGGGCAATATTTGTCCACAGAGATCTCCCACGCAGCTCGGATCTCTGTGTAAATGATTGACTGCAGCTTTCACCAGCACGCTGTCGCTGCAGCTCTCTTCTACTGTACTTCAAGAAACCCTTCCACTGTGCCTGGAGACTTGGGCGGAGGCCGGCCGGCGGGCGTCACGAGTGGGCAGAGGAACGTCTAGGCGGAGCAGGGGGACGGGAGAGGACGAAAGGATTCTCAGTGTGGGTGTCTGTGCCCGCACCCTTAGTGGAGGTGAGAGGCGTAGCAGGGGGCGGGAGGGCCCTCCCGAAGCACGAGGAAAGTGCCGCAGGTTGGGGTCGCGGAAGACGGGGCGGGGATGAAATCTGTTACTGGCGAGCGAGGGCTTCAGTCTTCCAGTTGGTCAGAAAGCAAGCCCGCCGGACGTGTTTGCCGGGCAGCGGAACTCTACGGTTGCCGACGACCTTCAGATGCAAGCTCTAATGAAACCGACGTACCTTTCTGCGGTTTTGGGTGGGTGCTGGAAGATGAGCCGGGGCATTTCCAGTAGCCTCTCGGTAGTCCAAACCTCCGGAAGCGGAGATGCAAGATTTTCAGCCAACATCCCGTGGTCCACAGTGGAGCCCACTGTAACCACTAGCGTCAAGAGGTGAAGAAAAATGTATCCTACTGTAACTGGGCTTGTGGCAGCTCAGCATTTTTTTGTCCTTTAGTCGTGATCTCTAGGACCTAAGAGCCATAGTGTTGCCAGGGACGCCCTGTGCCTTTCCACCACTTGAACTCCCTCTCCCCATTCTCTTCTTATGCCACTTCTTCCCCTCCTCCCCCTACACGCCGCCCTTTTCCCCTCTCTGCTTTCTGACCGAAGCCTCTTGTCCGATTTTTTTTTATTTTCTCTCTCTCTCTCTCAAGAGGTCGGGGAGGAAAGGGACGCTTATGGCCCTGAACCCTCCCTCTAGGTGCGTGCATATGTAGGTAGAGATTTTTTTTTTTTCCTTTTTACTCTGATTTCTCACAAATTTCCTGGAGGCTGAAATTCAACTGCCCAAGATTCAAAGGAAGAGAAATGAAAGGAAAGTAATATCCTGCATATGAAAAGAAAAAAAAAAGGTTGCGGTATATAAGGTTTTGTTTGGGGGGTTTTGTTTTTGTTTTTTTTTTATTCCAAAAAAAAAAAAAAGGTATTGGGGATGGATGAACAAGTTTAAAAGCAAAAGGTTTTATTCCAGATTAAAAATAAACGGATGAGAACCATTGATTCCTTTTATAATTTTACCAGGTGTGGTCTACTTAATTATAAACCAGTTCACATATCCCTTAATTATTATTAGTATTATTATTATTATTATTGGTGTGTGTTCCTTTTCCTTTTTTTTGGTTTTTTTTGTTTTGTGTTTGGTTTTGTTTTTTGGTTTTTTTTTGCAACTCTCCACACTAAACTGCGCAATATTGTGGGGGAGAAGCCATTACTAAACTCTGTGCTGCAGTATGATGTAGCGAGTAATCAATTCCCAGCAGTGCAGCCGGGACAACAGCTAGCAATAATCACTATTGATTTAAAAAGCTTTATTTAGCCTTATCTGTATCCTAGTAATGATATGGTCTTGCCACATTTTATTGACATTTTTAATAGTTGAGTTTGACTGAGAAATTTATTGTTTGTTTGTTGGTCACCTACCCTTCCCCCCCAATATTAAACTGTGAAGTTTATAATGTGTTTATACTATGGGTGAATCTTAGGCTTAGTTTGCATGTTCAGCTAATTTGTCTATCTACATTTTGTTTGATTCTTTTTTCCTCTCTCAGGGCTTTTACAAAGAAATGCATCTTCTGAAATGGTTGTGTCTAAGGTGCAAGTGTTTCATTTCTTTTTTTTTTTTTAAAGTAATGGACTTAACGCTGAGAATTCAATCACTACATTAAACAACTTGACTGTGAAAGCAATTACAGAAACGACCCTAAGGCCTGTTTTTAATAGCTTTCGGGGTGCCTTCGTGACAGTCGAACGCTAGTTTCAAAAAATGTTTCAGTAGTACGTTCTGTCCCTCCGTTTGTCTTTTATCCTCTTTCTCGAAGAAGGAAGTTAATCTTAGTGATTTCAGCCCATGCATTAAACAGGAAACGATAAATGTGTTAGACTTCATATTTTTTCTAAAGGGAACTTAAACTGCTGCTACGAGTTGCGTACAAGACTGGTTTATGCCACATGAACAGAAAATCACAAGTTTTGTTTTGGTACTTTGATTCCTCTTTTTATTCAGTTGTACAGTACTTCCCAATTCAGAATGAAAGTAAAGCTGTTCTGTATCAAACCATCTAAGCAATAAAATGTTATTTTTAAAAATTAGAGGTCCCCAGATGCCTACGGCTCTCCTTGTGGGTTCATTGTACTCTGGGTGGCTGTTTCCCTCCGAGCCTGTCCCCGACCGCTGGGCTGCCGTCCAGCTGCTGACCGTGGACCCTTAGGCTCTCCTGCCCACCGTCGCATGTCTGGTGCTCCTAGGCTGAAGGCAACTGGGAAGGAGTCTAAGGAAAGGGAAATGTGGGCTGCCTGTCTCACGTTGGCCCTTAGAAACTCTCCTTTGTCCAGGTGAGTGGGCCAGATTGCTGGGATCAGACTTCCCTCCCAATCTGCTCGGAGGGAGACTTCTCAAACAACCACCCTTGCCTGCATACATTTGGCCTAGGCCCTGACTGGACCCTAGGTCCCCTGGCCCCACGCTGTCTAGTTGGGCAGTTGTGTGGAAGGCAACTGGGCTCTTTTTTTTCCATTTGTTTTTGTCCCGGGTGGGTTTTGTGGCGTCTCACTTGGGCCGTTTCCCTTCGTTTTCTCAGGAAAGTGGGGAAGAAAACCCCCCTCCAAACTGTGCTCAACCAGTCTGAGTACCACGCTCGAGGGTGGCTGACCAGGCGGGTCAGGGCGCAACGGCACCTGCGGCTGTTTTTGGGGTGTGCCGTTCTGCGGGCACCGGCTGTAGCCATTCCCTTGACCGGCCGTGCTGTGATATGTGCCGGCGGGTCCGGGGGGCCCAGGTGAGAGAGAGTGGATGGCTCAGCTGAAGCCGTCACTCAGAACAACTCAAGCTCACGTACTGCTGGCGGAAAGACAAACCGTTTCCCTTCCTTAACTGTTGGGGCTGGGCAAGGGGCCCAAATCTCCCTTTTATTGGACCGGGTGGGTAAGAGATTCTCTCTCAGGCACTCACGCTCCTGGATGCAGTTTCGCCGTCGGCAGGGCTGTCCTGGAGCTCAAGGGCACCTCTGCCTCAACTCCAGGACCTGTATAATCCAAACTGGAAGGACCAGTTTCAGGTTTTCGGTCACATTGCACAATTCATTCTTTGGAGTAAAACCTCTGAGTTTCTGTGAAAAAAAAACCAAGGTGGCAGAGGGCAGGGGTTGGGGGTGGGGCGAGAAGTGAGACCGCACACATCGCCTCGTCCTCTGTCTCCCAATAACAGAATGGAGGGTGGGAGAGTTGGCTTGGGATAATATCCCAGAGCCATAAGAGAGATGGCTTCGCCGTCCGGGACAACCTGAAAGGGAGATGCCAATGCCTGTTTCCAGGACCACCTCGGGGACCCGGGCTTGGGGTCGGTTGAGAAGGGAGTCACGGCGAAGGGACGGTTGATGAAAACCTCACTTTCATCTTCAGCGTGGAAGGAGATTAACCAAATCCTGGGCCCTCTCATCAGTGTTCGTTTGCCCTTCTGCTTTCCCAGTGTCCTTCCCCAGGAAGCACACAGACCGCTGAGTCTCTCAGGCTGGTGGGAGGCCATTTTCAACCTTCTCCTCCGGCCCCATGCATCCACCTCAACCTCCGAGAGTTCGATTCCATCCTCGACCCTGGCCCCGGCCCTTTGCAGTGATACGCAGCCTCACAGCTCACTCTGGGCAATGAAAAGGGAGAGTGGGGAGGCCACAAACTGCTTGCGGTTCTCGCCTCTGACGGCGGAGCAGATCGGGGATGGCGGGGTGAGTTCCGGGGGGGCGGGGGGGACAGCCAGATTACCTATCTGGGGGGTGCACTTGGATGCGTGGTTCTGCTTTGCGAGTCAGGAGAGGTGAGAATGATGGATCTAAGCGCCGGAAGTAGCGTGGCCTAGTAGATAGAGCATGGGCCTGGGAGTCCGAAGGACCTGGGTTCTAATTCTGACTCTGCCACGTGTCTGCTGCGTGACCTTGGACAAGTCACTTCACTTTGGGCCTCAGTTATGTCACCTGTAAAATGAAGATTAAAACTGTGAGTCCCATGTGGGACATAGACTGTCCCACCTGATTATCTTCTATCTTCCCCAGCACTTAGTACAGTGCCTGGGACATAGGTGCTTATCAAATACTATTTTTTTTTTTAAAAAAAAAAAAGGGGTGAGCTTGTCCTGGAGTGGATTAGGTTTATTTGGATTGAGGATTTAGTCCAAACTGAAGGCACAAAGGACTCTCCAAAACTATTTGCAGAACCACATGTCTCTTGTCTCCAAACACACACACTGAGCCTTGAAGGAATTGTACACACCCCAATTTTTCCCCAGCTTTCTCCCCCCTGCACCAAGAGATAGTTCTTAACTATTTGGGGAGGTTATTTCTAGCACTTGGCATATTTTCCACCCCTGAAACTGCAGCCCATTAATCATTTTTGTGTGGCCATTGAAGCAGCATGGAAGGAGTATTACCTAGTGGAAAGAGCACGGGTTTGGGAGTCAGAGGACCTGGGTTCTAATGCCGGCTCTGCCACTTGTCCGCTGTTTGATCATGGGCAAGTCACTTAACATCTCTGCCTCAGTTCCTTCATATGCAAACTGGAGATTAAGACTGAGCTCCATGTGGGACAGGGACTGTGTCCAACCTGATTAACTTGTATCTACCCCAGCGCTCAGCATAGCGCCTGGCACAAGGTAAATGCTTAACAAATACCATAATTTTTTTTCACCCAAATATTGAAGGTTCCCATCGAAGATATCACTTTTGTGTATCTTCTCCCCGTCTTACCAAGATACCTCCAAAAACCAATCGGTAGGAGCTGCAGTCTAATGATGCTAGTATTCGTTAAGCACTTACTTTGTGCTGAGCAGTGTTCTAAGCGCTGGGGGTAGATACAGGGTAACCAGATTGTCCCGCGTGAGGCTCCCAGTCTTCATCCCCATTTTACAGATGAGGGAACTGAGGCACAGAGAAGTCAAGTGACTTGCCCACAGTCACACAGCTGTGACAAGTGGCAGAGATTGGGACCACAGTAAGCCTCAGAGCACAATGTCCCCATGGGGGTCAAGCAGCCTCAGTGGGCTCCTGGGATAACTGGAGCAGCGTGGCTCAGTGGAAAGAGCCGGGCTTGGGAGTCAGAGGACATGGGTTCGAATCCCTGCTCTGCCACTTGTCAGCTGTGTGACTGTGGGCAAGTCACTTCACTTCTCCGTCCCTCAGTGACCTCATCTGGAAAATGGGGATTAAGGCTGTGAGCCTCACGTGGGACAACCTGATTACCCAGTATCTCCCCCAGCGCTTAGAACAGCGCTCTGCACATAGCGCTTAATACCAACATTTTTATAACTGGTGGGTGAAGAGGCACGGGTCAGCAGGGGTGCATTTGAGGGGTGCCCCCAAGGTACTGGTCCCTCCTGCTGCCGACACCCACCCTCATCCCCTGTGTGCTGCTGCCCGGCTGGCGAGAGGCGGAGGCGGGAGACTGGAAGGCGTGGTATCCCAGACTCCCAGAGCAGTGTCTGTGGAGCAGCCTTTCAGAAAGAGCCGCCAGGAATGTCCCAAGTTCGGCGCTTCAGCGAGAGTTGATGACACCCTCCAAAACCCCTTGGACTGGGCAAGGCTTCCTGCCTTGAGGAGCAACCTGGCTCTGATTGGAAGGCTGAAGAGCGAAGTTGGAGAAACTCCTCTGAAGAGTTGGAAAAATAAGATGACTTACTATCCTGGTGGGATGGTCTCTGCCTGAGAAGCAGTGTGGCCTAATGGAAAGAGTGGGCCTGGGAGCCCAGAGACCTGGGTTCAAATCCCTGCACTTCCTTGCAGTGTGACTTCGAGCAAGTCATTTAACTTTTCTGTGCCTTAGTTTCTCATCTGTAAAAGAAAATGGGGCTAAGATAACTGTTCCTCCTCCTCAGACTGTGAGCCCTGTCTGGACGGAGACTGTAGCTGTTCTGCTTATATTGTCTCTACCCCAGGGTTTGATATAGTGTAGTACATTGTAAACACCAAAAACCACAGTCATTATTATGGGAGGATAGACTTCAACCCCTCCCCAGGTTCTCCCCCCCATATATACACCCCACCCCACCCTCCGCCCCTCTGGGTCCATGGGGAATGGGATTAGAAGCATTCAGAGAAGTGAGATTTTAGTGTGCAAAAGACTGAAAGTTAGATGGGGCAACCAGTCCAAACTGCCAGTTTTAAGAAGTGGCTTGAGAGGCCAAACCAGCTTACGGTCTCTGTTCTGCACCTGGTGTTGAGAAAGGATAGGTAATTTGATTCTTAGGGGGTTGGGGATTTTGATTTCTCTCAAATCCTGGATTTCTATGGAAAGGCAGAGTATCAAAAAATAGCTGGGGGTTGCTCCTCCCTCCTCCCCCTCCTCCCATGCCTCCCCCCCCCCCACCCGGCCACACACACAGATACACAGATACACACACTCCCTCATCTTGCTAATGTCAACAGCTGGCCCTCTCATGACATCTCATTGGGCAGGGATCATCTCTATCTGTTGCCGAATTGTACATTCCAATCGCTTAGTACAGTGCTTAGTGCTACAGTGCTTAGCTACAGTGCTTAGTACAGAGCGCATAGTGAGCGCTCAATAAATACTATTGAATGAATGAATCTTCCTTTTTTGCTGCCAGTTTGACTGCGCCCGTTTCTCATTCATTCTTTCAACTTCCGAACTACTCTGATTTGAGCCTCAAAATTTTGCCCATGTCATTTTGTTCGCTTTCTTCCCAGTTTTTCCTTCTGTACCCAGTGGGTCGCCAGTCCATCGCTGTTGACTTATTTGCATCACAGATCTTCCTTCTGCAAGCAAGCATTGAATCCCCTTTAGGCTAAACCTCTCTGCGCTGGGGCAGTCTTTCTCAGTCCTTTTCCTCGGTAGTTAGCAGAAGCAACTGGAATTCCAGGAGAAAAAGATGGTTTAGCTCTAATAGGGGCAGGGAGTTGAGGTTAATGGAATTTGATCATTGAAGGAGTGGGAATGAAATTCAGCCCTGGAAGGGCTTAGTATAATTCCACCCAGAAACCTGTTTTGCTAGCCTACTTCTCATTATCCTTTTTACGAAAGAAAAACCCACGTCAAAGCTCTGGTTGCGGGTTTCTGGCATGTGGACCAATAGGTACGTTGCAGCCGGGTACAGTTTGCCCATAGTATTTCTGATCCATCCTCTGATCCTCTGATCGATTAGACTGTAAGCCCGTCAAAGGACAGGGACTGTCTCTCTGTTACCGACTTATACATTCCAAGCGCTTAGTACAGTGCTCTGCACATAGTAAGCGCTCAATAAATACTATTGCATGAATGAATGATCCGAGGGGAAGTTTGGTGCCAAGAAAGTCCAGGACTTTCCTTTGCCTTTGTAACCCACTTTGCCAAGAACACGGGCGCTGTGCTTTCGCAAGACCACGTATTAAGATAAACCCACGTTGCACACATATGATGTGTCTGGAGTCGGGGGATATGCACAAAGAATTATTTCTTCCAACATCATATCATGCGGCATCCCAACAGCCTCTTGTCTATTCTACTGAACTTTCCCAAATGCTTAGTTGTGGGCTCTCCACTCAGTAAGCGTTCAGTAAATATAATTGAGCTATTGTCAGGAAAGCATTCCCCAACTCCCTAACAACACTCAACCCAAAGTCCATGGGGAAGCACATCTTCTGGCAGAGCTGAGGGCATCACAGCAGCCTTGCTGATTGGTTACTCCTTTAGCTCAAAATAGCTAAAAAGTGGTTCTTAAATGCCCAACTTGACCAGCTGAGGAGTGGATACTAAACTATGCTCAAGTGGACCATCAAATCCTGAAGGATGGTAGCATGTTGCTGGAACTGGTAATTTTACCAAGTTTTCTGCAGGTCACATCCAGAGAATGCGTAGTTAGTAGTTGGAGCTGGCCTGGAGCTGGGGTGTCTTTTGGCTCTGGTAAGGACCTGGAGGTTGAAGAATCTTGTAATGATAACTGTGGGATTCGTTAAGCACTTCCTGGGGCCAAGCACTGTACTAAGCACTGGGGTAGATAGACGATCATCAGATTGGGCACAGTCCCTGTCCCTCATAGGCCTCATAGTGGACGGGAGAATAGGCACCTAATTTCATCCCCATTTTACAGATGAGGAAACAGGGACACAGGGAAGTGGAGTGACTTGCCCAAGGTCACACAGCCGGCAGGTGGCAGAGCTGGGATTAGAGCCCAGGTCCTCTGACTCCCACTCTGCTCTGCTCTATCCACTATTACTGTGCTGCTTCCCGTTTTGCATTTGAAGAAACTGAGGCCCAGAGAAATGAAGCGACTTTGCTCAGATTCACACAGCAGGCAAGTAGCGGAGCTGGGATTAGAACCCTGGTTCCCTGACTCCCAGAGCTGTGCTCTTTCCATTAGACCAAATTCTCATTACCGTCCAAACTCCGTACAATTGTTGGCAACCCTATCCCCTCCCTCGTTCTACACCAGTTCCCTTCTTGACCGTCTAAAATCTGGTTTCAGCCCCCATCACTCTACTGAGATCATGCTCCCCCAGGTCTCCAGTGACCTCCTTCCTGCCAAATCTTAGTCTTTATTCTCTCCTAATCCTCCCCGCCCCCTGCCCCCGCCCCCCGCCCACCCCACCTGGGACATAGTAGAAGGCTTCCTGAGTCCCTGGTTCTCTTACCCCTCTGGCTGCCCTTTATCAGGCCCCTACACCAATTCTTCTTTTCCTTCCTCTCTTACCCCAAACTGTGGGTGTCCCTCAAAGCTTTGTTTTAGGTCCCCTTAGTCTTCTCACTTTACCTTCACTCCCGTTGCTCTGCGAGTGACTCCCAAATCTTTCTCCCAAGCCCCGGCTTCGCCTCCTCTGTTCCTTTGCATTTCTTGTTGCCTTCAGGACACTTCCATGTGGATATCCCCCTCCCCACCCCGCCCCTGGCACTGTGGATCTCAGTATTTTGAAATTCGAGCTCTTCTTCCCTCCCAAGTCCCCTTCCCTACCTCACTTTCCCTGTCAGGGTCCCCATTAGTTCCCCAGTTTCACAGCTGACCGCACCACCATCTTCTTTATCTCTGAAGCCTGCACCTTTATCTCCTCCCTCTCCTTGACTCCCACATTCAGTCCGTTGCTAAAGCTTCCCCGTTTTTCCTCTGCAACATTTCCCAGATCAGTTCACCCTTCCATTCAAACAGCCCCCACTGGGTCCAGGCACTTGCCATATCCTAGCAGCGTGGCTCAGTGGAAAGAGCCCGGGCTGGGGAGTCGGAGGTCATGGGTTCGAATCCCGACTCTGCCCCTCGTCAGCTGTGTGACTGTGGGCAGGTCACTTCACTTCTCTGTGCCTCAGTTCCCTCATCTGTAAAATGGGGATGAAGACTGGGAGCCTCACATGGGACAACCTCATTCCCCTGTATCTACCCCAGCGCTTAGAACAGTGCTCGGCACGTAGTAAGCGCTTAACAAATACCAACATTATTATATCCTGGCTCAACACTAACCCAGCCTCTTCTCTAATCTCCCAGTCTCACCCCACTCGAGTCAACTTTGGAGTTGACTCCCTATGGGCAGGGAATGTGTGCTAATTCTGTTATACTCTCCCAAGTGCTTCGTATGGCGCTCGTAAGTGCTCAATAAAGACCATTGATGGATTGATTCGGTGTCCTTTGAAAATCACTTCAACTCTGCTGCCTGTACCACTTTTCTAAAACGTTATTCTGCAGTCGCTCTGCTCCTCATAAACTTCAACCATTTACCCATTTTTTATCTGCTTCAAGCAGAATCTCTTGGTTATTGGCTTTAAGGCACTTCATCAGCTCTCTCCACCTTATTTCTCCCCTCTCTTCTCCCACTGTACTCCAGGTCTCACCCTTCATTCCTCTCAAGCCAACCTACTCACTGTGCCTCATTCTCAACTCTAACTCCTCTGACCCTTTGCTCACACCCATCCTCCTATCTAGAACCTATCTATTTAGAAGCAGCATGGCTCAGTGGAAAGAGCACGGGCTTTGGAGTCAGAGGTCATGTGTTCGAATCCCAGCTCGGCCACTTGTCAGCTGTGTGACTTTGGGCAAGTCACTTCACTTCTCAGTGCCTCACTTACCTCATCTGTAAAATGGAGATTAAGACTGTGAGCCCCGCGTGGGACAACCTCATTCCCCTGTGTCTACCCCAGGGCTTAGAACAGTGCTCGGCACATAGTAAGCACTTAACAAATACCAACATTATTATTAGAACCCCCTCCCCCCTTCACATTTGTCAGACATCTCACCTTCAATATTCGCCCACCCCCAACCCTCCGAAACTTATGTACATATCTTCAAATCATATATTATAAATCATTTATTTATATTAATGTCTGTCTCCCCCTCTAGAGTGTAAGCTCCCTATGGGCAGGGAATGTGTGCTAATTCTGTTTTACTCTACTCTCCCAAGTGCTTCGTAAGGCACTCTGCACGTAGTAAGTGCTCGATGAAGACCAGTCATTCATTGATTGATTGATTCAGTGTCCTTTGGAAATCACATCCCTTTCAGGAGGATTTCCCTGATCATTTTTCTTCACGGAAGGTTATGTCCTCTGAATTTACCACATCAGCACTTTTGCATCACCTCTGCGCTTAATAATAATAATGATAATAATAATAATGTTGATGTTAGTATTTGTTAAGCGCTTACTATGTGCCGAGCACTGTTCTAAGCGCTGGGGGAGATACAGGATAATCAGGTTGTCCCACGTGAGGCTCACAGTCTTAATCCCCATTTTCCAGATGAGGTCACTGAGGCACCGAGAAGTTGACTTGCCCAAAGTCACACAGCTGACAGGTGGCAGAGCCGGGATTAGAACCCATGACCTCTGACTCCTAAGTCCGCGCTCTTTCCACCGAGCCACGCTGCATCTCACAACAACCCCAGCCCTCCTTTACTTATCGACTAATGTGTGGGCTCAAGGCCAAGTTCCAAACGTCCCACAACACTAAAAAAAACCCAGCTCCATTATGCACCCACTGCTGATGAACCCCAGAAATCGAAAGCCCCGCCCCCAGCATTACAGCCAATCACTGTTGGAGAATCGATTCCCTCCCCACCCCCTTCTCCCCTCCTTTGTCCTGTTGGTGCTCTGATCCTTTCCTCTCCCTGAAACTGTTAACTCAGTACTTCTGGCACCTGTCTCTCTCCCTCCCACTCTGGTCCCACTTGATCCCTCCCTTCCTTCCTCCTTCCTAGAGAAGGAAGCCTCAATAGGACTCTACTCAGTTTTGTAAGGGCTGAGAATAGTGCTCTTCCCTTTGGACCCAATTCCTGTTGATGGAGAGTTTGGGAAACTTTTGGGGGTAAAAATGGTGTTTTTTCCCAAGAATAATGGGCGGTGAGGAGGAGTAATGACCCTCATCGTCCAGCATGATATTTGAGCAAGGGGAAGAGGTCTGACGCACTGAGCTCTCCTTTTCTCTAATACAAGAAGCCGGATGCTGTGATGAGTGACTGACCAAATTACACCTAGTTCTACTCTAACACGACACATGCGTTCTTGTAGAATCGTGTTAAGGAAAACTCGCCTTGTAGCTCTCACCAACATCCAGCACAGTCTCACACTGCCAGAAGATTGTCCCTTAATTTTGCCAAGTGGCCTAATGGAAGGAGCACAGGCCTCGGAATCAGAGGACCTGGGTTTCTGGTCCCAACTCTGCCACTTGCCTGCTGCGTGACCTAGGGCAAGTCACTGAAATTACACGATTTTCTCATCTGTAAGCTGGGGATTAAATACCCGTTCTCCTTTTCCCTTAAACTGTGAGCCCTGCGTGGAACAGGGACTGGGTGCAGCCTGATTGTCTTGCATCCATCCCCAATAGCACAGCGCATGGCCCATTCGTTCCCCAATGACGATGATGATTGTTAGGTCACTGTGGGCAGGGACGTGGCCCATACGTTCCCCAGTGATGATGATTGTTAGGTCGCTGTGGGCAGGGACGTGGCCCATACGTTCCCCAATGATGATGATGATTGTTAGGTCACTTTGGGCAGGGACTGCTTTACAGGGCAGGAAGGGCCACCCGGGAAGTATCCTCCAAGGTGACCCAGCACATTGGAGACCCAGCAGGGATCTGGATTCTCCGACCTAGAGAGATAGACAGGCCCGTCCAAGGCTGAGGTGGCCCCCAACGCAACATCCAGGCAGGGCGAGACTCCATATTGCATGCTTCTCTTGGGGAGAAATCCCTTACGCCCTCTGGTGGGGAGACGTTGGGGAAAGGCATCAGGTGGACTGGCCTCCGCGCTAAACGAGGATGCGGAATCACGGAGGGTAGAGATTCCCAGTTTACTGGGGCAGAGGTCACTGTATAATTGTCTCCCCTGTGCTACTCTTTTTTAAAATGTAACCAAAATCAGAAAGCAGAGGCGGGGCAAACAGTTCCACCACCAAACCAAGGCATCTCCAAAATTCCATACTTAAGAGTCTCTTCTCCAAAGCCCCCTGTGTGGGCAACCGGGTCACTGAGAAGGGAGAACCGGTGCTGAATTCCCTTTTATTCATTTATTCAATTGTATTTATTGAGCGCTTACTGTGGGCAGAGCAGTGTACTAAGCACTTGGGAGAGCATGACAAATCAACATATTCCCTACCCACAACGAGCTTACAGTCTGGTGCGGGTCGGGGGGGGGGGCAGGGGAGGGGAGACAGATATCAATACAAATAAATAAATTACAGATATGTACATAAGTGCTGTGGGGCTGGGAGGGGGGAAGAACAAAGGGAGCTACTCAGGGCCATGCAGAAGGGAGTGGGAGATGAGAAAATGTGGGGCTTAGTCTAGGAAGGCCTCTTGAAGCAGGGGAGAGTGGTTGTCTGTCAGATTAGAGGAGGGAGGGCATTCCAGACCAGAGGTAGGACGTGGGTGAGGGGTCGGTGGTGCGATAGATGAGATGGAGGCACAGTGAGAAGGTTTAGCATTAGAGGAGTGAAGTAAGCAGACTGGGTTGTAGAAGGAGTGAAGCGAGGTGAGGTAGGAGGGGGCAAGGTAGTGAAGTGCTTTAAAGCCAATGGTGAGGAGTTTTTGTTTGATGTGGAGGTGGATGGGCAACGACTGGAGTTTTTTGAGGAGCAGAGTGACATATTCAGAATGTTTTTGTAGAAAAATGATCCATCCAGCAGAGTGAAGTATGGACTGGAGTGGGGAGTGACAAGAGGCTGGGAGGTCAGCAAGGAGGCTGATGCAGTAATCCATTCATTCATTCAATAGTATTTATTGAGCGCTTACTATGTGCAGAGCACTGTACTAAACGCTTGGAATATACAATTCCGGAGGGATGGGATGAGCGACTGTATTAAGAAACTGAGTCCCAAAGGAGTTATGTAACTTGCTTAACTTCACACAGCATACAGGTGGCAGAGCTGGGATTAGAACCCAGATCCTCTGATTCTCACCCTTGGGCTCCACTAGACTGTGTTGTGTGGGTACTTACGATGTCCTTACTTACATAGCGTAAATTGCATTTTGATTGTTGCTTGTGCCAAGATTGACATGAGAGCAGTTGTCTTCTTTTTGGATACTGTGGTGACCCCACGACAAGCTGCCTTGTTAATGATTGTTTGTGATCCCGCAAACAACAAGAAGGAAGAGACTGGTAAAGGCACTGATGTGCTCTACCTGAGACAGGTGATTGTGGGCCTGTGGGGATGGAGCATTGTCATTCATTCATTCATTCAATAGTATTTATTGAGCGCTTACTATGTGCAGAGCACTGTACTAAGCGCTTGGAATGTACAAGTCAGCAACAGATAGAGACACTCCCTGCCCTTTGACGGGCTTACAGTCTAATCGGGGGAGACAGGCAGACAAGAACAGTGGCAATAAATAGAGTCAAGGGGAAGAACATCTCATAAAAACAATGGCAACTAAATAGAACCAAGGTGATGTACATCTCATTAAACAAAATGAACAAAATAAAAAGGGTGATAAAGATATATACAGTTGAGCGGACGAGTACAGTACTGAGGGGGTGGGACAGGAGAGGGAAAGGGGGGAGAAGAGGGCTTAGCTGTGGAGAGGTGAAGGGGGGGTAGAGGGAGCAGAGGGAAAAAGGGGGGAGCTCAGTCTGGGAAGGCTTCTGGGAGGAGGTGAGCTTTAAGTAGGGATTTGAAGAGGGGAAGAGAATTAGATTGTCGGAGGTGAGGAGGGAGGGCATTCCAGGACCGCGGGAGGACGTGGCCCAGAGGTCGACGGCGGGATAGGTGAGACCGAGGGATGGTGAGGAGGTGGGCGGCAGAGGAGCGGAGCGTGCGGGGTGGGCAGTAGAAAGAGAGAAGGGAGGAGAGGTAGGAAGGGGCAAGTGACGGAGAGCCTCGAAGCCTAGAGTGAGGAGTTTTTGTTTGGAGCGGAGGTTGATAGGCAACCACTGGAGGTGTTTAAGAAGGGGAGTGGCATGCCCAGATCGTTTCTGCAAGAAGATGAGCCGGGCAGCGGAGTGAAGAATAGACTGGAGCGGGGCGAGAGAGGAGGAAGGGAGATCAGAGAGAAGGCCGACACAGTAGTCTAGCCGGGATACAACGAGAGCCCATAGCAGTAAGGTAGCTGTTTGGGTGGAGAGGAAAGGGCGGATATTGGCGATATTGTAAAGGTGAAACCGGCAGGTCTCGGTAACGGATCGGATGTGTGGGGTGAACGAGAGAGATGAGTCAAAGATAATAATGGTATTTGTTAAGCACTTACTATGTGCAGAGCACTGTTCTAAGCGCTGTGGTAGACACAGGGGAATCAGGTTGTCCCACGTGGGGCTCACAGTCTTCATCCCCATTTTACAGATGAGGGAACTGAGACACAGAGAAGTTAAGTGACTTGCCCACAGTCACACAGCTGACAAGTGGCAGAGCTGGGATTTGAACTCATGACCTCTGACTCCAAAGCCCGTGCTCTTTCCACTGAGCCACCCTGCTTCTCTGTGACACCGAGGTTGTGGGCCTGAGAGATGGGAAGGATGGTCGTGCCATCCACGGTGATAGGGAAGTCTGGGAGAGGACCGGGCTTGGGAGGGAAGATGAGGAGCTCAGTCTTGCTCATGTTGAGTTTTAGGTGGCGGGCAGACATCCAGATGGAGACGTCCCGGAGGCAGGAGGAAATACGAGCCTGAAGGGAGGGGGAGAGGACAGGGGCGGAGATGTAGATCTGCGTGTCATTTGCGTAGAGATGGTAGTCGAAGCCGTGAGAGCGAATGAGTTCACCGAGGGAGTGAGTGTAAATGGAGAACAGAAGAGGGCCAAGAACTGACCCTTGAGGAACTCCAACAGTTAAAGGATGGGAGGGGGAGGAGGCGCCTGCAAAGGAGACCGAGAATCACCGGCCAGAGAGATAAGAGGAGAACCAGGAGAGGACGGAGTCTGTGGAGCATTGTCTCTATCTGTTGCCGAATTGTACATTCCAAGCGCTCTGCTCTGCTCTGCATTGTACAGTGCTCTGCACATAGTAAGTGCTCAATAAATACTATTGAATGAATGAATGAATGAATGGAGGGAGGGAGGCATGGCTTTCTCTCCCTGCTCTACCCGGCAACGGGCCTGTACCGATCAATGACTGTCAAGCTGAGCCCCAGCGTTTTATGGCACAAAGGGGCAAGCACCAGGAGCAGAACCAAGCGGAGAGCAGCAGAAGAGACCAGGGGAGCCTCAGTGACGCAAAATAGAGTTCAAACCACACCTCTAATCACCAAGGTTACTGTGGAAAGTTTTTTACTTAGTTTTACCAGCGTGCAAGGGAGTGACACATACACACTCGCTCACCACACCACCCAAGGGTCCGATCCCAGTCTGTGGCCAAAGGAGCCCATTCTGCCAATGCTTTTTTCTGCTTCCAATAATAATAATAACAATGTTGGTATTTGTTAAACGCTTACTATGGGAAGAGCACTATTCTAAGTGCTGGGGTAGATACAGCTAATCCCCATTTTCCAGATGAGGTCACGGAGGCCCAGAGAAGTGAAGTGACTTGCCCACAGTCACACAGCTGACAAGTGACAGAGCTGGGATTCGAACCCATGACCTCTGACTCCCAAGCCCGGGCTCTTTCCACCGAGCCACGCTGCTTCTCTAGTGCTGCTGTCTCTGAGTGCTGCTCTCCTGTTGCTTCTGCGTATTTAAAGTATTCTAATAGTGGTGGGCATAATGAATAATAATGTGCTCTTTACTGAAAAATATCAGTCCCAAGGACATCTTTGAACCAACCATTTACCTCCTAACCCATAATTCCCACTGAATCAATGTTTTGTCTAATACCATTTTACCATCACACGAAGTTCTCTAAGAGCACAACCTCGAGGTTATGAGAGAACATTCTGTAGTTTTCGTTATTTTTGTTTAAAGACAAATGCGTGTGTTGTGGAGATGTTGTTGTGACAGTTCAAGGTAGACTAGCCCCACACCCTTAGGACAGGGCAAGTCGGAAGTTTTTGGCAGTCACGCACTCACTCACTCACTTGCTCATTCATTCCTGAACAAGAGGAAAGCTCATCTAAATAGGGTGAGAATCACTTACCTCTGGGCATCAGGGGGAATGATATCAGCCCACTACAGGAGAGAATTAAGGAACTGGAAGTGGAAAGGCCTAGGGGAGCCATAAGGAGGCTCCAACTCCATTTTATAGTACAGAGGGTAAGGCCCAGGGAGCGGGGTCTGTGCTGCAGAATCAGCTGGAGTCACTCTCAGAGCAGGGCAGGACAGGACAGGACAGGACAGGACAGCTGCGGATAAGAAGGACCACTGGGAAATGCCAGGGGACGGTGAGGAGAGAGGGAGAGATGGTTTAATTCCAGATGTGATTTAAAGCCTGCATCAGAACAAATGGGTGTTAACAGTAAATCCCCAAATCATTCAAACCTGGTTATGATTCATAACCCCTAGAGTCAGTGTTTGGTGGGGAGGTGAGGTGGGGGACTGGGGAGGGATGACAGAGCACTTTGGAGACAGAGAGGGCAGGGAGAAGAAAGGTTTCCTTGAAACCCAAGGATTTGGCCCTCTGGAGTAGGACTGGCTAACTTCCCATGTGGTCTGGGGTGGTATCCTGATGTCCAGGGAATGATCGCAGCAACGTCAGGGGTGCATTTTGTGGGGGGTGCTCTAGTGGGAGTCCCCAAATCATTCCTTTCTTGGCAGGAAAGGCTAAAGGTGCTTAAGACCCTAGGGACTCCTCTAGGCATTCCTTCTCTTAGAAGGGGCCTGGCTAGGGAGGTGGCTGAAGTCACCCAGCGGCTGTCCCAGGTTGGCAAAGTGGTGTCCGGAATCCTTCATCCTGCCAGTGAACACCCTATTGCTGACTCACTTGGGCTGTATTTAGTCCCATCCTTAAGGTCAACAGTCATTACCTTTGAAATGAGTGAGAAAACATTCTCAATGCTTGGAAACTGGGAAATGTGGGCAGGAGGTGTGGACTGGTATTAACAATTTACAAGCATTGTGCTAGAAGCTGGGGAGATAGACTCAAATCAAACATGGTCCTAGTGCTACATAGTGCTCACAGGCTTGTTCTTGTCTGCCTGTCTCCCCCGATTAGACTGTAAGCCCGTCAAAAGGCAGGGACTGTCTCTATCTGTTGCCGATTTGTACATTCCAAGCGCTTATTACAGTTCTCTGCACATAGTAAGTGCTCAATAAATACTATTGAATGAATAAATGAAAGGAAGAGAACAGGTGTTTTGTTCACATTTTGCAGATCAATTAATGGTATTTATTGAGCTCTTACTTTACGCAGAGCACTGTACTAAGTACTTGGGAGAGTACAATACAACTGAGTTGATGGAAACAATATCTGCCCATAAGGAGCCTGCAGTCTAGATGGAGAGACAGATAGTAATATAAAGAACTGAGGCACAGTAAAGTCAAGTGACTTGCTCAGGGTCACATAGCAGACAAATTCATTCATTCATTCATTCATTCAATAGTATTTATTGAGCTCTTACTATGTGCAGAGCACTGTACTAAGCGTTTGGAATGAACAAGTCGGCAACAGATAGAGACAGTCCCTGCCATTTGACGGGCTTACAGTTTAATCGGGGGAGACAGGCAGACAAGAACAATGGTAATAAATAGAGTCAAGGGGAAGAACCTCTCATGAAAACAATGGCAACTAAATAGAATCAGGGTGATGTACATCTCATTAAACAAAATAAACAAAATAAATAGAGTGGTAAAGATATATACAGTCGAGCGGAAGAGTACAGTGCTGAGGGGGTGGGATGGGAGGGGGGAGGAGGAGAGGGAAAGGGGGAGAAGAGGGTTTAGCTGCGGAGAGGTGAAGGGGGAGTAGAAGGAGCAGAGGGAAAAAGGGGGGAGCTCAGTCTGGGAAGGCCTCTTGGAGGAGGTGAACTTTAAGTAGGGATTTGAAGAGGGGAAGAGAATTAGATTGTTGGAGGTGAGGAGGGAGGGCATTCCAGGACCGCGGGAGGACGTGGCCCGGGGGTCCACAGTGGGATAGGCGAGACCGAGGGACGGTGAGGAGGTGGGCGGCAGAGGAGCGGAGCGTGTGGGGTGGGCAGTAGAAAGAGAGAGGGAGGAGAGGTAGGAAGGGGCAAGTGACGGAGAGCCTCGAAGCCTAGAGTGAGGAGTTTTTGTTTGGAGCGGAGGTTGATAGGCAACCACTGGAGGTGTTTAAGAAGGGGAGTGACATGCCCAGATCGTTTCTGCAGGAAGATGAGCCGGGCAGCGGAGTGAAGAATAGACTGGAGCAGGGCGAGAGAGGAGGAAGGGAGATCAGAGAGAAGGCTGACACAGTAGTCTAGCCGGGATTCAATAGTATTTACTGAGCACTTACTATGTGTAGAGCACTGTACTAAGCACTTGAAATGTATAAATCGGCAACAGATAGAGACAGTCCCTGCCCACTGACGGGCTTACAGTCTAATCGGGGGAGACAGAAAGACAAAAACAATAGCAATAAATAGAATCAAGGGGATGTACATCTCATTAAAACAACAGCAATAAATAGAATCAAGGTGATGTACATCTCATTAACAAAATAAATAGGGTAATAAAAATATATACAAATGAACGGGCGAGCACAGTGCTGAGGGGAGGGGAAGGGAGGGGGGGAGGAGCAGAGGGAAAGGGGAGGGGAAAGGGGGCTTAGCTGAGGGGAGGTGAAGGGGATGGTAGAGGAAGCAGAGGGAGCAGAGGGAAAAGGGGAAGCTCAGTCTGGGAAGGCCTCTTGGAGGAGGTGAGCTCTCAGTAGGGCTTTGAAGAGGGGAAGAGAATTAGTTTGGCGGAGGTGAGGAGGGAGGGCATTCCAGGACAGCGGGAGGACGTGGCCCAGGGGTCGACGGTGGGATAGACGAGAACGGGGGATGGTGAGGAGGTGGGCGGCAGAGGAGTGGAGCATGAGGGGTGGGTAGTAAAAGAGAGAAGGGAGGAGAGGTAGGAGGGGGCAAGGTGATAGAGAGCCTTGTAGCCTAGAGTGAGAAGTTTTTTTTTCGTGCGGAGGTCGATAGGCAACCACTGGAGGTTTTCAAGGGGAGTGACATGCCCAGAGCGTTTCTGCAGGAAGATGAGCCGGGCAGCGGAATGAAGAATAGACTGGAGCAGGGAGAGAAAGGAGGAAGGGAGATCTGAGAGAAGGCTGACACAATAATCCAGCCAGGATATTTGAGAGCCCGTAGCAGTAAGGTAGCCGTTTGGGTGGAGAGGAAAGGGCGGATCTTGGCGATATTGTAAAGGTGAGACCGGCAGGTCTTGATGACAGATCGGATGTGTGGGGTGAATGAGAGAGCCGAATTAAAGATGACACCGAGGTTGCAGGCTTGAGAGATGGGAAGGATGGTCGTACCATCCACAGTGATAGGTAAGTCAGGAAGAGGACAGGGCTTGGGAGGGAAGATAAGGAGCTCAGTTTTGGACATGTTGAGTGTCAGGTTGCGGGCAGACATCCAGATGGAGACGTCCTGGAGGCAGGAGGAGATATGAGCCTGAAGGGAGGGGGGAGAGGTCAGGGACAGAGATGTAGATCTGTGTGTCATCTGCATAGAGATGGTAGTTGAAGCCGTGAGAGCAAATGAGTTCACCAAAGGAGTGAGTGTAGATGGAGAACAGAAGAGGGCCAAGAACTGACCCTTGAGGAACCCCAACAGTTAGAGGATGGGAAGGGGAGGAGGAGCCTGCGAAGGAGACCGAGAATGAATGGCCAGAGAGATAAGAGGAGAACCAGGAGAGGACGGAGTCCGTGAAGCCAAGGTGAGATAAGGTGTGGAGGAGAAGGGAATGGTCGACAGTGTCAAAGGCAGATGAGAGGTCAAGGAGGATTAGGATAGAGTAGGAGCCATTGGATTTGGCAAGAAGGAGGTCATGGGTGACCTTTGAGTGAGCAGTCTCGGAAGAGTGGAGGGGACGGAAGCCAGATTGGAGGGGGTCCAGAGGAGAATGGGAGTTAAGGAATTCTAGGCACCGAGTGTAGACGACTCGTTCTAGGAGCTTGGAAAGGAAGGGTAGTAGGGAGATAGGGCGATAACTGGAAGGGGAAGTGGGATCGAGAGAGGGTTTTTTTAGGATGGGGGAGACATGGGCATGTTTGAAGGCAGAGGGGATGAAGCCATTGGAGAGTGAGCAGTTAAAAATAGAAGTTAAGGAGGGGAGGAGGGCAGGGGAGATGGTTTTTATAAGGTGAGTGGGAATGGGGTCCGAAGCACAGGTGGAGGGGGTGGCACTTGTGAGGAGGGAGGAGATCTCCTCTGAGGATACTGCAGGGAAAGATGGGAAAGTAGGGGAGAGGGGTGGGGAGGAGGGGGAGGCAGAAGGGGGAGGGATGACTTTGGGGAGCTCAGACCTGATTGTGTTAATTTTCATGATGAAGTAGGTGGCCAGATCGTTGGGGTGAGGGATGGGGGATGGGGAGGAACAGGGGGCCTGAGGAGAGAATTAAAGGTCCGGAACAATTGGCAGGGGTGACGGGCATGGGTGTCAATGAAGGAAGAAAAGAAGTTTTGCCTGGCGGAGGAGAGGGCAGAGTTAAGGCAGGAAAGGATAAAATTGAAATGGATAAGGTTGGCTTGGTGCTTGGACCTTCGCCAGCAGCGCTCAGCAGCTCAAGCGTAGGAGTGTAGGAGGCGGACAGAGGCAGTGACACAGGGCTGTGGGTTAGTAGAGCGAGAGCGGCAGAGGGAAAGGGGAGCGAGAGAGTTGAGATGAGTAGAGAGGGTGGAGTTGAGAGCAGTAACCTGATCATCGAGAGTGGGAAGAGAGGACGGGGGGCAAGGTGGGGAGAGATGCTTTTGGAGAGATGCATGGGATCAAGAGAGTGGAGGTTTCTGTGGGGGAGTAGTACAGATTTGCAGGGGGAAAGAGTGTGGCCAAACTGGGATTAGAACTCAGGTCTCCTGACTGCCAGTCCTGTGCTCTTTCTACTAAAGAGGTGGGATGTCTAAGCTCATCTCCTGCCTGATTACTGTGAGCTAGAGACCCAGGCTCCCCCCACAGGGATCATTTCTGCTGGAGCCAGTGAGGAAGGAGAAGAAGTTTGCTCTGCAGGACAGATGGGAACGGGGGAGGAGGTGAGATGTAGCCTGCCCCCAGATTGCCCTGCTTTAGGGGCAGGATTCAGCAGAGAAAGGGCAATGCTTAGCCCAAATTTAGGGATGTGAGTCCTAGGGAGTGACTGCCAGAGTCCATTGCCAATGAACTCCCTGACATTCCAAATTACCATTTGGGTTTGGGTCTGGGTTGAGACTGGCCATTTGGGATCTCTAGTCTACCCTAGATTAGCACCCTGGCTCTAAAGTGAAGAGCTAAAGTTAGTTCTGGGTTACTTGGAGGATTTACTCCAGTATGCCAAAGGCTGAACTGGACCCCCTTGGGCTAGCAGACCATAAAGCAGAATGAGCCCGTGGCTCTGGAGTCCTTGAGATTGGGCATCTGGTAGGATCAGCGCAGAGCAGAACAACTCCCAGGGTTCTGGGCTTCATGGGTCTCAACCTAAGAGTCTTGAGTGAACCTAGACAAGCCTCAAGACTGCAATGGTCCCAGATGGCACTCTGACAGCCACTCCACTCTCTGCAACCAATTCCCAAGCGCAGACAGCCTATAATCTCGGTGGGTTTCCTGGAGGAGGGATCTGTTGTGGAATAAAGCTAGGAAAACAGATGCAAGAAGTGATTTCATACATGAGGAGATGCTTGGAGGGAGGAGGGATGTGGGAGGAGAGACTAAGAAACTGTGGGTAAATAAGTGCACCTTTTCACTAGTGGTTTGCCCCACAGGTTGAGAGCCAATTCCCTGAAGCTGTTGTAGGTATACCTAAAGAAAAATTGGGTGTGGGGCTGACTGAGGTAGCCAAACTCAGTTTTGTCCAATCGTCTAAATAATCTGCTTCCTACAGAAATAGGAGGTAATAGCCTAAGTTATCAGTGTAATGCATAGGCCCAGGTCAGGTTGAGGGTCTCTTTTTTCCAGTCCAAGAGCTTCTCTCCAGGGTCTTCTCCTCCTTCTCTGGCTGCTCTTTTGCAGTCGTTTTCACGGGCTCCTCTTCACTTTTTCACTCCCAACTGTGGGTAGCCCTCCAAGCTGTTCTGTGTGTCTTCGTCTTCTCAGTCTACCCTCACTCCCCTGGGGGGAGCTCATCTGCTCCTAGGGGTTCAACTATCACCTCAACACAGATGACTTCCAAATCAACCTTACCAAGCCCCTGACCCCTCTCATCTGCAGTTTCACAATTCCTCCTCCACCAGCACCTCAAGCTCAATATGGCCCAAACAGAACTCTTCTTCCCTCTCAGATCCTCTCCTCCATCTAATTTTTCCATCATAGTTGACAATAACACCATCCTCCCCATCTCTCGATCAGTCACATTTATTGAGGACTTACTGTGTGCAGAGCACTGAACTAAGCACGTAGAAGAGTACAATACAACAGAGTTGGTGGACACATTCCCTGCCCACAGTGGCTTTACAGTCTAGTGGGGGAGACAAGCATTAATATAAACAAATATATTACGGATATGTACGTGAGTGTTGGGGGGCTGAGGATGGGGTGAATATCAAGTGCAAGGGTGACGCAGAAGGGAAAGGGAGTAGGAGAAATGAGGGTTTAGTTGGGTTAGGTTCCTTCGAGGAGAAGGCACAGAGAAGTTAAGTAATTTGTCCAAGCTCATGCAGCAGACAAGTGGTAGAGCCAAGATTAGAACCCAGCTCATTCTGACTCCCAGGCCTATGCAGTTTCCATAGGCTACACGGCTTCTTGTGAAACAGGGAGGGTAGTGATATTGTCTACAGTGATGGGAAAGACAGGGGAAGGGGAATGAATGTAGCAGCAATTTGGATGGAGAGGAAGTAGTGAATTCTGGAGATGTTGTGGAGATAGAATAGGCAAGATGTAGCGACTGACTGAATATGTGGGTTGAAGGAAAGATATGAGTCAATGATAATGCCAAGGTAGCGAGCTTGTGAGGCAGGAAGGATGGTGGGCCTCTATTTCAATTCTCAAATTCAGTCTGTTGCTATTTCCTTGTTGGGTTTTCCTCCACAATATTTCCCAGATTCACCTCTTTCATTCATTCATTCAATAGTATTTACTGAGCGCTTACTATGTGCAGAGCACTGTACTAAGTGCTTGGAATGTACAAATCAGCAACAGATAGAGACAGTCCCTGCCCTTTGATGGGCTTACAGTCTAATCAGGGGAGACAGGCAGACAAGAACAATGGCAATAAATAGTCAAGGGGAAGAACATCTCATTAAAACAATACCAAATAAATAGAATCAGGGTGATGTACATCTAATTAAACAAAATAAATAGGGTGATGAAGATATATACAGTTGAGCGGACGAGTACAGTGATGAGGGGATGGGATGGGAGAGGGGGAGGAGCAGAGGGAAAGGGGGGAGAAGAGGGTTTAGCTGCGGAGAGGTGAAGGGGGGGTAGAGGGAGCAGAGGGAAAAGGGGGAGCTCAGTCTGGGAAGGCCTCTTGGAGGAGGTGAGCTTTAAATAGGGATTCGAAGAGGGGAAGAGAATTAGTTTGGTGGAGGTGAGGAGGGAGGGTATTCCAGGACGGCGGGAGGACGTGGCCCAGGGGTCGACGGCGGGATAGGCGAGACCGAGGGACGGTGAGGAGGTGGGTGGCAGAGGAGCGGAGCGTACGGGGTGGGCAGTAGAAAGAGAGAAGGGAGGAGAGGTAGGAAGGGGCAAGGTGATGGAGAGCCTTGAAGCCTCTTCCTTGCCATCCAAACATTCACCATCCTTGTTCAGACACTTTTCATAGCCTGACTTGATTGTGGTATTTGGTAAACGCTTAGATAATCAGATCAGACAAAATCTCTGTCACACATAGGGCTCATAGTTTAAATAGGTGGGTGAATTGATTTTGAATCCCCATTTTATAGATGAGGAAATCGCGACTGAAAGAAAGTGATTTGCCCAAGGTCACACAGCAAGCAAGTGGTAGAGCCGGGAATTTAGAACCCAGGTCCTCAAATTCCCAGGCCTGTGCTCTTTCCACTAGGCCATGCTGCTCCTCTGACTTAATTACTGCACCAGACTCATTATGGGGTCTTCTTGCTTCCTGCCCCACCCTTCTCCAGTCCACACTTCACTGTGCTGCCTTGATGGTCTTTTGATGTCATTCTCTATTCACCTCCCCACTCCTTGGTAATATCGTCATTCCTCTCCATGTCATATCCCTTGCTGATCCCTCCAAACCACTAACTCAGCACTACTATACTCATTCCCACTATAGAAATAATAATAATAATGATAATTGTGATATTTGTTAAACACTATGTGCCAGGCACTGGACTAAGCTCTGGGGTGGATATGAGTGAATCGGGTTGGACCCGGTCCCTTGTCCTGTGTGAGCCTTATGCCTCAATCTACATTTTACAGATGAGGTAACTGAGGCACAGAGAAATTCAGTGATTTGACAAAGGTCTCACAGCAGACAAGTGGTGGAGCCAGAATTAGAACCCATG
Organism: Ornithorhynchus anatinus; assembly: GCF_004115215.2. Taxonomy (NCBI): domain Eukaryota; kingdom Metazoa; phylum Chordata; class Mammalia; order Monotremata; family Ornithorhynchidae; genus Ornithorhynchus; species Ornithorhynchus anatinus. Next base: position 22,183,977 of record NC_041751.1, read on the forward strand.
ACCTGCTGCCTCCCAGGCCCATGCTCTATCCTCTACACCATGCTGCTTCTACATAATAATACCTTGGTATTCAGAAGTGCTTTTATTATCAAAGCATTCTCACAGTAATCAGTTCATTTCAGCTCTCGCAACAACCATGTGAGATAGAGAGAGATGGCTGATATTATTCTTCCCATTTTACAGATGGGGAAAATGAGGTACAGGGAAGTTAGGTGGCTCACCCACGATCACACAGCAGGCTAATAGCACAGCTCAAACTTGAACCCCGGTCCTCTGGCTTTTAGACCAGCATTCTGCCACTTCACCGCACCACTTCATCATCATCATCATCAATTGTATTTAATGAGCAGAGTGTGCAAAGCATTGTACTAAGCACTTGGGAGAGTACAACAGAATTGATAGCCACGTTCTCTGCTCGCAACAGACATTAATTAAAATGATTTATAATATATAATTTATAGATCATAATAATAACCTTAGGGTTATCCTTGACTCCTCCCTCTCATTCAACCCGCGTATTCAATCCGTCACCAAATCCTGTCAGTCCCACCTTCACAACATCGCTCAAATTTGCCCTTTCCTCTCCATCCAAACTACTACCATATTAATCCACTCATCCTATCCCGCCTAGATTACTGCATAAGCGTCCTTGCTGACCTCCCAACCTCCCGCCTCTCCCCACTACAGTCCATATTTCACTTCACTGCCCGGATCGTCTTTCTACAGAAATGTTCAGGACATGTCACAGCCCTCCTCAAAAATCTCCAGTGGTTGCCTAGCCACCTCGGTATCCAACAAAAATTCCTCACCATTGGCTTTAAAGCACTCCATCACCTTACCCCCTTCTAGTTCACTTTACTTTTCTCCTACAACCCAGCCCACACACTTCGCTCCTCTGGTGCTAACCTTCTCGCTGTGCCTCCATCGCACTCGTCTTCCCACCAACCCCTGGCCCACCTCCTACGTCTGGCCTGGGACACCCTCCTTCCTCAAATCTTCCAGACAATTACTCTCCCCCACTTCAAAGCCCTACTGAAGACACAAGAGGCCTTCCCTAAGCCCCACTTTTCCTCGCCTCCCACTCCCTTCTGCATTGCCCTGACTTGCTCCCTTTGCTCTTCCCCCCCTCCCTGCCCCACAGCACTTATGTGTATATCTGTAATTTGATTTATTTATATTGATGTTGGTTTATTTGTACTGATGTCTGCCTCCCTTCCCTAGACTGTGAGCTTGTCATGGGCAGGGATTGTCACTCTTTATTGCTGTATTGTACTTTCCCAAGAGCTTAGTACAGTGCCTTGCACACAGTAAATGCTTAATACGATTGAATGAATGAATGAATATAATTTATAGATATGTACATAAGTGCTGTGGGGTTGAGCATGGGGCAAATAGAGTGCTTTACAAATGGGGAAACTGGGGCGTGGGACACTTACTCATCCACATATCCATCTTTCCATTCTCTTCTTCCTCCTATCTGTAACTTATTTTAGTTTGTCACCCTGATAGACCGTAGACCAAAAGCTCCTTGTGGGCAGGGAATGTGTCCACCAACAATGTTATATTGTACTCTCCCAAGCACTTAGTATAATTCTCTTCACACAGTAAGTGCTCAATAAATATGATTGAGTGTAAAATCTCTGTGGGCAGGGTTTAAGTCTTCTACCTCTACTGTACAATCTCAATTCCTTTTATAATGCTGTGCACAGTGTAAGCTCTCTGAGGGCAGGGCTTATGTTTACCAACTCTATCGTACTCTCTCCATGGCTTAGTACAAGTTTCCGCATACCATAACCACTCAATAAATACTACTAAGCACTCCGTCAGTATTATGGATGGATTGATAGACTCCTTCACCTGCACTGAATCAAGACTGTCCCTGGCCTGAATGATCCAAGGTCAAAGAGGCAATGGAGAAGCTACCAACCCCCAGGACTGACTTCAGAAAGTGAAGAAGGTAAGCGGTTGCCTCAGGAAAGCAAACTGCAGCCCACTCTCCCAAGATGGCAGTCACTTGCTACTCTCAAGATGGCACCTGCATTGGTGCTCCTTAGCAAGATGGCTGCTGCTGGGCATGTACCAAGTCACCACTGCCCCTCTACTCCCTCTGAATGTGTGTGGCAGACATCTTGAGTTGTATTCTTACAAGTTCCTCTGCTTCCTCACCTTTAAAAAATCAAGTAGTCTTTCAAAGGTTTAAGGCTGAGGAGCATGCCTTCCACTGTTCCTTGGGTCCCCGGGGAAGCTGGAGGTTGCTTGATTTGGAAGGCATGTGAAGTCTCCTTCTCTGGGGCCAGACTGGCTCCCTGTCCTGCAGAGGGAGGCAGATAAGGTATTTGGACTTAGGGAGCAGGGCTTAGAAAAGATGAGATTGGATCATTGGACAGCAGCGGAGGGACATGCCTTACCCAACTCACACTGAGGCCTGGGAGAGAGGGGGTGAGGGGTAACTCTCTGAGCTTGGGGGGAGGGGTGCGGGTTACAGTCACCTGAACTCAACTGCCCCATCTGAGGGTGCTCAGAGCCTGACCAATCTGCGCTCCCTGCTGTCACCAAGACAGAAGCAGCGGAGGGGAGGTGAGTGGAAAGTATGCCGGTCGGAGCCTTGCAGTTCCACCCTAGGTGTCCTTCTTGCCAAATCCAATCCATTCTAATCCTCCTTGACCTCTCAGCTGCCTTTGACATTATAGACCACCCCCTTCTCCTGGAAACATTATACAACCTCCGCTTCACTGACACTATCATCTCCTGGTTCTCTTCCTATCTCTTTGGCTGCTCATTCTCAGTCTCCTTCGCGGGCTCCTTCTCTGCCTTCCATCCCCTCACTGTGGGGGTCCTCAAGGTTCAGTTCTGGATCCCCTTCTGTTCTCCATCTACACCCCTTGGTAAACTCATTCGATCCTCTCTGCGGATGATATCCAAATCTACATCTCCAGCCCTGATCTCTCACCCCGCTCCAGTCTCGCATCTCCTCCTGCCTTCAAGACATCTCTACTTGGATGTCCTCCCATCACCTCAAGCTTAACATGTCCAAAGTGAACTCCTTATCTTCTCACCCAAACCCTGCTCTCCCCCTCACTTTCCCATCCCTGTAGACGACACTGCCATCCTTCCTGTCTCACAAGCCTATAACCTTGGCGTTATCCTTGACTCCACTCATTCAACCCACATATTCAATCCATCAGTAAATCCTGTCAGTTCCACCTTCACAACATTGCTAAAATTTGCCCTTTCCTCTCCAACCAAACTACTACCAAGTAAATACAATCTATCGCCTTGATTATCCTATCAGCCTCCTTGCTGACCTCCCAACTCCTATCTCTCCTCACAGCAGCCGTTACTTCACTCTGCTGCCCAGATCATTTTTCTATAAAAATGTTCAGGACATATTTCCCCACTCCTCAAGAAACTCCAGTGGTTGCCCATCTACCTCCGCATCCAACAAGAACTCCTCGCCATTGGCTTTAAAGCTCTCATTAATCTTGCCCTCTCCTACTTCACCTCGCTACTCTCCTACCACAACCCGGCCCACACACTTCGCTCCTCTAATACCAAAGTTCTCACTGTACCTCGATCTGTACCACTGACCCCCCAGCCACATCCCGCCTCTGGCTTGGAACGCCCTCCCTCCTCAAATCCGACAGACAATTACTCTCTCCGCCTTCAAAGCTTTATTGACGGCACATCTCCAAGAGACCTCCCCTAAGCCCTCCTTTCCTCTTCTTCCACTCCCTTCTGCGTTGCCCTGACTTGCTCCCTTTATTCATCCCCCTTCACAGCGCCACAGCACTTATGTACATATCTGTAGTTTTTAGTAACACCTGTCTCCTCCTCTAGACTATAAGCTTGTGGTGGGCAGGGAATGTGTCTGTTTATGGGACTAGTGCTGTCAAACTCCCTGCTTTGCCATGCTGTAAAAGAGTGATTTTGATGACATCACATGGTGCGCTGTGTGGCAAAACTGCATGGTTTGATGATGTCGCATTTCACCATGTGACATCATCTTGAGATGCCTGGTTTGGGTCACGGCGTCCCATCATCTTTCACATTAGGGGCGGAAGCTTGAACTGTCACATCAGAGCACAGGGCCAGCTGAAGACATTCCCGCAGATCCCTCCACTGCTCCTTCCACTCCGGTTCCAGCAGGCGCATCCCGCCTCCCCTACCCCCCACCCCCCTCCGGCAGCTACCATCCCAAAGTCTTTTCTGAAAGAGGCTCTCCTAAAGGTAGATGGGCAGGGGTGCCCCATGAATCAGGCCTACTCCCCCATGGGGTCCAGCAAATGAGGTTGGGGAGAGATTTCAATCCTAGTTTGTTTTTAATGATACTTGTTATACTTAAGTGCTTATTATATGCTATGAATTGTACTAAGCATTGGGCTAGGTACAAGATAATTGGGTTCGAAACAGTCCATGTCCCACAGTGGGTTCACAGTCAATCCCCATTTTACAGAGGAGGTAACTGAGGCACAGAGAAATTATGTGACTTGCCCAAGGTCACACAGAGGGATTAGAACCCAGGTCCTCTTAGTCCCAGGCCCATGCTATTTCCACTAGGCCACACTGCTTCTCCTAGTGGCTTATCTTCATCTCTGAATGCCGTGGAATCGTTTCCGACCCATAGCAACTCCATGGACACACCCTCTTCAGAACGTCCCACCTTCCATCATAAAGTCGTTCTGGTATGTGTATCCATGACGGTGGATAGAGCACGGGACTGGGAGTTATAACATCATGGGTTCTAATCCCAGCTCTGCCACTTGTCTGCTGTGTGACCTTGGGCAAGTCACTTCACTTCTCTGTGCCTGTTTTATCTCCTCTGTAAAATGGGGGTTGAGAATGTGAGCTCCTGTATGGGGCAGGGACTATGTCCAACCTGATTAGCTTGTATCCACCCCAGCGCTTAGTACAGTGCTTGGCCCATAGTAAGAACTTAACAAATACCACAATTATTTATTATCCACAGAGTTTTCTTGGTAAAGATACAGAATTGGCTTACCACTGCCTTCTTCCATGGAGTAAAAACTTGAGTCTCTGCCGTTGTCTTTAATCAACTTTTTGATCACTTGATCATCCCCTTTTGAGAGAATTGAAGTGACTTACCCAAAGTCACACAGCAGACAAGTGACAAATGTCCTTAATTCCTGGCAGTACAAGTTCCCCAACGGAGAGAGAACATATGCCTTTAAAGAAGAGTTTTGCGGTCTTGCAGGACTCTCAATCTCACAGCATTGATGTACATATCTTTAAATTAAATATTATGAATAATTTATTTATATTAATGTCTTTCTCCCCCACTAGACTGCAAGCTCACTGTGAGCAGGAAACGTGTCTTTTCCCTCTGCTCCCTCTGCTGCCTCTCTGCCCCCGCTTCACCTTCCCTCAGCTAAGATGCCCTTTCCCCCCACTTTCCCTCTGCTCCTCCCCCTCTCCCTTCCCCTCCCCTCAGCACTGTCCTCGTCAACTCATTTGTATATATTTTTATTACCCTATTTATTTTGTTAATGAGATGTACATCCCCTTGATTCTATTTATTGCTATTGTTTTTGTCTGTCTCCCCCGATTAGACTGTAAGCCCGTCAATGGGCAGGGATCGTCTCTATCTGTTGTCGAATTGTACATTCCAAGCGCTTAGTACAGTGCTCTGCACATAGTAAGCGCTCAATAAATACTATTGAATGACTGAATGACTCTTTCCCATGCCACTGCTGCTCAGGACTGGTGAGTCAACTTTGACGCTTCAGCCTAGACATTTCCATTATGGGTAACCCTATATGGCATTAGCTCTAAGCTTCATCAACATACACAAACTCTCCTGCCATGATAAAGTGTCGATTAAAAGTGGCTAATCCAGTTCCTCAAACAATAGAGTGGTCTCCTGGTGCCCATTAGCACTGAAATCACCACCTCTGTATACGTTCTCAGACCTGAAGTCTGAAGCCCAAGGCTCATCCATCTCACTGAGTCAGCGGGGTTCACAGCATCGATTAGACTGTAAGCCCGTCAAATGGCAGGGACTGTCTCTATCTGTTGCCGACTTGTTCATCCCAAGCGCTTAGTACAGTGCTCTGCACATAGTAAGCGCTCAATAAATACTATTGAATGAATGCCAAAACGCAGGCACCACCTTTATTCATAACGCAGGGACTTGGCTACAGAATAGGATCAATATAGAAATTAGGTAGCAATTAGGATGTTACAGTGGTTAACGACAGCCCAGTAACTGGATGATCAGAACACAGGATGTCCTGCACCTGGACATTTCTAAATCACACCCTGTTTCGGTTTTACAGCACCGAGCCTGACTTTTTGGCATCAGCTCTATTTACTGCCTAGAGTGCGTCACTAAAGCCAGGTGGGAGTACGAACTTTGTTTCTGGTGACTCGGTTTGCTGTCCAGGTGTCTAAACAGCATATAAAAGCAGTTTGGCATAGTGGATAGAGCATGGGCCTGGGAGTCAGGCCATAGGTTCTAATCCCAGCTCTGCCACATGTCTGCTGTGTGACCTTGGCCAAGTCACTTCACTTCTCTGTGCTTCAGTTACCCCATTTGTAAAATGGGGATGTAGACTGTTGAGCCCCATAGGGGACAGGGACTGTGTCCAACCCAATTTGCTGGTATCCACCCCAGCGCTTAGTACAGTACCTGGCACATAGTAAGTGCTTAACAAATACCATCATTCCTTTAAAACTCTTCCCTCCCTGTTCCACAGACTCTCTCACCCTGCTCTCTTATTCCTCTAAAAGCTTCTTTCCCCTTTCCCCCCAATATTTTCTCATTTTCCAGCAACAGTGCACAATTGGGCCTCCTTGCCCCATTCACCCTCCTCATCCACTCTTCTTTCCTCTCCTGCCCAGAACCTCAGTGGTACGTGGCCACCATCACTGGTCTCTAGCCACCCCTATTTATAGCCCTTGGAACTACCACTGCCATGGGAAACAGCCTGGGCCAGGGAGGGGCCAGGGAAGAGGCATAGCATGGCCTAATGGATAGAGCACGGGCCTGGGAGTCAGGAAGAGGACCTGGGTTCTAATCCCTGTTCCACTTGTCTCCTCTGTGACCTTGGGCAAATCACTTAACTTCTTGGTGCCTCATTTCCCTCATCTGTGAAGTGGGGATAAAGACTGTGAGCCCCACGTGGGACACGGACTGAGTCCAGCCTGATTGGCTTGTATCTATCCCAGTACTTAATGCAATGCCTGGCACATAGTAAGCGCTTAAATACCATTAAAAAAAAAAGAGGGAGGTGTTGGTGACCCCCCTCCTAGGCCTCCTCCCCTACCTGGACTGTCTGGTCCCCACGGCTTCAAGCTGGGCCGAGGGGCAGGGGAAATCGGGGAGAAGAACAATCACTCAATTGATGGCATTTACTGAGCACTTACTGTGTGCAGAGGACAGTACAATATAACATACACATTCCCTACCTACCACAGACTTACCCCCGCCGGGAGCCAGGCCAGCCCCTGGAGTTGTGGTGGGGCTGCAGCCAGGGGTTGTATCAGGTGGGTACAATCGTCTCTAAGAGAAAAGTTCCAAAAGCAGAGGTGGGGGAACGGGGCAGTACACAGGACTTACACTGAAATGGGGAATAGATTTTTCCGCAATCGCCACTGATGGCAGAGACCCAGCTGGCAATTCCCCTCCCTTGGCCTCTGTGCCCTCCCCCCGGCCCCTCCCCAACTAAAGTGGGACCCCACCAGTGACACACAACCTCAATTTTACCCGTTATAAAAGTGGAGGCATGGTATTGGCAAAAATCCACCATAAACGACGTAGAATATTTGTTTTTAGCAACCCAGGGATTTGCTCAGAGATGATACAGGACAATATCATTCAATGTGCTTGCAATAAGTGCATCAAATGGCAGAGCGGCGAATTTCTCTTACCATTATGCTCTGCCATCACCCCTATTTGTAGTTTATTTTAATGGCCATCTCCTCCTCTATAAGCTCCTTGTAGGCAGGAAACGTGTTTACCAACTCTGTAACAGCCCATCGGTACCTGAGTGGGGGATGTCAGCCACATCCTGGGTCCAAGTGGGGAGAAATGTGCCCTGCCCTGGAGTTCTCACTTCATTGAGCACTGGGGAGAATGCAATAGAAGTACCTTCTAACCTTTCTCTTCCTTCTCCCCCACTTTTCCCCTGTTCCCTTCATTGCTAGACTTAATTCCTGGCATAACAGCCCCTCCTTAATTTTGGGTTGCAAAAATTATAGCAATTATGCAAGTGGATACAGTACTTTATTAGCCATAGGCATACAAGTGCCATCCCGGCTGAACTGCAGTTCTGTGATGACAAAAAACCTGCTAGATGTCCATCTGTGTGTAGGCTGGCTCTCCTTTCCACCCAGAGAGGATGCTCTGGTTTCATCGTGAATTACTGGTCATGCGCATTAATGCATGCTAATGCACCCTGCTCAAGAAGAAGTAATTTTTTGGCAGGTTTAGGCCACACACTATCAGTGTGACTGAAAGCATGACTTTTTCATATTGGTCAGCCTTTAAAAGTTTAGCATTTCCTGTTTTGGAGAGTGATGGCCATAGTGCACAATCAGCAGCAAATATTAGCCCAAAGGTGAGTCAGCCAATTCTGCCTCTGCCCAGGGTCCAGGGGTGATTCTGCATGTCCCATGCCTTTGGACGCTTCACTCAACAGGCAGCAAAGACTATGGTGGAAAGTTCCAGTCCAACACCACAGCCTTTTGTCAATGGAAAGGGGGTTCAAAAAGCAGCCTTGATCCAGAACTCTGTCCATCCATCATTCCATCGTGGAGCAGTGATAACAGCCAAACCTGTGAAGAACAGCCCAACAGACCCTAGCGATTTATGGAGTCAAAAGTTGGTGCTTTTCTCTTACATCCGTGTACACCGGGACCAATCTAGATGTCATACTTTAGTTTTCTACTTTCCCATACCCCCATTCTTCAAGGAATTTAACTAAAAATGATCCTGTCTCTTGATCCATGCTAACAAGAGTATTGTACTTTTGGTTCCAGGAGGCATCTTATTGGTAGAAATAAGCTACTCAGTCATTAATTCATCTGTTAGACCACTTGAGTTAATATGCCCTCGATTTCTAATCCTTGAAGTGTTGAGATCCAAAGGCTCAAGTGAAACTGGAGAGTATTTTTGAATTGCAGCATCCACGTTAAAACGATAAGCAAAGATCTAGGTTTGAATTAATATATTTTGCAATGAAGGTGTCATATATCTTGACTTAATTTGGTGGAGGGAAGCAGTGTGGGCTAGTGGAAAGAGCATGGGCCTGGGAGTCAGAGGACCTGGGTTCTGGCTCTGCCACTTGCCTGCTTTGTGACCTGGGGTAAGTCACTTCACCTCTCTATACTTCATTTACCTCCATCTGTAAAATAATAATGTTGGTATTTGTTAAGCGCTTACTATGTGCAGAGCACTGTTCTAAGCGCTGGGGTAGATACAGGGTAATCAGGTTGTCCAACGTGAGGCTCACAGTGAATCCCCATTTTTACAGATGAAGTAACTGAGGCACAGAGAAGTGACTTGCCCACAGTCACACAGCTAAATGGCAGAGCCGGGAGTCGAACTCATGACCTCTGACTCCAAAGCCCAGGCTCTTTCCACTGAGCTATTCAGTGTCTGTATTCCCTCTTACTTAGCCTGAGCCGCATGTCGAACACAGTCTGTGTCTCTGTATGACCTTTTTTTATGGTATTTAGGTGCTTAAGTGTTAAGGCACTGTATTAAGCGCTGAGGTAGATACAAGCTAATCAGGTTGGACACAGTCCCTGTCCCACCTGGGGCTCACAGTCTAAATAGGAGAACAGGAGAACTGAGGCAAAGAGAAGTTAAGTGACTTGCCCAAGGTCACACAACAAGCATTTGGCAGAGCCAGGATTAGAACCCAGGTCATCCGATTCCCAGGCGCTGCTTCTCGTCTTGCATCTGATTTCATTATCTACCCCAGTGCTTAGTATAGTGGTTGGCACAAAGTAAGCACTTAACAAAGACCACAATTTTTATTATCAGATGAAGCCTGTGCTCTTTTCACACTGCTCCTCAAAGCCTCAGGAGTCAGAAGGGCAAGTCTTATTTCTCTATTCAAAGAGCAGTTTCTAATTTTCTTTGGACTATGCACATTGAGCAGGCGTACAATAATAGTATGCTGTAAATGATGAGTACTATCATTACATAATAATGAATATGTTAATGCATCTCTGGCTTCATAAAAGAAAGCACTGTGATAGGAGAGAGATCTCAGACACATGTCAAAGACTTCCAGGATACATTTTTCATTAAGGCAAGCGAAAAGGAAAACCCAGGTTTTACTCCTGAGTCCTGAGTTCTTCCTGGGCAAACATATCTTCAAGGACAGTTCTTTCACAGTCCAAAAGTTGGAACATGAGAAAAAAACATTTTCTGACTCCTAGTTTATCTGAACCTCTAGTGAACCAAATCAATATTGAACGTCCAATTTTCTTAATACTTGGAAATTCCAATTACTTTTAATTTCCCAGACCCCACTCCCATCAAGAGTCAAATTAAATTTTAGTCTCCACTCACTCCTCCAAAAATCAAGATGCCCTTCCTTAAATGTCTCAAAACATCCATGAAGAATTCTTGGAATGTGGAGGCGCTCTCATCATTTCCCTCTCTTAGGATCGCAACTGGAGAGTTTCCAGTACTCTACCAGTCTCGGCTTTGGGAGGGAGAGTCAAGCAGAGACATACCCATTCCATTCCTAGCTTGGGCAGTGGCTAGCGAGAGTGGAAGTCCATCGGCTACAAGTCAAAACTCACATGTGCTGGGCAGCAGCAGCATGGGAGAGAGTTGAGAGCGGAGACTCAAGTTTACTGCACGGAAGTAGGCAGTGGTCAACCATTTCCGTATTTTGACCAAGAAAAGTCTACGAGTACACTACCAGAACGACTGCAGGTGGAGGTGGGGCGTTCTGGGAGAGAGGAATCCAAGGAGTCGCTACAGGTCAGAGAGGACTCGACAGCATAAGACGAGACTTACTTCTCATTTCTTCTCAATGTTTTTCTTTGTGCTCACTTCGTTACAACCATGGCCCATAAACCTTTCCTACTCCCTGTCCTCCCCAGTCTCCACCCCATCACTCTTCTGCTCTCCCACAGCTGCTCCTTCCCCATCAACATAGCAGTGTTGCCTAATCTAAGCATGTCAGAAACAGCAAGCCCACCTATTACTACATTGTGAGAGTCCCAGCTAACACTGCTGTCGATATCCTAAGAAGACACATATTGGGCCATGGCTACAATTTAGGCAGCAGCAAATCTCAGGACACTTGCAAGGCATTTCACGCTTCCATATCTTTTTTATGAATACTAATAAAGTATGACAAATCTATAATTTGATCCTGCCAAGCGTTTGCAAAGGCATCACTATCATTTCCACTAAATGCTACACTACTCTCTTAATTTTTACCATCTTCTTCATCTTTCCACTTGCTAATAGTCACACACCTAGACTTTCTCCCTACTCCCTGTCTTCAGAATCCTCCCCGTATGAATTTTCTTACTCTTGGGTCCATCTTTCATCTTAGATGGTGGGGGGGGGGGGGGGGGCGGTGGAGCAGCAGCATCTGAAATCTGTCACAGCCCCCCACCCTTCAATGAACATGCAAATTTGCAGTTACCTACCATCAGTGAATGGCATTTATTGAGCACTTACTGTGTGTAGAGCACTGTACTAAGCACTTGGGAGAATACAAATATAACTCCTGTGCCTGCAAATTAGCTGCTGGAAGCTCCAACAACAGAGCATACTCTTCCTGCATCGTCTGGGATTTCAAAGGACCTGGCTGAGGAGATCAAAGGTGGTAGAATAGACAGGAGGCAAAGGACGGGTGAGGGGACAGAGGAAAAGAGAGGAGGAGGATGAAAATGAAAGGTGCCTGGAGAGAGCATGTAGCCACCTGAACTTGATGAAAGGTTTCAAAATTTATTGGGGCAGGGGATCAAACACAATTCACTACACTGCCTGCAATTTCTTCAATTTCCACTTTAAGCCTATGTTTCATTTTTGTGTGCTAAAAAGTTCAATACACAGGCACTTCAATTCACCTCTGGCCTTATACACCCACACAGACCCCTCCACTTTCCCTAAATTAATAGATCACAATTTGGAGGAAATTCTAAGGAGAGCACCTAGACATTTTATAGCACCATAAAATCAATGACAAACCTGTATATTCCAAGGAGCTATTAAATCTGTTATCATAGATTGTGAAAGAAAAGCAAAAAGGTTGAATCAGCCAGGAAACAAATTCCAGTCAAAACTCAACTTGAACTTCTCAAGCAAAGGCTTTGATTTCAAGTGTCTTGTCTTATGCTATCGAGTTATCTCCGTCCCATAGCGACACCACTTCACATAACCCCCTACACTATTTAGGTTAAGATATTTTAAGATTAGGCCCTTTTTTTCTGTAAATATATGCACACTGAACATGGAATTAAATTCTACTTATTTTTCACTGATAAGTTTTTATCTTTCATTTTATCTACAATTTGCTTACTACAATTTTATCTACAATTTGCTTACTAAAAATCCAAGTTTTGCATATTGGTTGGCCACCAGTACAGTAGTTTTTAAATGATCTTTCGCATTAAGATGAAAGCTAAAACACTTTGCATTGCGCAGAGGAATAGCGTCTTAGACCCTGCTTTAATCCACTTGGGCAGAAATGACTCTGAAAATATTATCTGTCACTGATTCAGATGTTCAGTTCTTTCAGAAAAGGATAGGAGAGCAGCTGGAAAAAAGGAAACTGGGACAAGAGGGAAGAGCGCTAAACTACACGGACCAACAACTAAGCCTCCATGTTCCTGCACCTACTAAGAGGGATAGAGGGAAAAACAGCTTCACGGTAGTCATTTTCTTCCTTTAGCTTCAGCCTTTATTCAGTCAATCCCAACAGCCGTAGTGACAAGAAACAAATGACCTTCAAACCAGGCCATGGAGTAAAGCACCCGTGCCTGTTATGTTCAAAGAACTAAGGCCGAATTAAAAAAACAAAAAAACAAATTGAGGCCCAACATGTCAGAGTTAAATTTCCAGTACATTAGCAAGTATTTTTTACTACAAAGATTTTGCAGGTAAAATTAAAGTACACCTAAAAAAAACTACCTATAAGATATGCCAGGAGAGGAGGGGGACAGAAGCGGGGACAGGGAACTTGCTCTTCATAAGCAAACAAAAAAAGAAACTAAACAAAAAGAACCCTAAACAGTTTGCTGGTACTCATTCACATTTATGACACTAGTTGGAAAGAAATCTCAAGTGTTTTTCTTCGTACTGCAGTTTGAGCCCCTGTTCAAAATACAGTTTGGGAAACTCTCTCAAGTGTTCAGTTACACATAATGCAATTTCCACATGAGAGAGTTTTTTCAGGGAAAAATCTTCCCATATTTATAAATACTGAAGAGGCCTAAAAATCTTTCAACAGCTATTTCTCTGGTCACAGGCAACATAACTAAGGCAGACAAAATGATCCAGCACACATTACTGTGCTATTTTCTCCACTTGCTTAAAAAAAATTATTCCTTATATACCAATTTCAGGAGAAATTGTCATGCTTCACAAATTTATTGCTGGAGAAATCCCATATCCATGCTAACTCATGTGACCAGGATAAAGAAGTTTTCTCAATACACACATTACAGTAAACAACAGCAAAAAAACCCCCAAAATATTATATTGCTAAAAGCAGTTTCCTTCCTTGGCCTAGCTACACAGTGTTTAAAAAAAAAAAAGACCAAAAAACCTAGAAAACTTGTGCCACTGTTACTAAATTAGGAACTATGGGAACTATTCAAATAGAAGAGCTGATGGTTTATTTTGTTGCATAACTTCTGACAATAAAAGGAAAAACTTCTTATACCATCAGGAGAAACTTCTTATACCATCTCATTAAGTTTTCCGGAAAAACAAATCAGAAACTTTAGTACTCCAAAGGCACATTTTAGGTAGCATACCAATGATCCTGTTAAGACCCATCGCTTACACATCCACATATCTCAAGGTTTAAAAAACCCAAATTTGTTTCTTTACAAAAAGAAATGCAGTGCGTTTACAGCAATGTTAACGTCACAGATTCTGATTGCTCAGTGCAAACGTTGTTTGAACTTGTAGTTCTTGTAGTTTGTAGTTTGAACTTTGTTTGAAGTTGTAGTTTCCTCATATGTGGATATGGCTTCTCTGCACAAATTCCCATCAGGCCCAAAAAACGAGGACAAGTTTAGTAAAGGTTGAATTGCTGCACAAATTAGGATTTACTCATCTGAGCCCACCGCTCTTTTCTGTACTCTTTTCCGGGGCAACCGTCTCGGTGAAGCTTTATCTGCAAGGAGAGAAGAAGGAAACTGAATTAACAGCTGCTTAAAGTGTCAAAAAAAAAAAAAAGGGACATATCATGTACACCCGAGTTTAGCTTCCACCGAAGATAAAGATTGCCATATTATTTTTTATTTATTTATTTTTACAGAAACACTCATAGAAGACGATGGCCTCCTAGAAATAAAAGGCACTTTTTAAATTGCGGTTTGGAGGAATTCCATCCTTTAAGATATAATCCTATTTTTAAACAAAGGCAAACTATTTCATTTAAGTGAAAACAGACTGGCCTTAGTGGTTTTATGTGCCCTCCTCAGCAATCTAATTATTTAACTGGAAAAAAGAAGCCAAAGGAAGTGAGGAAAAGTGCCTTTAAAGTACTGGAAGGATATCTGGGAGCTCATTGAGCCAAGTGGTGTTCTTTTTTTAAAAAAAATTTCTCCTTTGCCCATCCCCATAACAATGGCAACTAGATACCTCAGAAGATCTCTCTAGCAGTGATGACATGTAAGCTCCTCTCCCCTCTCCCATAACACCCAAGATCATGCCTAGAGAGAGGGACTAGGCAGTGGCAACTTTGGTCTTGCCTTATTGTCCAAGTTTTTCTTATTGCATCACAGACATGCAGTACATAATTAATGTTAGCCCTTAATAGTAGAAAGTTATCAAAGGAAGGAAAATGCATATTTTAACTTTCTAGGAACTGCCTAAACGGAAAACAAACAGGGTTTTTCAATTAGTAAGAGAGTTAAACTACAATCCTATAGTTATAATTTTACAGCTGAATGGAGGTTTAAATTGAACTTCTATATAAAAAACATGCTTTAAAGAAACTGTTCATCTAACTATATTTAATATTTCAGCCAAATAAAGCAGACAGGTGACAGATGCTGTCTTTCATCCCCCTCTGACCATCACCTTCAACTGTTTATTCTCCGAAGGAATCTTGCCTACTGCTTTCAAACATGTCTCCCCTATCCTAAAAAAAAAACCACAACAAAACAAAAACAAAACAAAAAACCCCTCCCTGGACTCATGTCCCAAGGTGAACCCAGGATACCCACCATTCTCAAGGTCAAATGCTATCTCGTCACTGTCCGACCCAGCAAGGCAGAACTCGGAAGTGCCGGTGGGACACAACCAAAGCCTCTAGATTGACAGCACAAGCCAGGAATACAGAAGATGTCCCTCAATCCCGTGCTAATCAAATTAGGTATGGGGGAGGGGGAGGGTGGGAAAATGGATAAACTGAGGCCAGAGGGTGGAATGGCCTAGGAGCACAGGTAATAAATACCTGCAGCCTCTGACCTTCTGGGTAGCAGATCCAGACCTGCAGCACCCAGCTGCCTGTCCCCTATGCCCAGAGCATGGGATGCCCACTCTGCCTGTACCAAGTGACAGGAGCCATGGGATGGGTGAGTGTCATTCATTCAATAGTATTTACTGAGTGCTTACTATGTGCAGAGCATTGCATTAAGCACTTGAACGCTCATGGGGCTGGATGCTAGGGCGCTTCGCCACGGGTGTGTAACGCATAAATGGATTCCTCCTGGGAGGGGTGCGTTTGTAGGTGGTAGCTAGCTGCCTCACCACGTGTGAATAAAATATAGGTGAATTCCTCATGAGTGGGACCTAGGTGTTTTACCACATGCGAGTAACACATGTATATTCCTCCCGACAGGGAAGCTCCAATATCATTAATCATATTCCTCCCCAAGGGGCCTCCCAAAAGGAGGTTCAATTTGCCACATCCAAAATAATCATATAATTCAATTTGCCTCATCGAATATATTTTGTATAAAACTCTGTCCCTGGTCTCTCTCTCTCTCCCGTCACGCCAATTCCTGAACGAACCCATCCCTGGGTGACAACTCCATGGCTCCCTCCAGTTATCGCCCCATCACTTTCCTACCTTTCTTCTCCGAGCTCGAGTGAGCTGTCTACACCTGCTGTCTCCAGTTCCTCTCCTCCAATTCCCTCCTTGACCCCCTCCAATCTGGCTTCGGCCCCCTTTACTCCACAAAAACGGCCCCCTCAAAGGTCACTGATGATCTCCTTCTTGCCAAATCCAAGAGCCTCTACTCCATCCTTATTTATTCATTCAATCCTATTTACTGAGCGCTATAATAATAATGTTGGAATTTATTAAGTGCTTAGTATGTGCCAAGCACTGTTCTAAGCACTGGGGTAGATACACGGCAATCAGGTTGTCCCACCAGGAGCAGTGTACTCTGATGGCAGCGACCACTGACTGACTACTGGAACAAACTGGTGGCCCAGCATGGAAAGCCCGGGAGGATTTTTGAGCCAGCATGGCCTTGGGGGAGGGGTTCTGTAAATGGACAAAGCTGTAAAAAGTCATATTTGTAGGTAACAAGAACTCAGCGCTTGGCCCTGCGGACAGGTGTTGGAATCTCTCAGCAGGGAGTGGGAATAAAGGTGTTTGGACTGTAATGAGCTGCTGTTCCAGGGCTTTTCTACACTACCCTCCTCTGGGGAATGGTAGCACTTATGACCGAAAATGCCAAGCAATAGAACTTGCCAAAATTCTAAATGCTCAGAAGCAAGAACCTGGGAGTCAGAAGGAACTGGGTTCTAATCCTGACTGCCAGTTACATTCAATTGTATTTACTGAGCGCAGAGGACTGTACTAAGCCCTTGGGAGAGTACAATATAACAATAAGCATATTCCCTGCCCACAACAAATTTACAATCTAGAGTCTGCTGAATGACCTTAGGTAAGTCACTTCTCTGCACCTTAGTTACTTCATTTGTAAAACAGGGATTAAGACTGTGAGCCCCAAGTGGGACATGGACTATATCCAATCTGATTAGCTTTTACCTACCCCCCACTTAAATTCCCTGGCACCCCCCCAACCCAAAAAGGGACACCCTTGGGTGAAGAAGGGAAAAGAGGGCATTGGCCACCTGAAGTTGGTACTAGAGGGAATAAAGGCACTAGATTGTCCCCCATAGCTTTCTGGGTAGGATGGTCAGCTACACAACTAGCCAGTTCAGAGCCCTGGAACCAGAAACAGAGTGGAGGTGGGGCCAAGATGCTGGCTTTACGCCTTTTGCCTGCCTCCTACCAGCAGGAGGATGACATTACCACTATTCTCATCCTTACTGGGCATAGGAGGCTCCTCTCACCTCCACATCACCCATGTTCAACTACCCCAGGCTCTCTGGAGCTTTAAAACTTTCCCCATCCCCATGCCCCACCCTCACCCTCCTGCAGGCTTGGGCAGATCAGACGGCAGGGTGAGGTAGGCGAGCAGGGTTAGGCTGGTGCAGCTCCTTGCTAAGGGGCTTGGGGGATGAGTAGTCTTTTGCGTCTAGCTCTGGCAGTTGGTAAGTGGCAGCAACGAAGAGACACTGCAGATACCTTTTTCTTTCTTTCCCTCCTTCCTGCTTCTCCTCACTCTTTTTTTTCCCATCTCCTTCCCCTCCTCCCCACTGCCCAAATCCCGCCACGCGCCACTCCAGAGTTCCAAACAAAAAATTTTGGCAGGCCGGCTGCATAGACACTCTTTTGTGTTGGGGCAAGATGACTTTCTATTCTATCTGACTGGTTTTCAGGTTTGCCCCCAAATTTTCAGGGCTCCGCATGTTGGATGTAACTGTGCACACAGGGAAACTCTCCTAAGAATGGGGGGTACCCATGCATACCCAGTGACATTCGAAATAGAACACACACTAGCGATTACAGAAGGGAAGCTCTGGGCTAAATCACCAAATTTAAGGCAAACCTTAATAGGAAATGTTCTTCTGCTAGAGGGAAGATTCCAAACTTGTAAGAATAGCAAAATTGTAGATCACCAAGCCCAAACATCTCAAATTAAAAGTTATAGCTTTCCAGAAATTCTGGTAATTTGGTCAATACCCTGTACCAAATTATTGGTGGAAAACCGCATGCAATCTTGAGTTAGAAGTTTGCAATTAGTTCAATTAATATGTTGATATTCGGGAAGAGCTCCCATTACTACAACAAACACCATCAACAATATGTCATTTCCTCACCTCTTCTACTGTGCACTGAAGCAGCAGAAAAGAAAAACAAAGACAGCAAAAAGATTAGTAATATATAGGTTCACACAATCTTAAGTTATATATAGAATTCAGATTCATGTTCTCTAAAGAAATGTAAAACTGGGTGTTTAGTGTTTATACCCCATATTACTATTTTTTATAATTTAGGAAGCCAAACAGAAAGGGGCATTGATTCTGATCCTGCAATGCTCACTATAAGATCTAGGACATTGCTGAAATAATAATAATGATAATAATAATACTATTTGTTAAGCACTTACTTTGTGCCAGGCACTGTACTAAGTGCTGGGGTGGACAGAAGCAAATTGGGTTTGGCACAGTCCATGTCCCACGTGGGACTCACAGTCTCAATTCCCATTTTACAGATGAAGTAACTGAGGCACAAAGAAGTGAAGGGACTTGTCCAATGTCCCACAACTGACAAGTGGCGGAGCCAGGATTAGAACCGATGACCTTCTGACTCCCAGGTCCATGCTCTATCCACTGCGCCATGCTGCTTCTCTAATGAGATGTGCCATTCTTAGTCAATAAGCCCATTTATTCTTTGAAGGCTTATCACTGCATTCCTGCACAAGATCCCAGAATTCCTGTTAGGAAAAGCTGGCTTGTTTCCTTCACTCGGTACATTAGGTAAGTCACAGGAAGCATTTTAAAACATAAAATAATTCCAAGGTATTTACGATTACTTACTGATTTGATTTAAAGTTTCCTGAGGAATCCAGCTCATATCAACATCGTTCTGATTTGAGGTACCCATTTCTACTTTCTGTACTGGCCTCTTCCTCTGAAGAAAAGAGACAATTCAAAACATTACATGAAATCAGCAACTTTCCCACTTCACAGACACACAAAATGGCATCAGGTGTTACAGACGTTAAGTGCATCACAACAAAGGACAATCTTTTTGTGTGCCCAATGTGGCCGGGACTGTGGACTGCACAGTGGCTTTTTCAGCCACACACCCCACATAGTTGAACTTCCCCGTCAACGATACACAGAAACATATACGGGCGGAGAGTTGAGGATTAAATGGTTTATTAAAAGCATCATGATGATTATCGAGTATTAAACCCGTTAAAGTTACCTTTGCCTCCAGACTACTGAATCCAAGGCAAGAATTATGTTACCCAGTGGTTAATTAGTATAAGCTTAATAGGAGAACTTAGGAAAAAAGGCTCTGCACATTTAAAAAAAATTAATTCATTCAATTTTATTTAGTAAGTGTGTGTGCTGAACTACATGCTTGGAAGAGTACAACAGACACATTCCTTGCCCACAACAAGTTTACAGTCTAGACCGGGGAGACAGACATTAAATAAATTACAGATATGTACATAAGTGTTGTGGGGCTGGGAGAGGGGAAGAACAAAGGGTGACGTAGAAGAGCGTGGGAGAAGGTAGGGGGGCTTAGTCAGGGAAGGCCTCTTCGAGGAGATGTGCCTTCAATAAGGCTTTGAAGACAGGGAGAGTAAGTGTCTGTCGGATTTGGGGAGGGAGGGGGTTCCAAACCAGAGGCAGGACATGGGCGAGGAGTTGGCGGCGAGATAGATGAGAAGGAGGCACAGTGAGAAGGTTAGCATTAGAGGAGCCAAGTGTGCAGGCTGGGTTGTATCAGGAGAGTAGCGAAGTGAGGTAGGAGGGAGCAAGGTAACTGAGTGCTTTAAAGCCAATGGTGAGGAGTTTTTGTTTGATGCGGAGGTGGATGGGTAACCCCTGGAGTTTTTTGAGGAGTGGGGTGACATGTCCTGAATGGTTTTGTAGAAAAATGAAACAGCAATCCAGGCAGGGGTAGGATGAGTGACTGTATTGACATGGTAGTAGTTTGTATGGAGGGGAAAGGGCAGATTTTAGCGATGTTATCAAGATGGGACCAACGGGATTTAGTGACGGATTGAATATGTGGGTTGAATGAGAGAGAGGGGTCAAGGTCAAGGTCAAGGTTACAGGCTTGTGAGACATGAAGGATAGTAGTGGGGTCTAGAAGGTCAGTCAATGAAAAAAAAAGAGACTACCCCCAACATTTCCCCACTTTATTCACCTTTCCCTGCATAACCTAAGACTGTAAGCCCGTCAATGGGCAGGGATTGTCTCTATCTGTTGCCGAATTGTACATTCCAAGCCCTTAGCACAGTGCTCTGTACATAGTAAGCACTCAATAAAAACTATCACCTATGCATTTGGGTAAGGATCCCTTACACATTTCGACACTCACCGCATCCCCACAGCACTTATGTGCACATATATCCGTCTACTCTTTTACTTCTCCTATCTGTAACTTATTTTAATGTCCATCTCCCCCATTAGACTATAAGCTCCTTGTGGGCAAGGAGATAGTGTCTACCCACTCTACTAAATTGTCCTCTCCCAACCACTTAAGACATTGCTATGCCCTTAGTAAGAATTCAATAGCTAGCACCGATTGACTGATTTCACAAATAAGAGATATCAATTCTGAAGAAACTAACCTAATTCACCCTAGTTTCTCTCCCATACAATTTAAAGACCCCCAAAATCCCAAATCTCTACCTCACATGTAAGTGAAATAAGCTTTATACTGAATTTAATGAACAAGCATTTTTAATTCTCAATGCTGTTGAGGTGACTTTTCATTCACTAATGTTACTATCAAAAAATAAATAATTACCTTCCTAGATTCTAGAAGTTGATGCAGACCAACAATGACAAGTAACCCAAGTCCAGCAAGGAACATGTACATGAAGATCCTTATTCAAAAAGAGGAAAAACAAATGTAAACATAAAAAGATGAACCTACTCTACTACAATAAGCTACATTCTCAAATAACTGGCAAAAAATAAGGAATTTAAAGACAAAGATATGGCATTTAACACATTGTCTTTAACCTCGTTAAGATGCCTAGTGTCCCGGTAAAATACATTAGCCAAAAGAAGAGTATTTTATACTTTTATATGTGATAGATTTAAAGCTTAGTGACATTTAAGTTTTAAAATAAATAACTCCATGAAGAATTCTCTCTCTCAACTTCCAGCTGTTTCTTCTCGGTTTAATTTGATGAAGACAGAGCCTTACTGTCATAGGCAATCAAAACCATCTTATAAATGCAAAATTTGTCTTACGTTTCTCCATCCAACCCATCCTCTTTTTCAACAATGGTGACTGTTTGATTGAAGACAGCATCTTGGAAAACATTCCCCTGTTTAAATAACAAAAAGGTTTAATGCTTCCCCGCCCCCTCAAATCTTTATTATTCCAGTATATTGCACACCTGCAAGACAACAGGGGATCTCGTGGCGCATGTATTTGAGGAACAAAAGCACATCCAGCCAGGGCTCAAGAAAACCAGTGCCATCCTTGACATCACAGACATCCCTGACAGAAGCAGCATGGTATAATTATAATGATGGCTGTTAAGCCTCTTTCAGGGGCTCACCTGGACAGTTTCCAGTACTATTAACAGCCTCAACTATGGGCAGGAGAGTCAAGCAGAGGCATATCCATTCCATTTCTAGCTTGGGCAGTGGCTACCGAGTAGAAGGCATTCTGCTACAAGTCAACACTCACCTGTGCCGGACAGCATCGCATGGGAGAGAGTCGAGGATGGAGACTCAAGGTTACCGCACTGAAGGAGGGACTGGTAAACCACTTCCATAGTTTAATAATAATGTTGGTATTTGTTAAGCACTTACTATGTGCAGAGCACTCTTCTAAGCGCTGGGGTAGATACAGGGTAATCAGGTTGTCCTACATGAGGCTCACAGTTAATCCCCATTTTTACAGATGAGGTAACTGAGGCACAGAGAAGTGAAGTGATTTGCCCACAGTCACACAGCTGACAAGTGGCAGAGGCAGGAGTCGAACCCATGACCTCTGACTCTGAAGCCCAGGCTCTTTCCACTGAGCCACGCTGCTGGATTTTTACCAAGAAAACCCTATGGATACGCTACCAGGATGAGTGGAAATGGGGCACTCTGGGAGAGATGTGCCCATGGCATCGCTACGGGTCGGAGACTACTCGTTGGCCTAAGACAAGACTTGTTAAGCGCTTACTATGTGTCAAGCACTGTTCTGAGCGCTGGGATAGATACAAGATAACTGTGTTGGACATAATCCCTGTCCCACATGGGGCTCACAGTCTTAATCCTCATTTTTCAGATAATAATAATAATAATGATGATGATGGCATTTAAGTGCTTACTATGTGCCAAGCGCTGTTCTAAGTGCTGGGGGAGATACAAGGTGATCAGGTTGTCCCACGTGGGGCTCACAGTCTTAATCCCCATTTTACAGATGAGGTAACTGAGGCCCAGGGAAGTCAAGTGATTTGCCCAAAGTCACACAGCTGACAAGTGGTGGAGCCGGGATTAGAACCCACGACCTCTGACTCCCAAGCCCGTGCTAGCCACGAGATGAGGTAACTGAGGCCCAGAGAAATTAAGTGACTTTCCCAAGGTCACAGAGCAGTCAAGTGATGGAGCTGGGATGATGGGCCTGGGAGTCAGAAGGAACTGGGCTCTAATCTCAGCTCTTCCACTTGTCTGTGTGACCTTAGGCAAGTCATTTCACTTCTCTGGGCCTCAGTTACCTCATCAGCAAGACGGAGTCCCATGTGAGACAGGGACTATGCCTAACTTCATAGTAGGCGCTTAACAAATGCCACAGTTATCATCAACACCCCATTCCATTTCTGAAGTCGGTCCCTGACTGCATGACCACCAAGCTAGGCTAGCAAGAAATTAACAACTCCTCAGTAGCCCTTCGGTGCTTAAGGGGTACGAACTGAAGTCTGTGGTGATCCAGTAGGGAGGGGGAAAAAAAAGTGGGGAGGGGAGAGATTAGTTAAGGAAGGCCTCCTGGAGACGTGATTTTAGTAGGGCTTTGAAGATGAGAAGAGTGCTGGTTTCCTAGTCACGTGATAAGGGAACTTCACAGCTGAAGAGTAGTGCTTTTCTGAGCAGAAGTGAGCTTTGAGGTGGCTGAATTTTCACTCTTTTCCTCTTACCAGACACAGAAACAAGGTAAGAAGGTGTCAGAAACAAGAAGGTTATGACGTTAGTGGAGTCTCCCTTGATTCAAAAAAGGTCTGGGCTTTCACAATAACCAGTGAAGCAATTTCTGTCCTACTGAAGGGAAACCCATGTGGCAGACATTCTTTCTGTCGGTTGGCGAGGCCTAAACTTACTAATGTGCAAAGCAGAGCCCAATACTATTCCAAATAATGTTATCCGAAGGGTAGATTCTCTAGGTTTTTTTTGCGGAATTCCTGTTTCTGCCTGTGCGGTCTCAGATCCTCTGCCCCGCTCCCCTGTACACTATTGGCCATTTGGATGGTCCAAGAGTCAGAAGACTGGCCCCAGGGGAACTGGTGACAGGATGTTACCAAAAGAAACTCATTCTTGGGAGAGGGGGAAACAGCTGCCAAGGCCAAATTTCAACGATGCTCACACTTAGTACTTGGATGAAAATACTAGGAAGCACTAATGAAGTCAGAAATGGCCAGAAAGCAAACAACTTAGATGGACTAAAACGCAAGATCTGGATCTTCCTAAATAGGATTATCAGTCCTTGAATAATAGCATGGGCCTAAGTTACTTTGATATGATTTCAACTAGAAGTTAGGAAAAGTTACGCAATAGGCTTACATTCACATCCTTGTAGTTCAGATTGATAACTAAACCAAATGGGCGTCCACCCATTGGCTCCGCAGGGATGAAAGAGTACTCAAATGTAGCTTGCTTCTGGGGTGGCACCACAGTGTTGAGAGGAAGAGCTGTAAAATTCTGGATAAAAAATTGGTAATCCTGAGGGTAGCGAAAAGAGGCATCCAGGGATTCCACCACAAAGTCTTCGGAACCCTTGTTTGTGAAACCCACTAGGAACTTCACAATGTTGTTTGCAGGAAAATCTAGAAAATAAAATATGAAAAAACTTGAAAATTTCCAACCGATACCCAATGAAATGATTATTACTTTAACCATCTTGCTAGTATAGCACAAAAATTTCATCAATATTTAATAATAATAATGAAATGATAATACTAAAGACTAATACTAAATATTGGTAATACTAAAAAACCTACAAAATGAGCTGTCCCAAGCACTCTACTGGATTCACTGTCAGAAAACTACTTTCGAGAACATAGAGGATGTGAATCAAAATAAATGATGTTTTCTCACCCTGGGCTATCACCATGGCTCTCCTTATTTCAGATAGGATAGTACGCAGGGGGGTGGGGGGGGGATGGGTTCATGTGTGTACATAATTTTATTTAGAAGAAATATTTATATTTTACCTTCTCCTTTTACAAACAAGATAGTTGTATCAGCATTTGGTGAGGCTTTAGGTTCACCAGAGAGATCTTCTTCCTCTTTATCTTCCGTCTAAGAACAACAAAAACATTTACTAGTATTAAAAAAACTCATGTTTTTTTCACCTAATAGGAAAAGGTGTTGCTTCTTCTAAGCCAATGTCAATTCTGAATGTGTGATCTGTACTTTTAAGCAGTGTGGCCTAGTGAAAAGAGCAAAAGCCTGGGTTCTCATCCTGGACCTGCCTAACCCCAAGGCAAGTCACCTACCTGTAAAATGGGGACAAAATGCTTGTTTTCCCTTCTGCTTAGCCTGTGAGTTCCATGTGGGACAGAGACCGTGTCCAACTGGAATATCTTCTATCTACCCTGGCGCTCAGTACAGTGCTCGACACATACTAAGTGTTGAATAAACAACACAATTATTATTATTGTTGTTACATAAACACACTCAGTTCTTCCATGCTGTTTGGGAATAGAATGTTCTTCCAAAGACCCAACGCAACCCCATGCGTCATGGACAAGAAAGAAATGGTCACTTGTAAGTGGTGCCTTATGGATGTGAAGGTTGAACCGACAGGATGGTTGACGGATTGAATATGTGGGTTGAATGGCAGAAGAGCTGAGGATAATGCTAAGGTATGGGCTTGTTGAGACAGGGAGGATGACAGTGCCGTCCATTGTGATGGGAAAGTCAGGGAGAGGATAGGGTTTGGGTAGGAAGATGACTTCTGTTTTGGATTTGGATTCTGTCTGAGGTATTAACAGGATATCCAAGTAGAGGCTGGAGGAAATGAGACTGCAGAGACAGAGAAAAACAAGGGCTAGAGATGTATTTTGGGGAATTTACCTGCACGGAGATGGCAGTTGAAGCCGTGGGAGTGAATGAGTTTTCCAAGGAATTGGGTGTAGATGGAGAATGTGTGCGCGCGCGCATGTGTGTGTATATATAATATATATTACAAGATATTATATATATATTACATGATATATATAACATATATTTTATGGTATTTGTTAAGCGCTTACTAAGGGCCAAGCACTGTTCTAAACGTTGGGATAGATATAAGGTAACCAGGTTGTCCCACGTGGGGCTCACAGTCTTAATCCCCATTTTTCAGAGAAGGCAGCTGAGGCACAGAGAAGTTAAGCGGCTTGCCCAAGCTCACCCAGCAGACAAGTGGCGGGAGCTGAGATTAGAACCCACACCCTCTGACTCCCAAGCCCGGGCTCTTTCCACTAAGTCACCCTGCATCTCTAGAATGAGTGGCCAGAGCGATAAGAGGAGAACAAGGAGAAGATAGTTTCAGGGTAGCCAAGGTTGGATAACGTTTCCTGAAGAAGAGGGTGGGCCAGTATCGAAGGCAGCTGGGAGGTCAAGGAGGATTAGGATGGAGTAGCGGCTGTTGGGTTCGGCAAGGAGCACGTTGTCAATGACCTCTGAGCAGAAAAATTTGATGGAGGGGGTCAACGGGAGAATTGGAGGAGAGTGGAGGCAGTGCATGTAGACAAATTGCTCAAGGAGTTTGGAAACGAGTGGTTGGCAGAAGACAGGGAGATAACTGAAGGGAGTCGTGGAGTTGAGGGAGGATGATTTTAGGATAGGGGATATATGTTTGAAAGCAGTGGGGAAGAGTCACTAGAGAGTGAACAGGTGAAGATGGAGGTCAAAGAGGGAAGAAGGGAGGGGGCAAGTGTTCTGATAAGGTGCGAAGGGATGGGGTCAGAGGTGCAGGAGGAAGGGGTGGATTTTGAGAGGAGGCAGGAGGTATCCTCCTGAGATCCTGCTGGCAAAGATGTATTAGAGAAGTGTGTGGGTTGCTTTGTAGTGGGAGAGGGGTGAGGATAAGTAGTGAGGGAGAGCCGATTAAGTACTTTAAAGCGGATGGTAAGGAGTTTCTGTTTGACACAGAAGTGGATGGTCAACCACTAGAGATTTCTGAGGAGTGGGGAGTCACGTCCTGCTCTGGCCTGGAACACCCTTCCTCCCCAGATCCGAGACAACTATTCCCCCCTACTTCAAAACCTTATTGAGGGCACATCTCCTCCAAGATGCTTTCCCTAAGCCCCTCATTTCCTCTTATCCCACTTTCTTCTGCATCACCCTGACTGGCTCCCTTCGTTCTTCCCCCCTCCCAGCCCCACACCACTTATGTACATATCTGTAATTTATCTATATTAATGTCTGCCTCCCTCGTTCTAACTGTAAACCCCTTGTGGGCAGGGAAAGCATCCGTTTATTGTTGTATTGTACTCTCCCAGGCGCTCAATACAGTGCTCTACACACTAAGTGCTCAATAATACGACAATGAATGAACACACACAACAATGTTTTTAGAAAAGTGATCCGGGCAGCAGAGTAAAGTATGAACTCGTGAGTCGAAAACCTGGAAACAGGGAGATCATCTAGGAGGCTGATCCAGTAACTGAGATGGGACACAAGTGTTCAAACCAGCATGGTGGCGATTTGGATGGAAAGGAAGTGGCAGATTCTAGAGATGTTGTGAAGAAAGAACAGGAGGATTTGGTGACTGAAGGAGAGAGATGAGTCAAGAATACAGTACTAACACAGTAAGTTCCCAATTAATACCACTGATTGACTGACAGAGGTTGCGGGCTTGAGAGACAAGGTGGTACTGTCAATAGTGATGTGACAGAGAGAGGAGAGAGGGCTTGGGAAGGAAGATGAGTTCAGTTTTACATATGGTAAACTCAAGACACTAACAGTGTTAAATTAAAACCAGCCACTTGAATTCTGGTTAATCTGATAACCATACTTTATCCCACATACTTTTTCAAACTCTTTCAAACAGTACATATAAAACATGTAAACAAAAATAAATCTTAATCAAGTGTTTCTTCAAAAAGAAGAATCCAGATTTCATGCTTCAATTCAAAATATTAGTGATAACTGAACACTCACTCACCAAATCTGTGGGTTCATCTTCTTCAACCTCTGCTTCATCATCCTCATCTTCAACCACCGTATCTTCTACTGCTTCTTCATCTTCTGTAGCATCTTGGGCCACTGCTAGTGACCCTTACAACAAGACAAAACAGAAGTGCTAAATGTTTCCATCATTTTTTTCAATTTAGAAGAGCTTAAGCCTTTTCCAAAATTTTAAAAAACTGGATACGACATCCAGATCTTTGGTTGTGCAATTCAGGAGGAAGAGGAGAATGGATTGAGAGATATGTGGATGAATAAGCAGAGTAAACTCTCGCCCCTTCCCTTCTTCCCTCCCTAACAGCCATATTCAACCGTTGGCTCTCCAATGGCCTCGTCCCCCTGCTTTCGAATACGCCCAAGTCTCCCCTATTTTAAAAAAAAAAACCCCTCCCTTGACCCCACGGCTCCCTTCAGTTATCACCCATCTCCCTCCTACCATTCTTCTCCAAACTCCTTGAGCGAGATGTCTACACCTGCTGTCTCAAATTCCTCTCCTCCTTTTCTCGCCTTGACCCCCTCCAATCTGGCTTCCGTCCCTTTCCCTCCACAGAAACCCCTCTCCCAAAGGTCCCCAATGACCTCCATCTTGCCAAATCCAACGGCCTCTACGCCATCTTAATCTCCCTCGATCTCTCAGCTGCCTTTGACACTGTGGACCACCCCTTTCTCCTGGAAACATTACCCAATCTTGGCTTTACTGACTCTGTCCTCTCCTGGTTCTCCTCATCTCTCTGGCCGTTCATTCTCAGCCTCCTTCGCGGACTCCTCCTCTGCCTCCCCTTACCGCCCCCCCCTCCAGCTGTGGGGGTCCCTCAAGGTTCAGTTCTAGGTCCCTTTCTATTTTCCATCTACACCCACTCCCTTGGAGAACTCATTCTCTCCCATAGCTTCAATTTGTACCTCTATGCGGATGATCCTCAAATCTCCATCTCCAGCCCTGATCTTCACTCTCTCATCTGGATCATGTCATTCTGGACACATATTCCCACTTCTCAAAACCCTCATATAGTTACTCATTGAAGCAGCATTGTGTAGTGGACAGTGCGTGGGCTTGGAAGTCAGAAGGTCATGGGTTCTAATCTCAGCTCGGCCACTTGTCTGCTGCGTGACCTTGGGCAAGTCAATTTACTTCTCTGTGCCTCAGTTACCTCATCTGGTAACTAATGATCTGGTAACGGTAAAATTCCCATTTTAGGGAATTAAGACTGAGAGCCCCACATGGGACAGGGACTGTGCCCAACCCAATTTGCTTATATTTACTCCAGTGCTTAGTACAGTGCCTGGCACATAGTAAGCACTTAATCAATACCATAATTATTATTCATCACATCAAACAGAAACTCCTGACCAATGGCTCTAACGCACCCATCCCATCAGTTACCTCCCTCCAACTTAACCACTTTCTCATTCCACTACACCTAGCTAAGTCTTCATGCTTCCCTCTTGACTCTTCCACCTCTGACCACTTGCTCATGCCTTTCCTCTTAACTGGAACTTCCTCACCCTTCAAATCTCCAACTGAAATCCCATCTCCTCTGGGAGGCCTTCCCCAATTACCTTTTCTTCTCCCCACGTAACATCTCGCAAATAATACCACCTCAGCATTTCTGTGTCACCTCCACACTTGACGCACTCTTTCTGCACATGTATCTGCATACTCTGCCATTTAAGCACTTAAGAGTAATGACGATGGCATTTGTTAAGCGCTTACTATGTGCAAATAATAATAACAATGTTAATAATGTTGGTATTTGTTAAGCGCTTACTACGTGCCGAGCACTGTTCTAAGCGCTGGGGGAGATACAGGGGAATCAGGTTGTCCCACGTGAGGCTCACAGTTAATCCCCATTTTACAGATGAGGTAACTGAGGCCCAGAGAAGTGAAGTGACTTGCCCACAGTCACACAGCTGACAAGTGGCAGAGCCGGGAGTCGAACTCATGACCTCTGACTCCGAAGCCCAGGCTCTTTTCCACTGAGCCATGCTGCTTCCCCAAAGCACTGTTCTAAGCACTGGGGTAGATACAAGGTAATCAGGGTGTCCCAAGTGGGGCTCACAAACTTCATCTCCATTTTCCAAATGAGGGAACTGAGACCCAGAGAAGTTAAGTGACTTGCCCAAAGTCACGCAGCTGACAAGTGGCAGAAGCAGGATTAGAACCCATGACCTCTGACTCCCAAGCCCAGGCTCTTTCTACTAAGCCACGCTGCTTCTCTAACTCATCTAACGGTATCTACCCAGTGCTTAGTACAATGCTTGGTATATAGTAAGCACTTAAATCCCACGACTATTATTAATCAATCAATGGTATGCATTGAGAGCATACTGTGTACAAAACACTGTACTAAGCACTTGGGAAAGTGCAAGAGTTGGTAAACACATTCCCTGCCCACCAGGAGCTTAGAGTCCAGAGGGGAGACAGGCATTAAAATAAATTATGGATAAGCAGCGTGGCTTGGGAAAGAGACCGGGCTTGGAAGTTGGAGATTGTGGGTTCTAATCTCAGCTCCACCACTTGTCAGCTGTGTGACTTTGGGCAAGTCACTTCACTTCTCTGGGCCTCAATTACCTTATCTGTAAAATGGGGATTAAGACGGTGAACCCCACGTGGGACAACCTGCTTACCTTGCATCTACCTCAATGCTTAGAACAGTGCTTGGCACATAGTAAGCGCTTAACAAATACCAACATTATTATTATATGTACATAAGTGGGCCTGAGGGTGGGGTGAATAGCAAGTATTTAAAGGGTAAAAATCCAAGTGCAATACAGAAGGGAGAGGGATTGGGGGAAATGAAGGCTTAGAGGGAGAAGGCATCTTGGAGGAGATGTGATTTTAATAAGGTTATGAAGGTGGGGAAAATGGTGGCCTGCCAGATAGGAAGGTGGAGGGAATTCCAAGCTTGAAGCAGGACATGGGCAAGGGGTTGCCAGGGAGCTAGACCAGATCAAGATACAGTGAGTTGGATGGAGTTAGGGGAGCAAAGTGTGAGGTCTGGGTTGTAGTAGGAAATCAGCAAGGGGGGCTAGCTGATTAAGTCAGGAGGCCTTCCCAAACTGAGCACCCCCCTTTCCCTCTGCTCCTTCTCCCCTCCCCATTCTCCCTTTTCCCGCCCTCTGCTCTTCCCCCTTCCTCTCCCCATAGCACAGTGCATATTTGTATATGTTATTTATTACTCTATTTATTTTGTTAATGATATGTATATATTTATGATTCTATTTATCTCGATATCTACGCCAGACTACTTCTTTGGTTTTGTTCTGGTTTGCTTTGCTGTCTCCCCCGCTTAGACTGTGAGCCCGTTATTGGGCAGGGATTGTCTCTGTTGCCAAATTGTCCATTCCAAGCGCTTAGTACAGTGCTCTGCACATAGTAAGCGCTCAATAAATATGACTCAATGAATGAGTGCTTTAATCCAAATTGTACTTTCCAAGCGCTTAGTACAGTGCTCTGCACACAGGAAGCGCTCAATAAATATGACTGAATGAAAAGGAAAATAATGATCTTTTTAAGGTTCTTGAAGTACACTAAAAAAGAGTATACTAATCATTTATGTGTAAGAATGTAAACACAGTTTCCAGACTACTGATTCCAGCCAAGATTTCAGGAAGAATGATGATGTGGCAATTCACTAAAAAAAAAAAAATGTGGGGGAACATGTGGAAACAGAAAGAACAGTGTGCAAAAGAGCCTGCATCCTAAAATTGGCGTCTGCTTTCCTGACCTGCCTGCTTAATGTTGGCAGTGAAAAAGCACAAGAGCTCTGCAAATTTCATCCAAACACTATACTATATTATGTTAGTCATAGGTGCTGAGGAGTAACAATCTACAATTTTTCCAATCAGAATTAAAGTAGCAGCAATTTCAAGTTTCATTCCTACTATACTCTTAGTGGCCTCACATCATTCATTCACTTTTATTCTTGATAGACTTTAAGATGGCTTTAATTTGCTGTTAAAACATAATAGTTTTCATAAACTCAAAAATAAAAAAAGATTGAGGAGCATAAAAGTACAGGCAAATTTAGGGTTATGACTATCCCACAATTAGGGAGGCCTGGGGAATACATCCTGTTCCATTTGTTAGTGCACCCCAAGATCCATAAACCCCACACCCGACACCCTGCCCAATCACTGCAAGTAAATCCATCCCTTCCCAGGCCCCACTCCCTCCTAATCCACCAGTTCCTCCCTTGTTCCAAATAATTTTTCCTTCCAACAGCATTTATCAAGCACTCCCTGTGAGAAAAGCACTGTACTGAGAGTTTGGCGAGTACAATATAATTGGTAGGCACGATCCCAGCCCACAGAGCGGGAAACAGACACAGAACATGTCTACCAACACCGTTATAGTGGATTCTTCCAAGCTCTCAACGAATATGATCGATTAAAATAAACTGCGGGCAGGGAAAATGGAAATGGCACCCCTTCTCATTACAAAAACCAAATTGTACAAGGTCCCTGGTGACCACGCACATTGGCCACTGCTGACTTTCCCTCCCTTGTGTCCCTCCTATTCTGATTTCTTTAGGTACTATTCCTTCCTCTGGCCTGGTAGAGAGAGCAGGGACCCAGGGGTCAGAAGGACCTGGGTTCTAATCCCGGCTCTGCCACCTACCTGCTGCATGACCTTGGGCAAATCACTTACCTCAGTTACCTCATCCATAATATGGGGATTAAGCCTGTGAGCCCCATGTGTACATGGACTGTGTCCAATCTGATTACCTTGAACCAGTGCTCAGAACGGTGCCTGGCACATAGTAAGCACTTAATAGATGCTATTAAAAAAAAAAAGTCCGCTACCACCTATAGCGGTTATCGCGATTTACTCGATCACCTTAAAATGAAGGGGGCAAACTATAAAACGAATGGCCTGGAACTGAGTCTAAGGCACAAGCCAGAAAAATCTATCCCCAACATCTGGGGCAGAATAATAATAATATTTGTTAAGCGCTTACTATGTGCAGAGCCCTGTTCTAAGCGCTGGGGTAGCTACAGGGTCATCAGGTTGTCCCACGTGAGGCTCCCAGTCTTCATCCCCATTTTACAGATGAGGGAACTGAAGCCCAGAGAAGTGAAGTGACTTGCCCACAGTCACACGGCTGACAAGCGGCGGAGCCGGGGACCTGTCCGTGCCTAGTGATCGAGGAACGGAGAAACTGGCAACTGGAGCCGGGTCCTTGAGTTTGAAGAAGGAGACCATCAGATTTATTGCTATTGTTTTAATGAGATGTACATCCCCTTGATTCTATTTATTGCTATTGCTTTTGTCTGTCTCCCCCGATTAGACTGTAAGCCCGTCAATGGGCAGGGACTGTCTCTATCTGTTGCCGAATTGTCCATTCCAAGCGCTTAGTACAGTGTTCTGCACATAGGAAGCGCTCAATAAATACTACTGAATGAATGAATGAATGATTGAATGAATGAAAGAGTGCTGGGCTACTGCAGGAGATTTGGGGGCGAGGGAACTGCGAAGAAGAAACGTCTCTATCTGTTGCCGAATTGTACACCCCAAGCGCTTAGTACGGTGCTCTGCACGTAGTAAGGGCTCAATAAATGCTACTGAGTGAATGAATGAAGGGTCCCGGCCTGCGAGCTAGTGACACGTCAGCCTTGCGGCGGCCGCTCCCGAGGTAAACGAGAACACGTCCCGCCCATCTAAGGCACACGCCGGGCCCCTGCTCGGTGTAGAGCACTGTCCTCCGCGCTGGGGCGAGGCCGCGTTTCCCCGTTCTTTTTCTCCCACCCCGGGGACAGAGGAAAGCGCGGGGTAGTGGGCGCGTCGACCCTCCTCCGCGACCCCCGCCTCGGGGCCGCCGTCCGAGGAGCTGCCTCACCTCCGGCGCCGCCCCCGAGGAGCAGGGTGGCGGGAAGGACCAGCAGAGCGAGCAGGAGCAGCCGCGGGAGGAATCTCATGGCGCCTTCGGGACCTCCGCCGCTTCAGAAGACTCCGCTGCCGTCAGCGCCTCAGCCGTAATGGCGGCTCCTCCGCCCCCTACATCCGGGCCTCGGGAGGGAGCGGGGCGCGCACGGCATAGTCGAGGCCACGCCTCCCCGTTGCCCCAGCAAGGACGGAAGATTGACAGGCAGGGCAGCCGGCCGACGGACAGGCCGCCAATGAGTATGCAATAATAATAAGGGTGATGGTGGCGTTTGTGAAGCGCTTACTATGTGCAAAGCACCGTTCTAAGCGCTGGGGAGGATACAAGGTCATCAGGTTGTCCCACGTGGGGCTCACAGTCTTAATCGCCATTTTACAGATGAGGGAACTGAGGCCCAGAGAAGTGAAGTGACTTGCCCACAGTCACAAGGCTGCCAAGTGGCAAAGCGGGGATTCGAACCCATGACCTCTGACTCCCAAGCCCGGGCTCTTTCCACTGAGCCATGCTGGTGATGGCGTTGGTGAAGCGCTTACTGTGTGCAAAGCACCATTCTAAGCGCTGGGGATGATACAAGGTCATCAGGTTGTCCCACGTGGGGCTCACAGCCTTCATCCCCATTTTCATTCATTCATTCAATAGTATTTAAAAAATAATAATAATAATTTTAGTATTTGTTAAGTGCTTACTATGTGCAGAGCACTATTCTAAGTGCTGGGGTATACAGGGTAATCAGGTTGTCCCACATGAGGCTCACAGTCTTAATCCCCATTTTACAGATGAGGTCACTGAGGCACAGAGAAGTTAAGTGACTTGCCCACAGTCACACAGCTGACAAGTAGCAGATCTTGGATTCGAACCCATGACCTCTGATTCCCAAGCCCGTGCTCTTTCCACTGAGCCACGCTTTGAGCACTTACTATGTGCAGAGCACTGTACATGGAAAAGGGGAGCCCCACGTGGGACAACCTGATCACCTTGTATTCCCCAGTGCTTAGAAAAGTGCTTTGCACATAGTAAGTGCTTAACAAATACCACAATTATTATTATTAAGCCACGAATGGGAATACCTATTCTTCCTACTTCTTAAACTGTGAACTCTGGTTGGGTCAGGGACTGTGTTTGATCTAATTGTCATGTATCTACCCCAGGACTTAATATAGTATTTGGCACACGGGAAGCACTTTAAACTAAATACCAGCATACTCCAATATATAGATTGGTAATGTTCCTTGTAAATGAGGCTGTACTGTGGGAGATGTTTTCTGGAGGATTTATGTGTTATCAATTTATCTTATTTAAGAACCCCTGGAAAAAATAATGTAAAATTACTTTACATGCTACATATTGTAATGATAAATATCTCAAAAACTTGTGTTTATTTTTTGTTAGAGTAATTAAAAGCACATCATCACAATTTTAAATACATGAGAAGTTCTAATATGATTTTGAGTCTTTGCAGGAGCCTGCAGAAATAGAAGTTGGTTCTTCAACTTCAGTGAAGAGTTTGTCCAATTTAGGTTGAAGCAGTAGTGTACTGTGAAGCCAGTGTATTGTGAAGTCCCTTTAAACACTCTGCATGACTTGGGACACCTCTCTCCATTAGGATTTTCTGTCTTAATCATACTCGCACATTCCCCTCCTCTCTTAAAAATTGATGCAATAATGTTTAATCCCAAAGGGTTAGCTGGTGATGGAGAAACCATAATCATCAGCAGCAGCAGCAACATCATTTTGATATTTGTTAAGCACCTACTGCACGCCAGTGAGTGTACTAAGAGCTGGGGTAGATACAAGATAATCAGGTCAGACACAATCCCAGTCTCATATGGGGTTCACAGTCTCAGTGGGAAGGAGAACAGGTATTGAATACCCATTTTACAGATGAGGAAAAGGAAGCATAGAGATGTTAAGTGATTTGCCCGCAGCAGGCAAATGACAAACCTGGTATTAGAACCCAGGTTCCGTGACTCCCAAGTTCATGCTCTTTCAATCAATCAATCATATTTATTGACTGCTTACTCTGTGCAGAGCACTGTACTAAGCCCTTGGGAGAGTACAGTATAACAGAGTTGGTAGACATGTACCCTGCCCACAACAAGGGGGTAGATAGAAATTAATATAAATACATTACGGTTACGTACATAAATGTACATATGTACATAAGGGTGGGGCGAATAGAGGGCGCAAATCTAAGTCCAAGGGTGCTGCAGAAGGGAGAGGGAGTAGAGGAAAAGAGGGCTTAGTTTGGGGAAGGCCTCTTGGAGGAGTTGTGATTTTAATAAAGCTTTGAAGGTGGGGAGAGTGCTGGTCTGTTGGATATGAAGGGGGAGGAAGTTCCAGGCCAGAGGCATGACATAGGCGAGGGGTCAGTGGAGAGATAGATGAGATCAAGGAACAGTGAATAGCTTGGTATTAGAGGAGCGAAGTGAGCGTGGTAGGTTGTCATAGGAAATCAGCGAGATAGGATAGGAGGAGGCAAGGTGATTGACTGCTTTAAATAATAATAATAGTGGTATTTGTTAAGTGCTTACTGTGTATTGTGTTTAAAGGAGATGGTAAGGAGTTTCTGTTTGATGCAGAGGTGGATCTGCATTGGAGGTTCTTGAGGAAGGGGAAACATAGACTGAGTGGTTTTGTAGAAAGTAGGTTGGGCAGTATGCATTGGCGGTGGGGAGATCAACAAGGAGGCTGATGCGGTAATAGAGGCAGGATAGGATAAGCGCTTGGATCAAGGTGATAGCAGATGGAAAGGAAAGGGTGGATTTTAGCGATGTGGTAAAGGATCTGTCACAGGATATGGTGACAGACTGAATATGTGGGTTGAATGGCAGAGATGATTCCAGAATAATGCCAAGTTTATGGGTTTGTGAGACTGGGAGGATGGTGGTGCTGTCTATAATGATGGGAAAGTGAGTGAGAGGGCAGGGCTTGGGTGGGAAGATGAGAAGTCCTTTTTCGGACATGTGAAGTTGAGCTGTTGGCAGGACATCCAAGTAGAGCTGTCCTGAGGGCAGAAGGAAATGCAAGACCACAGAGAAGGAGAGAGAGCAGGATGGGAGATGAAGATTTGGGAATCATCCATCACATTCCTTTCTCTTCCTCCATCTTCCGTTCCCCCCCACACTTTCTCCCTTCCCTGACAACACCACAAGTTAACTGGGTGATCCCAAGGAGTTTAAATGACCACCACAGCAGTGCTGGAGTCCCAGCCCCCTGCCTGCCTCGTCCCCAGAGTCCTTGCCTACCTCTTGGAGCAGCGTGGCCTAGTGGAGAGAGCACAGGCCTGGGAGCCAGAGGGCCTGGGTTCTAATCCCGGCTCCGCCACTTACCTGCTTTGTGACTTTGGGGACATCATTTAATTTTTTTGTGCCTCAGTTTCCTCATCTGGAAAATGTGAGTTAAATACCTGTCCTCCCTCCTACCTAGACTGTGAAACCCCTGTGCTTCATTCATTCATTCAATAGTATT
Source organism: Ornithorhynchus anatinus (assembly GCF_004115215.2). Taxonomy (NCBI): domain Eukaryota; kingdom Metazoa; phylum Chordata; class Mammalia; order Monotremata; family Ornithorhynchidae; genus Ornithorhynchus; species Ornithorhynchus anatinus. The sequence goes on from NC_041751.1 coordinate 22,220,943, forward strand.
TATTGAGCGCTTACTATGTGCAGAGCACTGTACTAAGCGCTTGGGATGAACAAGTCGGCAACAGATAGAGACAGTCCCTGCCGTTTGACGGGCTTACAGTCTAATCGGGGGAGACGGACAGACGAGAACAATGGCACTAAACAGCGTCAAGAGGAAGAACATCTCGTAAAAACAATGGCAACTAAATAGAATCAAGGCGATGTACAATTCATTAACAAAATAAATAGGGTAACGAAAATATATACAGTCGAGCGGACGAGTACAGTGCTGTGGGGATGGGAAGGGAGAGGTGGAGGAGCAGAGGGAAAAGGGGAAAATGAGGCTTTAGCTGCGGAGAGGTAAAGGGGGGATGGCAGAGGGAGTAGAGGGGGAAGAGGAGCTCAGTCTGGGAACGCCTCTTGGAGGAGGTGATTTTTAAGTAAGGTTTTGAAGAGGGAAAGAGAATCAGTTTGGCGGAGGTGAGGAGGGAGGGCGTTCCAGGACCGTGGGAGGACGTGACCCGGGGGTCGACGGCGGGATAGGCGAGACCGAGGGACGGTGAGGAGGTGGGCGGCAGAGGAGCGGAGCGTGCGGGGTGGGCGGTAGAAAGAGAGAAGGGAGGAGAGGTAGGAAGGGGCAAGGTGATGGAGAGCCTCGAAGCCTAGAGTGAGGAGTTTTTGTTTGGAGCGGAGGTCGATAGGCAACCACTGGAGTTGTTTAAGAAGGGGAGTGACATGCCCAGATCGTTTCTGCAGGAAGATGAGCCGGGCAGCTGAGTGAAGAATAGACCGGAGCGGGGCGAGAGAGGAGGAAGGGAGGTCAGAGAGAAGGCTGACACAGTAGTCTAGCCGGGATATAACGAGAGCCCGTAATAGTAAGGTAGCCGTTTGGGTGGAGAGGAAAGGGCGGATCTTGGCGATATTGTATTGGCACACAGAGAAGCAGCCTGGCTCAGTGGAAAGAGCCCGGGCTTGGGAGTCAGAGTCAGTGGCTCTGCCACTTGTCAGCTGTGTGACTGTGGGCAAGTCACTTAACTTCTCTATGCCTCAGTTACCACATCTGTAAAATGGGGATTAACTGTGAGCCTCACGTGGGACAACCTGATTACCCTGTATCTACCCCAGCGCTTAGAACAGTGCTCTGCACATAGTAAGCATTTAACAAATACCAACTTTATTAACAATATTAACAAACACCATTATTCTTATTATTATTGTCTGGGTGGGCCTGGGATGAGGCAGGCAGTGGGCTCACCCTCAGACCTGCGGCCTCACCCTCCAGGCATAACCTCAGCAGGCATTCTCCTACCTATGACTGCTTCAACCCATGAAGTGTGTGAGTTGAGTCTAGCTTCAGGTGTTCAAACCTTTATCACCTCCCAACTGGATAATTGCAAGTTCCTCTTATCTGATTCCTCCCTGCCCCACCCTCCCCTTTTTAATGGTACTTGTTGAACACTATTTGCCAAGTACTTTTCTCAACATTGGGGTAGATAAAAGATAATCAGGTTAGGCACAGTGCTTGTCCCACATGGGGCTCCCAGTCTCCCAGTACCTGAAGCCATGGTACCCATGATGATGTTATCACCCCAGAGTACCACTCCTCACATAATTCTGAGGACCCCAATCCCAACTGGATTCCAGTCCCAGCTGGCAGGGGCCGAGGGGTGGCAGAGAGGGCCAGCTATGCTCTTCCTTGAAAAACTGTAGGGGTGAAGCTAATTCATTCAATAGTATTTATTGAGCACTTACTATGTGCAGAGCACTGTACTAAGCTCTTGGAATGTATAATTCGGCAACAGATAGAGACAATCCCTGCCCAATGACGGGCTCACAGTCTAAACGATGTTGCCCTCATGGTGCCAGCATACCTATAGCTACATAGGCTAGCATACCTATCACTGCATACAGAAGCAGCATGGCTTAGTGGCAAGAGCACGGGCTTGAGAGTCAGAGGTCGTGGATTCTAGTCCCGCTTCCGCCACTCCTCGACTGGGTGACTTTGGGCAGGTCACTTCACTTCTCTGTGCCTCAGTTACCTCATCTGCAAAATGGGGATTAAGACTGTGAGCCCCACGTGGGACAACCTGATTACCTTGTATCTACCCCAGCACTTAGGACAGTGCTTGGCACATAGTAAGTGCTTAACAGATACCATCATCACCATCATCATATCATCCTTTTAAAATGCCATTTGGTATGCTCCCCCATTAGAGTGTAAGCTCCTTGTGGGCAGGGATCATGGCTGTCAACTCTATTATATTATACTTTCCCAAGTGCTCAGCCCAGTACAGTGCTTTGCCCACAGTAAGTGTTCAGTAAATACCACTGATTTTGAGAAAGGGAATAGTGGTCGTAATAGTAATGGTGTTTATTGAGTGCCTGCTGCGTGCAACACACTGTGCTAAGGGCTTGGGAAGCACAACAGTAGCTCAAGACATGTATATATTGGGGCTTTTGGTGGGGAGGTGGGGGGGATTATCTCTTCAGTTAGTCACTTAATGGCTTACTTTGGTTTTCATTATTCGTATCTAGGCCTGTTGTATATATCCTTAGCCTGTTGTATATTTGGCAATTTGTGTCCACTTTGCTCTTTGAATAGGTTATAGGCTTTTCAAGGGCAGGGACAGTGTCTTTAATTTTTACTGCAGGCTCTCAATCAGGAAGGATCGTGCCATGCCCAGAGCAGGCACTCCAGAATTCCTGTTCATGATGGTTGGGGGAGAGGCATGTGCCCGAGGTAAAGCATGCCCCAAACCAGAACTTCAGCCTAAGCGTGACATTTCCAGGGCTGTCCCCACAAGGGTCAGAAGTACTCCCCCTACTCTTCCCCCCACCAAACCCCCTCCTCACCACCTCCCCCCTTCTTTCTTCTCCACCCACACCCCATCCCAGTCCTCTTGTCCCACCGCTACCCCTCATCCCCCTCTCCCTGTCCAGGGCCCCGCCACCTCCTTCCCATCCAAACCCTCCCCTCCCCCCGCCCTTCCCCCCCTCCCCCTTGCACCCACAGCTAATTTCAAGTGTGTCCTCTGGAACCCCCGCTCTATTACAGGTAAGCTACCTTTCGTCCATGACCTTTTCCTCTCCCGCTCTCTCCTCCTCCTCGCCCTTTCGGAAACGTGGCTCTCTCCCGAAGACACGGTCTCCGCCGCCGCTCTCTCCGGCGGAGGCCTCTCCTTCTCCCACTCCCCCAGACTCACCGGTAAGGGAGGAGGCGTCGGCTTCCTCCTCTCGCCCCGTTGCCGCTTCCGCACTATCCCTCCTCCCCCCTCCCTCTCCTTCCCCTCCTTCGAAGCCCATATCATTCGCCTCTACCACCCCCTCCAGATATTTGTCGCGGTCATCTACTGCCCTCCCGGTCCCACCTCCGACTTCTTCAACCACCTTGACCCCTTTCTCACCTTCCTTCTCTCCTTCTCTCTGCCCACTCTGATCCTCGGAGACTTCAACATCCATATGGATGTACCCGACGACTCCTCTGCCGCCCGCCTGCTATCCCTCCTCGACTCTGCCGACCTCCTGCTCCACCATACCGCGCCCACTCACCCACTCGGTCACACCCTCGATCTCGTCATCTCCTACCGCTGCACTATCTCCTCCCTCACCAACTCTGAAATCCCTCTCTCTGACCATAACCTTCTCACCTGCCTCATCTCTCACACTCCCTCCCCCTGCAAATCTTTGCTACTGCCCCACAGAGACCTCCACTCTCTCGATCCCATCCATCTTTCCAAAAGCATCTCTCCTCACCTTGCCGCCCTGTCCTCACTTCCCACTCTCGATGATCAGGTCTCCGCTCTCAACTCCACCCTCTCTACTCATCTCGACTCTCTCGCCCCCCTTTCCCTCCGCCATTCTCGCTCCACTAACCCACAGCCCTGGATCACCTCCTGTGTCCGCCTCCTACGCTCCTATGCTCGAGCTGCTGAACGCTGCTGGCGAAAGTCCAAGCACCAAGCCGACCTCACACACTTCAAATTTATCCTTTCCTGCCTTAACTCTGCCCTCTCCTCCGGCAGGCAAAACTTCTTCTCCTCCCTCATCGACACCCATGCCCGTCACCCCC